>NW_006921703.1:4062050-4066772 GCF_000298275.1 Orycteropus afer afer | reverse complement strand
GGAAACCCAAGGAGGGGTCGCTATGAGTCAGGTATGACTCGACAGCGCATAATAACAACAACAACAAGGTTCACCCAACAACGTGAAAAGAGAAGACATCTTTAAGTGCATGTATAAATAGGAAACAGTGTGCTGTACCCTGGGGGAAGGGTTTACGGTAATATAAAACAAGAATATTTTTCTTAGTGAAGTATGCAACTAGTGTACCCTCAAGGTCATACTTACACTCTCATGGACTTGTTTTAATTTTCTTCAGTTTCAATTTGATCTTGCATATTAGCAATTGTTGGTCTGTTTCACAGTTGGCCTCTGGCCTTGTTTTGGCTGATGATATTGAACTTCTCCATCATCTTTTACCATAGATGTAGTTCCTGTGTATTTCATCCAGCAAGGTCTATATTACAGTCATTTTTTTTTAAATTTCTTTATTATTATTTTTATTTTTTCAGTAGTCCCTTCCCTCTCCTCCCACTCCTGGTAACCAACAAAGAAAGTTTCTTTCCATATATAAACTTTTCCTTATGTAGTCACTTTAATGTTTTTGAAAAAAGGTAATTGCATTGAATAAGTCATTGATCTTGCAAATTTATATCATGTGATCTCCCGCATTATTTCTATCACCAAGGCCATATTTTCCAACTACCAAAATTCTTCTTTGTTTCCAACTTTCTCCTTTCAATCAACAGTAATCATCAGTGCATCTTAATTGAACATTTGATCAATTTCAGACTGCAAAATTGGTATAAATCTTCAATTTCTTCATCTTTAGTATTAATAATTGGTGCATACATTTGAACAATAGTAGTATTACCTGGCTTTCATTGTAGACATCTGAATATTATTCTTTAATTGACAGCATTGGACTTCAGGATAAATCTGTTTTTTTTTTTTAAATGAAGAATGTTGTTTTTCTGTGCAGTCCAAAATACAACCTTGAGTACATTGCACATGAATTTAGAGATTATCTCAAGAATAGATTTGAGAATTGAACACTAATGACTGAAGATTGGATGATTTGTGGAATGATATCATCAAAAACAAAGAAACCAAAAGGCCATTAAAAAAAACCAGAAAAGAACAAAATGGATATTAGAAGAGACTCTGAAACTTGCTCCTGAACATAATATACTTAAAGCAAAGGAGGTGTGATGAAGTAAAAGAGGAGAACAGAATATATTAAAGGGTAGCTTGAGCAGACAAAATAAAGTAATAAACAAAATGTGCAAAGATTTGTAGTTAGAAAACCAAAAGAGAATAATACACTCAGCATTTCTCCAGCTGAAAATTCAAGAAAAAATTCAAGCCTTGAGTTGCAATAGTTAAGGATTCTATGAGCAAAATATTGGCTTACACAGGAAGCATCACAAAAAGATAGAAGAAAAACACAGAGTCACTGTACCAAAAAAATGGGTCAACATTCACTATTTCAAGAGGTAGCATATGATCAAGAACTGATGGTACTTTTAATAGTTAAGGTTATGTGTCAACTTGGCTGGGCCTGGTTTTGAGTTGGTGGGCAGCTGGTTGTAGTTACTCCCTGTGATGATACTAGCAATCAGCTCTCCATGGTGGAATGTGCCGTGAGCAGCTGAGTAGCTGCTTTAGGGATGTGGTCAGCATATGTTGTTGTTGTTATGTGCCGTCAAGTCGGCCCTGACTCATAGCGACCCCTCCTTGGATTTCCGAGGCAGTATCACTGTGGAAGTAGGATTGCCCAACCTTCCTTCCGAGGAGTGGCTGGTGGGTTTGAACTGCCAGCCTTCTGGTTAGCAATCAAGTGCTTTAGCCACTATGCTACCAGAGCCCCTATAAGTAGAAGCTTTTGGAATGGTCTCCAGCTTTTTGGCATGCTTGAACCCTGGTTGTAGCTGAGTCTTCATTCAGCAGCCTGTCATACCCTGCTGATCTTGGGACTTTTTCTGGACTTGAACTAGTAGCTTGCTGTGTTATTTGATTATCTTGAATCTGTTGAATCTGTGCCTTTTTTATTTATTGACCTTGGTTTTGCCAGCCTCAGCAGCCAGCGGCTGCCTGAGTGAAGAGACACTTTTAGCTCCTGTGGGCTGGGAGCAAGTGGCAGAGCTGAAGCCCAAGGTCAAGGGCTTTCACTTAGCCCCTAGAGCTGGAACTCAGAACTCGGACTTCTAGCCTCCAAAACTGTAAGAGAACAAAATCTTGTTTGTTAAAGCTACCCATTTGTGATACACTTCTGTTAGAGCAGCAGGAAGTAACCAAAAGAGTACTGAAGGAATAAATCCAAGCTGTACCACAGGTATTGATGAAAAACAAGACTCCAGGACTGATGGAATACCCCTGGAGATGTTTCAACAAATGGATACAATACTGGAAGCACTCACTTGTTTATGTCAAGAATTCTGGAAGACAGTTACCTGGCCAACTGACTGGAATTGACCCATATATGTGCTCATTACAAAGAAGGGTGAACCAACGGAATGCAGAAACGATCTAACAATATCATTAGTATTACACACAAGTAAAATTTTGTTGAAGATAATTAAAAAACAGTTGAGCAATATATCAACAGGGAACTACCAGAAATTCAAGCCAGGTTCTAAAGAGGATGTGGAAGAGGGGATATCATTTCTGATGTCAGATGAATCTTGCCTGAAATAGCAGAAAGATGTTTATTTGCATTTCATTGACTATGAAAAGGCCTTTGACTATGTGGATCATAACAAATTATGGATAACATTGTGAAGAAAGACTTTAAAATGTGTTCATGAATGTAATTCCAGAACACGTGGGGTTCTTCTTAAGCTAAAGTAAGGTTATACAGAGTAGTCAGATCACTTACATTTAAACCCCAGTTTTATGACTTAATAAGTGTGACCTTGAGCAAGTTCTTTAACCATTAAAAACCTCATTCCCTAATGAGTGTTATAAAGCATGTGTAACAACATGAACGAGAATCAGCTTAAAGCTGGTTCGTATAAGTCAGAAGTCAAATATACCTCCACCTTTCTATTTCTCAATATTTCACATTCATTTTCTCTGCTGGGTTTAATAATTTGCTGCACCAGTCACAAGGAACTCAAAAGAACTAGCCAGCTATTCTCTTGGTTACATGGTTTATTAGTGTAACAATGCAGAAGTAACAGAACAAAATTCAAGGTGAAACTTAGGGTAAAAGTCAGGAAACTCAGCAAACAAATCAGGGGAAAGTATTCGGTTGAGGTCTAGGAAATTCCTGAAGAAGAAAACTCACCTCTTCCTTTGTCATCCACAGCAGTTTCAGATAAGATTCCCCCTCACCACTCTACTAGAACAGGTCTTCCTTAGGGCGACACTGGAGGAGCTCTCTTGATTAAGATAGCTCTGTCTTCAGGTTTCAGGGTTCTTATAGGCTAGCCCATGTACTCTTTACCAATTACAAAGCAGGCAACCTAACCAAGCTAGGTAAAAATCAGCTAGTAGGTAGGGCTCCCCATCAAATCCCTATAAAGATCAACTGCGGGATGCTACCTCCCCTGCCAAGTCAATCCATGTAAAGATGACTGTAAGCTGATCAATTCTTGTAAGACCCATCAAATCCTTGCAAGATCTTATATGAGTGGCAAACTAAAGAATCACTTGGCAGCGTATGGCCTGACCTATTATTTTGGTGTACAGCCATGCATGCATAAAAACCATTCAGGCAACGTTAGACCACATACTTGTCTATGGTTCCATAACTTTATATAATACTGGGAGGAGGGCGGGGGACTGCACATAGGAGTCAGGGAAGAAGAAAGCCTCACAGTCATGCTTACTTACATTCTGGGAAACAAGACATTATGTAATCGGATGTTGTGTGAATGCCGCAATATATATGCAGTCACCTCCTTCCAAGTCCCTTCTTTCTTGGCTCACCACCACCCAGCTGGCTGCTCCCTCCACAGTCCTCTCTTTCCTCCTTACCTGCAAACTTTCTCCTTTCCTCACTTATACTGGGTGGAGACATTCTCCTCACAGCTCTGTATAACCTTATGGGACCATGAACGTCTATGTGGCCAGATATTGCCTAAATAAATGTCATGCAGCACATGACTGTATGGTGTTCACACGATGTCCAAATCACATGACATCCTATTTCTTGGAATATATCATGGATGTTAAGAGATACATAACTATAATTGCAAACTGGGCCAGAAAGACCACATAAGAGAAATCCATTGCACCATAGTACCTACCTCATAGACTTTTGTGTATAGTAAAGCATGTAACCCATGTAAAGTCAGGGCTTTGAACCAGTTTATTCTGATTTGACCCTCTGCTGAAAATTTGCCTTCCTACTCCAGATATACTGAATCAGAATCTACTATTTTAACAAGAACCCGAGGTGATTCTGAGGTATGTATTCTTCCTAAAATGTAGATTCTGATGTAATATCTCTGGAATGTAGATTCTGAGCCAATGTATCTGGGATAGAAATCACGTGGGGATCTTGTTAAAATATAGATTCTGATTCAGCATATCTGGGGTGGATATGCAAATTTTCAGCAGGGGATCAAACCAGAATGAACCAATTTGAAGCCTTGTGCGAAGTATAAAGTGTTTGGCAGTATATAAGTACTCAATTAATTCTAGTTGATATTATTGCTATTATTATTATTACTACTTGTTGTTGTTGTTGTTATGTGCCGTCGAGTCGACCCCGACTCATAGAGACCCCTCCTTGGGTTTCCAAGGCAGTATCACTACAGAAGTAGGATTGCCCAACCT
>NW_006921703.1:4060667-4061950 GCF_000298275.1 Orycteropus afer afer | reverse complement strand
GTTAGCAGTCAAGTGCTTTAGCCACTATGCTACCAGAGCTTCCACTACTACTAACCTTTAAATTGCTTCTTCAAAGACACTACCACAATATTGTTTAGATTAATTAAAATGATACAATCAAGGCCCTGGCCTAAATACTGGTAGGCTAAACACACACATGTAGATAATACCAAATTATTGAAATGTAGCTGATAATACCAAATAATTGAAATGTGTAGACAATGTGAGAATTGCCTCTTTTTATCACCGAGGCAAGAAAAATAAAAATGCAAAAGAATGGAAGTAATAAATGCAAACAGTGGGAAATAATCCCTAAATTTCATGATGGCTGTTTTTCTATGACATGGAAGAGAACAGAGCTTCACTCATGAGTCATACATGTGTCATTAAAATGCTTCAACCAGAGTGCCACCAGGTTATAAATAAATGATGTAGAGCTAGAATTACTAGGCTATTTTTGTTCTTTTGAATAATATATATTTCATACGAATACACTATGATTAGTATAGCATACTGCACAGTAAAGTACTTTCATTCTCTAATTCCTTAAGCAAACTAGGTCAGTCAGTAGAAAAATCTCAAAGATTTCATTCACCCACCAAGATGATCAGAAATGAAGCCTCAACTTGACAGTGACATGTTTGTTACACCAAGAAAAAGAGTTACCCCTACAACTAGAACTAAAGCAGGAATCATTCCTTAACAGGAACTTCACCTGGGACTGGTGCTATGATGTGACCAGGATTCTGAATTTCATAAAACATAGGTCAATATCTAGATCCAGACTCAAATGATGAAAATGAAAAAGAATAATAAGCAGAAATATTCCAAAGGAGATTGACCCAGGATTCCCAGTGGTTCTCTACTACTCTTGCAAAAGCTGATGCACAGGAACTGTAAATACATTAGTGAACTGTGCTAAGATCAGTTGAATCTGGCACAGATCATAGATTTTTCGAAATAATACACATTTGAAGCCAGTTGGTTTTGAGGTGGTTTGTTATGAAGCAATAGCAAATGATACAGTTCTCCTTGTCCCCTCCACCTTCCTTTTTGGCAGAGCCCACCTACCATACACTTGCTTTCTCAGGTCTCCTTGCAGCTAGGGCATATGGCCTAGTGCTGGCAAATGAGGCTTCACAGAAAGATTTCTGAGAATTTCTCACAAAAGTCTCTCTCTTCCTCCATGCTGTCAACTTTTTTGGGGAGGATATGAAGCTTCATGCTGCTGCTGAAACCACCCAGTAACCATTAATATCCATGTTGTTGTTGTTGTTGTTGTT
>NW_006921703.1:4044574-4060567 GCF_000298275.1 Orycteropus afer afer | reverse complement strand
TTGCCCAACCTTCCTTCCGAGGAGTGGCTGGTGGGTTTGAACTGCCAGCCTTCTGGTGAGCAGTCAAGTGCCTTAGGCACTATGCTACCAGAGCTCCTATTAATATCCATAGGGATAGTATCCATAGGGATAGTAAAACTACCAATCTCATAGAGATTAGTGAGAATAATTAGATATACAAAAAGTGCTTTGAAAAGTACTGGGAAATGTTATTTAAGTCTTAGCTAAAATTTGAGTGCATGTAAAGTAAATACACTAGTTATATGACTTCATTATACATAAAGCACTTGGTACCCGGTTGGAACTCAGGTGATTGGTGGCTAGCAGTATTATTATTGACAGAAAGGAGAGTTTCAAAGAACTGTGAAATTTAGGAAATGTGTGTGTATATACACACACACACACACACACACATATATATACATATATATAATATTAACTAATTAAAATTTAAAAGATTATTAAATAAAGTACAAATACCTATGTATTCAAATTATATTTAATATATGCACACACTTTCTGATCAATAAAACTTAACTTCTCTGAAATAGTTAAATTTCTCCATTAATCAACATTCACATAGGTGTTTGTTCCCTCATGTCACATTTTACTGTAACAGAAAACATACCTAAAAAATATATTTTATCTTGTTTCCAAATATTATTTATGGTACTGGTGGCATAGTGCTTAAGGCATTTGAATGGTAACCAGAAGGTTGGCAGTTCAAACCCACCAGCCGCTCCTCAGAAAGAAGGTTGGGCAATCTACTTCCGTAGTGATACTGCCTGGGAAAACCAAGAAGGGGTCGCTATAAGTTGACTTGGCTCTGACTCCATGGCAGTGAGTTTGGTTTTGTTTGCTTTTTTGTTTTTTTATTTAAAAAAAAAAGATGATTCATTTTTAATGCTATACTATTTACATTTTGTCATTTTTAATTAGGAATTCTTAATATGAGTAAATAAAATTACTACAGTTGTTGTAGCAGCAGGCAGAAGTTGAAAGAATGCTGAACCAGAAGATCTAGTATTCCTCTTCTACTTACTAACAGGGTGGCCTTGATAATGTCTTTGAGATTTCTAGACCTCAAGTTATTCATCTATAAGTTGAGGATATTGACTAGATTATTTCTACGACATCTTTCAGTCATGAGAGTTTATGAATTAAAAAAGTACTTCAAGTTAAACCTCATAAAGCCATACATTATTTTATATTATTAATAACTGATTGAAAAATCTTTGCAGAATTTTGGTTGTTAAATGTATTTGAAGATCCTGTTGTACCTGTTATTGTAGAAAACGTAGGACAAAGTTTAGACCTTTCCTAGTGCTGCAGTCTCTTCATCGTAATGGAGCTTTTAGGCAAAAGTGCAGGCTCAGCCCATTGTAGCTCACTGCATTCCCAGACATCATTACTTACTCCCAGAGGGACAGACTTAGGGCCTGGCAGGGATAGCACCCATAAAATGTCACTTAGCTGAACATTTTGCATTTAGTTGTCCTTTCCAAAACAAAATAGCAAAAAGTAATAGCATTAACATTTAAAGATGGCAAGTGTATTGCAAGGATTTACAAGAAAGTCTGTCTAAAATGGCTTTGTGATTTTGTTTTCCATTACATAGCTATCACTAAAACTGTCATTATTTTCAAAGAATAATTGTTATCTAAATTTCTGTCATGCTTTAGAACATTTTGTATAGTGACTATATTCATTATATTTTATATACATTTTAGACTGTAAATGTACATATTTCTATTTTTTTTTCTATCTTAGAAAACAGTAAAAAATTTTCAAAAATTATACATATAAGATACTTATATGGAGTGGAGAGAAACGGATAAACCAATTTTTGTTGTTTATATCAAAGTTCAGTGAGCATGACCAATCCCACAGCTAGATCTGCCATCCTTAGTTTAGTCCAATATTAAAAGTTAGGCATCCACATATATTTTAAGCCCCTCCCCAATTTTTGAGGTGGAGTGTGTTGTTGTCATTAGGTACTGTAGAGTCAGCTCCAACTCATAGTGACACTGTACAACCAAATGCTGGTCCTGCGCCATCCTCCCAATCCTTGCTATGCCTGAATCCATCGTTGCAGTCACTGTGTCAATCCATCTTTTTCAGGGTCTTCCCCTTCTTCTCTGGCCCTCTACTTTACCAAGCATGAGATTCTTCTCCATAGACTGGTAGCTTCTCACAACATGACAAAAGTAAGTGAGATAAAGTCAGCCATTTTTGCTTCCAAGGAACATTCTTGCTGTACTTCTGGAAGGACAGATTTCTTCATTCTTCTGGCAGTCCGTGATATTTTTCAGTATTCTTTGCCAATACCACAATTCAAAGTCATCAACTCTTCTTTGATCTTCCTTATTCATTGTCCAGCTTTTACAAGCATATAAGACGATTGAAAATACCATGGCATGGGTCAGGTGCACCTTAGTCTTCAGAGTGACATCTTTACTTCATAACACTTCATTTATTTATTTATTTATTTGCTTGTTTGTTTATTTAATTGTGATTTGGGTGAAAATTTACAAGCAAATACACTTTCCATACAGCAGATCACATACACTTTGTCTCATGACATTGACCACAATTTAGCACAATGCAACATCTCCTCTCCCACTTCCTCCCAATAGGTACCACTTCCCTGTGTCCATCCCTCCATGCACTCCTACCCCCTGAGCTGTCTCCCTGTGCCTGAGCAGCCCTTCTTTCTCTCTTGCTTGTTCTCTCCAAGGGGTGTTTCTACCTCAGGTAAATGCTCAACTAGTATGCCTGTCTACTGCTTGGCTGGAAGCTACAGGTGTGCGTTCAATTCCAGACCTGAAGGGCAGCTAGGGGCCATACATAGTCTCAGTGGTTCCACCAGGCTCCATCGGGCCAGCAAACCTGTTCCCCACTTTTTTTTTTTTTTTTCCAAATGATTTTGAGTTTTGTTCCACATTGTTCACCCTGTCTATCCAGGATCTCCTACAAAGATCCTCTTCCAAGTGGTTGACAGTAGTAGCCTAGCACCGTCTATTTCTTCTGGTCTCATAGTCACATAAGCTGCAGATCGGATGGTGTACCAGTTGCTAGGACTGATTGTTTCCATGAAATTTTTGTTTTTCTACATTCTTCTTCTCTCTGGACGAGGAGGGACCCATTGTTGCATCTAGATGGCAGCTTACAAGCTTTTAAGATCTCAATCACTACTAGCTACAGTAGAAGGTGGAACAATGATTTGTGTAGTATGACTTCGTAACACTTTAAAGAGGTCTTTTACAGCAGATTTTCCCAGTACAATACAATGTCTGATTTCCTGACTGCTGCTTCCATGGCTGTTGACTGTGGAACCAAGTAAAATGAAATTCTTGACAACTTCAATCTTCTCTCCATTAATCATGATGTTGTTTATTAGTCCAGTTGTAAGGATTTTCCTTTGCTTTATGTTGAAGTGTAATCCATACTTAATACTGTAGTCATTGATCTTCATCAGTCAGTGCTTCAGGTCATATTGATTTTCAGCCATCAAGGTTGTGTCATCTGCATATCATGGGTGGTTAGTTGTTTTTCCTCCAATCTTGATGCTACGTACGTTCTTCTTCATATAGTCCAGCTTTTCAGATTATTTGCCCAGCATACAGATTGAATAAGTATGGTATAGGGATACAGGCCTGATTTTAAACCATACAGTATCCCCTTATTCTGTTCAAAAGACAGGTGGAGTAGAGTAGAATGTCCTTGATTGATTTAGGCAGAATATAACTTTGTCTAAATCAATCAAGGGCATTCTACTGTACTCACCAATGACTGGTTTAAGCACAAGAGTACCTTACCAAAACCAAACACACTGCCTTTGAGTCAAATCCAACCCATAGCAACTCCTCCTTGGGTTTCTAAGGCTGTATCACCATAGAAATAGATTGCCCAACCTTCCTTCCTAAGAGTGGCTGGTGGGTTTGAACCGCCAGCCTTCTGGTTAGCAGTCAAATGCCTTAGGCACTATGCCACCAGAGCTCCTTAAGAGAACCTTAGCCAGTGGGATTTAAAGGTTCCTCTTCCTGCCTTTAGACATTGTTGTAAGGCCCTGGTGGTTAGAGCAGTTACAATCATTTTGACACCATGAGGGAAAATCTGATAATATCACAGGATTTTTAGCTAGAGCTTTGACTGTATTGAGCTATTGCTTTAACC
The DNA here is from genome assembly GCF_000298275.1 of Orycteropus afer afer. Classification (NCBI taxonomy): domain Eukaryota; kingdom Metazoa; phylum Chordata; class Mammalia; order Tubulidentata; family Orycteropodidae; genus Orycteropus; species Orycteropus afer. The sequence continues at coordinate 4,056,391 of NW_006921703.1, read as the reverse complement.
CCCCTTGGAACCACCTATCTACAGACCCTTTGTTATATAAAAAAACATATGTTCTTATTGGTTAAAATACTTTGGGTAAGGCTTTCCATAGTGTGTACTTAAAAGCATCCATAAAATTTCCACGCTTTTCCCTCATTGTCCTTAGGCAATCAAGAGCTTGGGAGAACTCTCAGTACAACTTCCATAGTATCTACAAGTGGGCCAGAGATCAATGTTTGAGAATGCTGATATTTCATAGAAAACAAACCTGACTTACTGCCACCGAGTTGATTGCGACTCATAGTGACCCCTCCTTGGGTTTCCCAGAGTCGGGTCCGACTTGATGGTACATAATAACAACAACATTTCTACAGAAGTAGATTGCTCAGTCTTCCTTCTGTGGGGCAGCTGGTGGGTTTGAACTGCCAGCCTTCTGTTTAGAAGTCAAATGACTTAGGCACTATGCCACCATAGTTATCCTTATAAACAAAATGCTATTAAAAGACCTTTATATTATTTAACAAAAGAAATAGCATAGGACATATACATCTCCAGATACAAATACTTCAGATTATCTAGCTATTTGTATTTAAAAAAAAAAAAATGTGTAGCTTAAACCACTTTCTTTCTATCATTTCCTCTCTATTCTTGAAAATTTCTTTTCATATTCTAAATAATTACCAATAATTAATTCTACACGACCCCAGATTTTTTCTGAAATTGTATACAAGACTTCTGCTTATATCACATTGCCCATAATTTAGTCACATAGCCACTTGCTGTAAGAAAAACTGGACAATAAAATATTTATTCTGAGTTATAATGCCCAGTTTTTAAAACAGGGTTTTATTACTGTTGTTGTTAGTTGTTAGGTCAGGTGAGTCAGCTTCAACTCACAATGACCCTATGCACAGCAGAACAAAATACTTCCTGGTCCTATGCCAGCCTCATGATTCTTGCTATACCTGAACTCATCATTGCAGCCACTGTGTCTATCCATCTTATTGAGGGTGTTCCCCCTCTTCATTGACCCTCCACTTTACCATGCATAATATCCTTCTCCAGGGAATGGTTCTTTCTGATAACATGACCAAAGTAGGTGAGACGAAGTCTGGCCATTCTCACTTCAAAGGAGTATTCTGGCTGAATTTCCTCCAGGATAGATCTGTTAGTTCTTTTAGCAGTCCATGGCACTTTCAGCATTCTTCTCCAACACCACAACTCAAAAGCATCAGCTCTTCTTTGGTCTTCCTTATTCATTGTCCAGCTCTTACATACATAAGAGGCAATTGAAAAAAACTATGGCTTGGGTTAGGCACACCTTAGTCTTCAAGGAGATATCTTCGCTCTTCATCACTTGAAAGAAGTCTTTAGCAGCAGATTTTCCCAATGCAATATGTTGTCTGATGTCTTGACTGCTGCTTCCATTGGTGCTGATTGTAGAACCAAATAATATAAAGTCCTTGACAACTTCAATCTTTTCTCCATGTATCGTGAAGCTGTTTATTGGACCAGTTGTGAAGATTTTTGTTTTCTTCATATTGAGGTGTAATCCATACTGCAGACTGTAGTCCTTCTTAATCTTCATCAGTATGTGTCTCAAGTCATCCTCACTTTCACCAAGCAAAGTTGTATCATCTGCATATTGCAGGTTGTTAATGAATCTTCCCCCAATCCTGATGCCATGTTCTTCCTTATATAATCCAGCTTCTCAGATTATTTGCTAAGCATACAAGTTGAATAAGTATGGTGAAAGGATACAAAGAAAAATTGGAAGTTTTCAAAACTTGGAAGTTTTCAAAAATGAAATGGAATGCATAATGATCAATGTCCTGGGCATTAATGAGCTGAAATGGACGGTATTAGATATTTTGAATTGGGCAATCATATGATCTACTATGCAAAAAATGAAAAATTAAAGAGGAATGGTGTTGCATTGATCATCAAAAGAACAATTCAAGATCTATCCTGAAGCACAATGGTGTCAGTGACAGGAAAATATCCATACGGTTAAAAGGAAGAACAGGTAATACTACTATTATTCAAATGTAGACACCAACCAAAAAGCCAAATATGAAGAAATTGAATATTTTCATCAACTTCTACACTCTAAAATTGACCAAACATACAATTAAAATGCATGGATAATTACTGGCTACTGGAATACGAAGTTGGAAACAAAGAAGAAGCATCAGTAGCTGGGAATATGACCTTTGTGGTAGAAATGACACTGGAGAGCACAGGATAGAATGTTGCCACACCAACAATTTATTCATTGCTTGCCTTTTTCCAACAACATAAGTAGCGGTATACACATGGACCTTGTCATACGGAATACCTAGGAATCAATTAGACTACATTTGTGGAAAGAGAAGATGAAGAAGCTGAATATCATCAGTCAGAAAAGGCCAAGGGCCAACTGTGGAGCAGACCATCAATTGCTCATATGTGAGTTAAATTGAAGCTGAAGAAAATTATGTCCATGGCAGCCAAAATATGACCTTGAGTATATCCCACCTGACTTTAGAGAACATCTGAAGACTAGACTTGTCGTATTGAATACCAATGACAAGAGGCCTGAAGATTTGTGAAATGACATCAAGAACATCATACATAAAGAAAGCAAAAAGTCCTTAAAAAGACAGCAAAGTGAGAAAAGACCAAAATGGATGTCAGAAGAGAGTCTGAAACTAGCTCCTGAACAAAGAGTAGCTGAAGTGAATACTGATGAAGTAAAGAAGTCTTCAAAGGGCAGTTTGAGAAGACAAAGTAAGTATTATAATGAATTGTGTAAAGACCTGGAATTAGAAAATCAAAGGGGAAGAACACGCTTGCATTTCTCAAGCTGAAAGAACTGAAAAGAAAAAATTCATGCCTTGAGTTGGGATACTGAAGGATTCTATGGGCAAAATATTGAATGATGCAGGAAGTGTCAAAAAAGATGGAAAAAATACAGCCATGAACTAAAAATAATTGGTTAATAATTTCCAAATCTCCTCTTGTTTGTGTTGTTAGGTGCTATCGAGTCATTTCCAACTCATAGTGACCCTATGCACAGCAGAAGGAAACACCGCCAGATCCCAAGCCAGCTCCATGATCCTTGCTATACTTGAGCCCATCATCGCAGTCACTGTGTCAATCCATCTTGTTGAAGGTCTTCCCCTCTTTCCTTGACCCTCCACCTTACCAAGCATGACATCCTTCTCCAGGGAATGGTCCCTTCTGACAACATGACCAAAATAGGTGAGATGAAGTCTGGCCATTCTCGCTTCCAAAGAGCATTTTGGGGACACTTCCTCCAGGACAGATGTGTTAGTTCTTCTAGCAGTCCATGGAACTTTCAGTATTCTGCAGCAGCACCACAACTCAAAAGCATCAACTCTTCTTCGGTCTTCCTTATTCATTGTCCAGCTCTCACATGCATATGAGGCAATTGAAAATATCATGGCTTGTGTCAGGCGCACCTTACTTAGTCCTCAAGGAGACATCCTTGCTCCTCAGCACTTGAAAGAGTTCCTTTGCAGCTGACTTTCCCAGTGCTACATGTCATCTAATGTCCTGACTGCTGCTTTCATTGGCATCGATTGTAGAACCAAGCAATGTGAATTCTTTGACAACCTCAATCTTTTCTCCATTCACCGTGATGCTGCTTATTGGTCCAGTTGTGAGGATTTCTGTTTTCTTTATATTGACTTGTAATCTGTACTGCAGACTGTGTTCTTCAGTCTCCATCAGTAAGTGCTTCAAGTAATCCTCACTTTCAGCAAGCAAAGTTGTGTCACCAGCATATTACAGGTTGTTAGTGATTCTTTCTCCAATCCTGATGCCACGTTTTATTCATATAGTCCAACTTCTCAGATAATTTTCTCAGCATATAGATTGAATAAGTATGGGGAAAGGATACAATCCTGATACACTCCTGTCTTGATTTTAAGCCATGCAGTGTCCCCTTTTTCTGTTCAAACAACAGCTTCCCAGATAATGTATAGGTTCCTTGTGAGTACAATCAAGAGTTTGGGAATTCCCATTCTTCCCAATGTTATCCATAATTTATCATGATCCACACAATCAAATGCTTTTGCACAGTCAGTAAAACATAAGTAAACATCTTTCTGGTATTCTTTTTGCCTTGAGCCAAGATCCATCTGACAGCAGCTATGATATCTCTTGTTCCATGTCCTCTTCTCAATCCAGCTTGCACTTCTGGATGTTCTCTGTCAATATACTGCTGAAACCATTTTTTAATTATCTTCAGTAAGATCTTACTTGTGTGTGATATTAATTATATTGATCGATAATTTCCACATTCTGTGGGATCACCTTTCTTTGGAATGGGTACAAATATGGATCTCTTACAGTCAGTTGGTCAGGTAGCCAAATCTCTTGGCTTAACTGAGTGAGTGCCTCCAGTAGGGCATCAGTTTGTTGAAATATCTCAATGGGTATTCTGTCAATTGCTGGTGCCTTGATCTTCACCAATTCCTTCAGTGCAGCTTCAATTTCCTCCTTCAATACCACTGTTTCTAGATCATATGCCACCTCCTGAAATGGATGAAAATAGACCAGTCTTTTTGGTACAGTGACTCTGTGTATTCTTTCCATCTTCTTTTGATGTTTCCTGCATCATTCAATATTTTGCCCATAGAATCTTTCAATATTGCAACTTGAGCCTTAAATTTTTTCCTCACTTCTTAAAGCTTGAGAAATACTGAGCATGTTCTTCCCTTTTGGTTTTATAACTCCAAGTCTTTGCACATTTCGTTATAGTAATTGGCTTTGTCTGCTCGAGCTACCCTTTGAAATCTTCGGTTCAGCTCTTTTATCTTGTCATTTCTTCCATTTGCTTTAGCTACTCTGCTCAGGGGCAAGTTTCAGAGTCTCTTCTGTCATTCATTTTCATCTTCTCTTCTTTTCTCATCTTTTTAGTGACCTCTTGCTTTCTTCATGTATGATGTTCTTGATGTCATCCCATAATTATTCTGGTTTCGATCATTGGTGTTCAATACATCAAATTTATTTGTTAGATAATCTCTAAATTCAGGAGGGATATATCCAAGATCATATTTTGGCTCTCTTGGACTTGTTTTAATTGTCTTTAACTTCAAGTTGAACTTGCATATGAGCAGTTGATGGTCTGTTCCACAATCAGCTCCTGACCTTGTTTTGGCTGAAGATATTGAGCTTTTCCATCACCTCTTGCCACAGATGCAGTCAATCTGATTCCTATGTGTTCCATCTGATGAAGTCCACGTGTATAGCTGCCGTTTCTGTTGTTGAAAAAAGGTATTTGCAATGAATAAGTTGTTGGTCTTGCAAAATTCTACCATGCGATTTTCAGCATTATGTCTGTCACCAAGGTAAAATTTTCCAACAACTGGTGATTCTTCTTTGTTTCCAACTTTTGCATTCCAGTCACCAGTGATATTTAAAACATCCTGATTGCATGTTCCATCAATTTGAGACTGCAGAAGTTGATAAAAATCTTCAATTTCCTCATTTTGGCTTTAGTGGTTGGTGCATAAACTTGAATAATAGTTGTATTAACTGGTCTTCCAGTTTTTTTTTTGTTGTTGTTGTTATGTGCCGTCGAGTCGGACCCAACTCATAGCGACCCCTCCTTGGGTTGCCGAGGCAGTATCACTATGGAAGTAGATTGCCCCATCTTCCTTCCGAGGAGTGACTGGAGGGCTTGAACCACCAGCCTTCTGGTTAGCAGTCGAGTGCCTTAGCCACTATGCTACCAGAGCTCCCGGTCTTCCAGTAGGTGTATGCATATTATCCTATCACTGGCAGCATTGTACTTCAGGACAGATCTGGAAACATCCTTTGTGATGATGAATGTCATGCCATTCTTCTTTAAATTGTCATTCCCAGCATAGTAGATCATATGGTTGTCTGATTGTAAATGGCCAAAACCAGTCCATTTCAGCTAACTAATACCTAGGATACTAATCTTTATTTGTTCCATTTTATTTTTGACAACTTCCTATTTTCCTAGACTCATACTTTGTATGTTCCATGTTTTGATTATTAATGCATGTTTCCAGCTGTTTCTCCTCTATTTGAGTTGTGCAATGTCAGCAAATGGAGGTCTCGAAAGCCTTACCTTATCCATATCATTAAGGCTGGTTTTACTCTGATGATGAATCTCTTTCCCAGTCATATCTTGAGAGCTTTGTAACCTAAGTGACTCATCCTCCCCTTCTGTATTGTACAATATTTTCAGACTATTCATAATGGTGTGCAGTAATGTATCAGACAGTGTTTCTCTGCTACTCAGACAGTTTTCCCTGGCCAATTCTTTGAGAAGTGGATAGCCTCTTCCTTCTTCCTAGAGTGTCTTAGTCTCCAAACCACACTGAACCCTGTGCACCATTTGCACCCTGCTGGGTTTGAAACACCACAGCCTCAAGACTTATAGGAACATGCCATCACAGTAGGACAATCTGATAGACAAGTTTGTCTCCCTTAGCTGTTCTAAACCTCTCCAACCTACCCTTACCTGGATCCCTACTGCTGCTTCCTCTCCCTGTTCTGGCCCCCCTGGCCTTATTTCCCTTCTTTCCCATGCTTTCCTGCCTTGCAGCTGGTGGGTTGTAGCCTGGGTTCCCTCCCCTCACCTGGATGCCTGTGGCTGACTCTTTGCTCTGTCCTGGTCCATCTGGCCGTTTCCTATCCTTTTTCTCACTTTCCCTCCTTGCCGCTTGTGGGGTATGTCCTGGATTCCCTCCCCTTGCCTGGATCCCTGTGGCTGACTCCTGGCTCTGTGTCCTGGTCCCCCTGGCCTTTTTCTCACCTTTCTCCCACTCTTGTTTACTAACATATTTTTTTCCACACAACAGTGCCATATCTAAATATTGTTTGTGGCCAACTCTGACTTTTTAGTGATCTATCATGACTATCTTCCCCCATAAATAAATATTACACTGTTTTTGATGTATTCTATTTAGAAATTCGCCATTCTTAAGTTGAATAGCTCCCTATAGTAGAAGATGACTTAGATTGTTTTCAGACTGTGACTATTATGACTGACTGTGATGAGTCTTGTTTTATTTCTCTCATCTTCAGATTAATCCATTTCTTCATGTTCAATTCCTAGCAGTAGATTAGGAAATTTAAAATGTATTCACATTTGTAATTATACTGCATGGTTGTATGCATGACACACTTTTACAGATTTGTTTCCATCAGCAGTTTTTATGACCATGTGTGTATCTCAAAATTCTCCATTGCTCCTAACCCTCTGTCATCAATTCATTTCTGACTCACAATAACTCTGTAGAACAAAGTAGAATTGCCTCACAGGGCTTCCAAGACTGCAATCTTTGCAGAAGCATATTATCTCATCTTTCTCCTGCAGAGCAGCTGGTGAGTTAAAACTCCTGACCATTTGGTTAGCACTGGATCATTTTAACCAGTATAGTTTAACCAGGTCTCCTTCAGTTGCTCCAGCATTCTCAGTCCCCTCTTATTTGGTGGGCAAAGATAATTGTTATCATGTTCATGTCTTGGATTCCCTGTTAAGCTGAACTTCTTTTCAAATTCATTTGTCATAATGTAATTATTTCATTCCATTTACCAGTGTAGGGTGGTATATAGAAGACACCATATGTTTAGATTCTCAATGTTACATGTAAGGCTAGATCAAACTTCTTACAATGATTATAAACTTCTTAATGGTAGGAAAGTGACTTTATATTTTGTACTATCTCTGTAAAGTGAACATACAACCCATGCTGAATGGATAAATTAATAAGGAAGGACTATAATTCTTAGATCATTTTCTTAGTTCTGCACTCTGTGATTGTCCTCAGTTAACTATTTACATGATTGGAAATGGAATTCAGGTCAATTTTCACTTTTTTTTAGTGCAAACCACCATGTCTAACATGCAGTATGCATTATCAGTTGTTGAATGGCTGTAAGAATGAACAAGTGATAACACCAATTTAGTATGAATGGGATCTAATATCTTTGTACAACTTGTATAAGCACAAGATTTATTTCAGTGTGTTTTAAATGTTATTTTATAATGGTTTCAGTAGTTCTGAAAAATTTATTTTCAGTTTTAACAGGGGTGTGCAGGAGGAGTTTTACTCCATGTTTGAGTTTTGCAATTCAACTTATATGTAAATTCTGACTGGAGAGGGGATATTAATTGAAAATAATATCATTCATAATCATTTAATTTAGGTCTTCTCTTCCAGTTCTCATTAAGAGGATAAAAAGGCATTTCTTCATCAAAGTATTATTTTGAAAATATTTCATAGTATTAGAATAAATCATAGTGTTCTTAATATGATTTATTTCCCATCTCCTCTCAAAAGTATAAATTAATTTTGATTCCTGTCAGTTCTTTACCTGGTAATAATTTTCATTTTCTCTGTTTAGTTTTATTTTATGTTGTGAATATTTGACTTTTTTGGTACAATTTTTATACTGAAGATAAATTGAATTGTTTTAAATTTTATGTAGCTATACACTTTTTTATATTAGAAATATATGTAATTACTAGCAAGAGTATTTTTGAAATCTGTAAGATTATATTTACTCATCCTTAATAAAAGAGCAATAATATCTATCTCATGCTCATTGTGAATAATTTAAGACAAACTAATTGCTTAGAATGATCATTGGTTTACTCTTTTTCCTTCTCATTATTCTTGTTATTACAATCATTTGCTCATTTCAAATACTCAGTAATTGCTAAATGAATTAAAATATTTGGATTTCAAATGGTAGACCATTCTTTATACATGCACAAGAACAGAGATCATAATTTATAATATTTTTTTGTGTGTTCTACATTGTCTTGAGTATTAATTTGAGCCATCTCTTTATTCTATGTTCACATATGTTATATTACATTATTCCTGGTTCAAAAATATTTCTCAAGAATTAATTATATGTATGCACCTTTGCTCAGCATAAAGATAAAGAAATGGACTTGGATCTTATTCTCATATGAACAAACAAGAAATCAAATATGCCAAGAATATTCAAGTATTCATAATGCAGGAAATTATCCTGTGCTTTAATCACTTTCTCACAGCAATCCTCCAAACTTAAAAATGTTTCTGTTATTTACAAAAAGGCATAAACCATTTGTAAACATCTATAAAACAGCATTAAAAGTTCTAAATTGTGTTGTTCAGTGGTTGGTTGGTTTTGACTAATTTTTTGTTGTTGTTATGTGCCGTTGAGTCATCTCCAACTCACAGCAACCTTAAGTATAACAGAATGAAACACTGCCTGGTCCTGTGCCAGCCTCATGATCCCTATTATACCTGAGCCCATCACTGCAGCCACTATGTCAATCCTTCTTATTGAGGGCCTTCCTCTTTTTCATTGACCCTCCACTTTACCAGGAATGACATCCTTCTCCAGAGAATGGTCCCTTCTAACAACATGACCAAAGTAGGTGAGACGAAGTTTTGCCATACTCACTTTCAAGGAGCATTCCAGCTGCACTTCCTCCAGGACAGATCTGTTAATTCTTTTAGCAGTCCATGGTACTTTCAGCATTCTTCACCAATACCACAACTCCAAATCATCAACTCTTCTTCACTCTTCCTTATTCATTGTCCAGCTCTTATATGTACATGAGGCCATTGAAAATACTATGGCTTGGGTTAGGTGCATCTTAGTGTTCAAGGAGATATCTTTGCTCTTCAGCACTTGAAAGAGTTCTTTTGCAACAGATTTTCTGAATGCAATGTGTCTTTTGTTGTCTTGACTGCTGCTTCCATTGGTGTTGATTGTAGAACCAAGTAATATGAAGTCTTTGGCAACTTCAATCTTTTCTCCATTTATCGTGATGCTGCTTATTGGTCCAGTAGTGAGGATTTGTGTTTTGTAATCCATTTTGACTAATAGCAATGCTATGTACAACAGAATGAAACACTGCCTGCAGTAGTTAAAGTTGTGTGTCAACTTGTGTGGGCCTGGTTGAATGGCTGAGAAGCTGGATGTAGTTATTTCCCATAGTGAGGTTGGTAATTAACTCCATGGTGGAACCTACTAGAGCAGCTGAGTAGATGCATTAGGGATGTGGGCTGCTTCCAGTATATAAAAAGCAACTTTGAGGAAGGTCTCCAACTTTTTGGCACTCTGGAACCCTGCATGTAGCCAAGTCATTGTTCAGCAGCCTGCCATGCCTGATGATCTTGAGACTTTTCTGGACTTGAATTAGTTGCCTAACACGTTTTTTGGTAATGTCGGGACTGTGCCTTTTTACTTGGTGGCCTTGGTTTTGTCAGCCTCAGCAGCCAGCACCTACCTGAGTGAAGAGAAGCCTCTTGCTTCAGTGGGCTGGGAGCAGGAGACAGAGCTGAAGCCCAGAATCGAGGGGCTCTAGTATTGGAACTTTGAACTCAGACTTTTGGCTTCCAGATATGTAAGGGTATAAACTTCTGTTTATTAAAGCCACCTGTGATAGTTGGAGCTGTATGTCAACTTGGCTGGACCCTAGTTCTATGTGGTTGTTCCCATGATGGGATCGGATGACCTTGTTCTGAGTGGCCAATCTGCCCAAGGGGAGTTTCCCTAGGGGTGTGGCCTGCTTCCAGAATATCCAGGGACATCCTGGGAAGAGAGACATTCTTCTGTGGATCGGGACTCTGGTGTGCTTCCTACAACTTTCCGTGAGTGAGCAGCCCACCGTTCGGCCTGGAGATCTTGGATTCATCTTTCGTTGGAGTCAACAGCCAGTGTACTGCCTGCCAGCCTTGAGCTTCTCAGCTCCCTGCAGTTGCGGAAGCTAAGGCTGCCTCCAGCCCGACTTTTCCTCCAGGGACTTTGGACTTGATGGCTTCTATACATTTGTGAGCCATTTTCCTAAGATAAATTTCTCCCTCTCTTTATATATATATATAAGCTTTGCTGGTTTTTGTTTCTCTAGAGAACCCAGTCTAACACACCATCCCATTTGTGGTATTTCTGTCAGAGCAGCACCGTTGTTGTTGTTGTTATGTGCTTAGGTAACCAAAATACTGCCTGAACCTGTACCACTCTCACAAGCATGCTTGATCCAGTCATCACAGCTTCCATGTCAATTCATCATGTTGAAGGTCTTCCCCTTTTTTGCTGACCCTCTACTTATCCAACATGATATCTTTCTCCAAGGACTGGTGCTTTCTGATAACATGACCAAATTATGAGAGATGAAGTCTGGCCATTCTCATTACTAAAGAGCATTCCAGCTTTACTTCCTCCAAGACACATTTGTTCATTCTTCTTGAAGTCCATGGTAGATTCAATATTCTATGCCAACACCACAAATCAAATGCATTGATTCTTCTTCAGTTTTCCTTATTCAGTGTCCAGCTCTAACACATGTATATGAGGCTATTGAAAATACCAAGGCTTGTGTCAGGTACACCTTAGTTTTCAACATGACACCTTTGTTTTTAAGCATTTTAAAGAGGTCTTTTGCTGCATGTTCCCAATGGAATACATACAGTTCAGCTTCTCAGATTATTTGCTCAGTGTACAGATTGAATAAGTATGATGAAAGAATACAACTCTGACATACACCTTTCCTGCTTTCAAACCATACATTATCCCTTCATTCTGTTCGAATGACTACCTCTTACTTAGTCTATGTACAGGTTCTTCATTAGCACAATCAAGTGTTCTAGTATTCCCATTCTTTGCAATATTATCCTTAATTTGATCCACACTGTTAAATGCCTTTTCATAGTCAATAAGACACAGGTAAGACACCTTCCTAGTATTCTTTACTTTCAGCCAAGCTTCATTGGACATCAGCAATGATACCCATTTTTCCACACCCTCTTTTGAATCCAGCTTGAATTTCTGGAATTTCCCTGTTAATAT
>NW_006921703.1:4031031-4036990 GCF_000298275.1 Orycteropus afer afer | reverse complement strand
TCCAAGATTATCTTCTGTGTCTGTGTTAATTGGTTTCCCTTTTCTTTGTTGAAGAGGGTCTGTGCAATCCTTCTGCCTAGTCCGCCATCTTGCCCTGCCTCTCCTGCTGCAACCATTTTTTAATTATCTTCAGCAAAATTTTACATGTGTGTGGCTGCTAACCAGAAGGTCAGTGGTTCAAATCCACTAGCTACTTCAACAGAGGAAGTTGAAGCAATTTATTTCTGTAAAGATTTACAACTTTGGAAACCCAATGTGGTTGCTATAAGTTGAAATCACCTAGTTGGCAGTGGGTTTGGTTTGGTTTTGGTGATAATAATACTATTCAAGAATTTATTCATTCTGTTGGATCACTTTATATTAGAACTCTAAAAAGTTTAACAGACTTATTGAAGAAAAGTAACTTAAACATCTGTACTTACCAGGATAGAATCAAGTTGGACAGAGGCCTCAAAAATTAGCTTGTAAGTATATTAAGAATGTTTTAAATGAAGAAAAAAAAATCTGTTTATGCTTTCATCAATATTATCACAAGGATTCACCTAGTTCACAGTGTAGTTAGCATAGTTAAATGCCATTAGGAAATACTGAAAATATTCTCTGACTTCACATAGCAGAGTACCTAATGGGTGAAGTGGTGCTGACAAGATTGGCATTAAAGATGTGCCTGTTGTTGTTAGGTGCTGTCGCGTCAGCTCTGACTAATACTGACCCTGTGTATAACAAAATGAAACACTGCCCAATCCTATGGCAGCCTAACACTCCTTGCTATACCTGAGCCCATCATTGCAGCCACTGTGTCAATCCATCCCATTGAAGGCTTTCCCCTATTTTGTTTACACTCCACTTTACCAAACATGATATCCTTCTCAAAGGCATGGTCCCTTCTGGGGACCATTTGTCTGGCCATTCTCACTTCCAAGGTGCATTCCAGCTGCATTTCTTCCAGGACAGATTTGTTAGTTCTTTTGGCAGTCCATGTGTGCCTAGTATAATTTTTGGCTTTATATAAGATGTGAGGGTTGAAAACTAGGACATCATAAGGCAAATGGCAAAATTAATGTCTTGAATTAAATCTATCAATACTCATTTGAGACTTTGTTTCAGTCTAAGAAATGCATCTTCATGAAAAACATGAATTCTCTAATCTGTTGTGTGCTATTATACATGGCTCCACAAGGAGCTAACTTAAATGGCAAGCAACCATCAAATGCCAAGGAATATACATCATTGCTTCAGCACAAAGAGGGAAGAGGACTGAGCAAGAAATGGGCTCATTAAGGAAAACAGTCTCAAATGGATTCTACCCAAAGGTTTTGTGATTGAAAATCCAATCTGTACTTTGCCAGTGAGTTGGTTGCTATGTGAAGTAATTGGGATCAAGGCTTATAGAACTATTACTCTTTGTAGGATATTAATTGATATGTTTTTATTCTAGATTCAACCATATCATAAATATCATGGTCCTCTCTTAACACTTGGTTGTAGTGTCTTCCATTTACCTTCACTTATCCCTCAGCTAAAGACGATTACCCAGATTCAAAACACTACATGGTTCTGTATCATCTTGATCATTGGTATGTTTGAGTCCTTTGTTGCAGGTGTTGTGTTGATCCATCTAATTAAGAGTTTCTCTCTTGTTTTCCCTTTATTTAACCAAACATGATATCCTTTTTCATGATTGACTTTTCCTTATAACATGTCTTATATTATAAGCGAGTCAAAATCTTGCCATTTTCATTTCTAAGGAGCACTCATCTTGTATTTCTTGTAAGACTGGTTTGTTTATTTTTCTGGAATTCCACAGTATATTCGATATTCTCCTCAATATCACAGCTGGAACACATGTATTCTTCTTCTGTTTTCTTTTTTCATTATCTAGTTTTTGCTGCATATGAGATGGCTGTAATGATCATGGCTTGAGTCAGACATGCCTTAGAAATCAAAGTGGCATCTTTGCTTTTTAAAGCTTTAAAGAGCTCTTTTGCAGCTCATGTGCCCAATGGAATAAAGTCATTGACAACTTCCATTTTTTCTCCATTCATCATAATGTTGTTTATCAGTCCAGTTGTGAAGATTTTTTTTTTCCGTACATAGATGTAAATAATACTGAAGGCTGTAATCTTTGACCATCGTCAGTAAGTGCTTCATTTTTAGCAAGCAAGCTGTGTCATCAGGACACTGAATGTTGTTAATGAGTTTTCCTCTAATCCTGATGCTGTGTTCTTCTTCATACAGCCCAGTATCTCAGATTCTTTGTTCAGCATATAGAATGAGTAAAGTGAAAGGACACAACCCTGACACACAGCTTTTCCAATTCTAAACCAATTTTGAAAAACATATGGGTAACAACAAAACATTGTCTATTCAGATACCTGAAGCAAAATAGGGTGTGTTGTCCTAAATTACTGGCTGTTCTGGTGGTGTAATGAATAAAGGACTTGACTGGTAACTACAAGGTCAGCAGGTCAGGCCCACCAGATGCTCCACAGAAGGAAGACTGGGAGATCTACTTCCGTAAAGATTTACAGCCTTGGAAACCCAATGGGGTAGCTATGAGTCAGAAATGACTCGATGGCAGTGAGTTTAGTTTTGGTTTTTTGGAGGGAAGACATTTCTAGGGAATTCCCACTCCATGTTTTTGCATATTTGACTTTGTAATAGATAGTTTTCAAAACACAGCAGACATTCCTGCTTGAATCCTCACTAGTATTCAAACATATTTGGGCACATTCAGTGGGCAAATGGATTAAGATCATCAGATACCTCTTTGCATAAAAGTTTGAGGCTTACTGAGAGCAGAAGTGAGACACATGAACTTTACCCTAGTGTCAAGGAGAGATCTGTAGCTCAATTTTTCTTTTTCTTCTTTCAGACACTTAGAAATTCTGTAAAATATTAATAATAAATGAAAAAGAAGAAAGAAACAAGAAATAAGGACTGAATTGACTTAAGGATTAACTAAAACAAATATCTACTTACAAAACCTCTGTAAGATATGAGACATTTTCTGAGTCAAGTGTGTAAAAGTGGTGGGAAAGAATTGACCCACTTTAGCACACGGATGTCAGCACTGTGAGGCACTGCTGAAGTACAGCTTGTTGTTGTTGTTGTTATGTGCCGTTGAGTCAGACCCAACTCATAGCGACCCCTCCTTGGTTTCCAAGGCAGTATCACTATGGAAGTAGATTGCCCCATCTTCCTTTCGAGGAGTGGCTGGTGGATTTGAACCACCAGCCTTCTGGTTAGCAGTCAAGTGCCTTAGCCACTATGCTACCAGAGCTCCCAAAGTACAGCTTAGGAGGCATGAATGGCAGAGGCACCATCTCCAGCAGTAGATCTAGTAGCAGCTTCCAGAATCCATGCTTTAGGATAACATATTAGAACTCACAGAAGATAAAAGTGTAGCAAAGCGTAGGTAGCTCTGTGGGCCCTACAGAACTCAGTATGCTAAAAGTGAAGGCAGAGAAGAGTTGTTTGTGGCACATGTGTGGTACCTTCAGGAAATTCTTGGAAATAATTCGGAGAAATGCTGGGTGTAGGGCATGGAAATAGAAGGATATGGATTAATAACTTTTTGTAGCTGACTGATGTTAGTACCAGAGAAATCTTTCTTTTGTCTTAATTTAAAGTAGTTTTGTTATTACCTTCAGACTAGGGCAAATATATGTTATTAGGAAAGAAGGAAGTGCTTGAATTGGCTTTCAAATAAAGCAGGAAAATACTGTTGATGTATGAGAGAAGAGTACATTTGGTAGCCAATGGGTTGTTCTGTCCCCAAAATTGAATTTTCATTGAATGGAATCTTTTTTCATTAATCCATCTGGATTTTGTTTTAAATAACATTTTTTTCTTTCCCTGAATTGTGTCCATTTAATAACTGACTGTGGGTCTCCTTCTTTATTGAAGACCTGAGTAGATGGTTATTCTATATGGAAAAGTATCCAGAAAATTTAATTGATTTAGCATAAATCTGACTCTTATAAGATGGAAGCCACTAAAATAATTAAAAGGAAATTAAAACACAGTAATTTTGAATAACCTTAATATAACAATTTTAAAAAAAAAGTTAAAATATTATACTACAACATTACATTATAAAATCATTTTACAGAGACTTCAAATCACTTGTTGAGGTGTTATGCCATATTGTGGATTAGCATAGCTATATGCAACTAGTCTCATCACCTTACTTTACAAATTTTTTTTTTTTTTTTTTTTTAGTATAATACCTCTACCAACCCTTGTTTGGGTCTCTGTCTCATACTCAAATTTATTAATATTAAAATCAAGTGGGATAAATAAAGATTGTAAATAACTTTATGTCAGAATGTCAGTTCAAGACAGGTTTTGCTATCAAATAAGTTCTAAAATATGTCTTTTGGTTTTAGAGCTTCATGGATTTCACAATTGTGTTTAGTGGATTTTTTGGGAAAAAAATTGTTTATTGCCTACCTTTCCTACAACAGGTAAGTTTCATCTGAGTATGGACATGGTCTGCATGGCTTATATATACTCAAAAATATATAATAATAATAATAGTAATAATAAATAATACATGATGACTAATTTAATAGAACCTTTTGCCACTTCATGATTCCTTTGGACCATAATCTATAGACACTTGGCT
Organism: Orycteropus afer afer; assembly: GCF_000298275.1. Taxonomy (NCBI): domain Eukaryota; kingdom Metazoa; phylum Chordata; class Mammalia; order Tubulidentata; family Orycteropodidae; genus Orycteropus; species Orycteropus afer. The sequence goes on along the minus strand of NW_006921703.1, from coordinate 4,032,360 downwards.
ACACTTGGCTTGAAACATCTTTCCAATGGATGAGAGAGTTATTGATCTGATTGGCCTTGGAATCTGCAATAGCAGGGGCAGTATCATATAGTGAGAGGAACCCTGGTGGTTCAGTGGTTAAAGCACTCTACTGCTAACCTAGAGGTTGACAGTTTGAACCCACGAGCTGCTCTGCAGAAGAAAGATGTGTTTTAAACAATGGTCTATTTGCATAAAGATTTCCATCCTTGGAAACTCTATGGGGCAGTTCTACTGCATCCTATGGCATCAATGTGAGTGGAAACCAACTCAACAACAGTGGGTGTGGTTTTGGCTTGATTTCATATACTGGAAAAAATTATAAAATTTGTGTGAAAGCTGAACTAGCATCTACGCATGATATTTGTCCTACCACATTCTATGGGAACCTCCAAGAATTTCAGTTTCCTCTTTCTAAACAGGCAGAAAATGTCCATGAATGGGTGAATGGATAAACAAAATGTGGTACATACATACACTAGAATACTACTCAACCACTAAGAGAAAGGACATCTTGATGCATGCTATAGTACAGATGGAGCTTGAAGACATTATCTTGGGTGGAATAAGTCAATTACAGAAGGTCAAATATTGCATAACATAACTTATATAAAAAGACATGAACAAGCAAATGTATATAGAGCAAGTTTATTATTGGTTACCAAGGGAGGAAGGGAGGGAAAAGGAAGGATTATTGCTTGTGGAGTACTGAGTTTTGGTTTATGGTGATGGAAAAATCACATTGATTAAGAGTTGGATTGTACATCTACTTAACATAATTGCTGTCCATAAGTTGTACATCTATAAAAAGATGAATTGGCAAAAGCTGTGTGATAAATATATTTACACAATAACAAAAAGAAAAAAAGAGAGAGAGGGAGTATCTGCTGAGGGTGCTTGTTGTTGTTAGGTGCCGTTGAATCATTTCCGACTCATAGCGACCCCATGCACAGCAGAATGAAACACTGCCCAATCCCGCACCAGCTCCATGCTCCCTGCTATCATGAGCCCATCGTGGTAGCCACCGTGTCAATCCATCTCGTTGAAGACCTTCCCCTCTTTCGTCGACCCACAACCCTACCAAGCATGACATCCTTCTCCAGGGAATGGTCCTGTCTTACAACATGACCAAAATAGGTGAGACAAAGTCTGGCCATTCTTGCTTCCAAGGAGCATTTCGGGTGCATTTCCTCCAGGACAGATCTGTTAGTTCTTTTAGCAGTCCATGGTACTTTCCGCATTCTTCACCAGCACCACAACTCAAAAGCATCAACTCTTCTTTGGTCTTCCTTATTCATTGTCCAGCTCTCA
>NW_006921703.1:4017629-4028971 GCF_000298275.1 Orycteropus afer afer | reverse complement strand
AGGATGTCAATCTTTATGCATTCCATTTCATTTTTGACAGCTTCCAATTTTCCTAGATTCATACTTCGTACATTCCATGTTCTGATGAGAAATGGATGTCTGTAGCTGTTTCTTCTCAATTTGAGTGGTGCCACATCAGCAAATGGAGGTCTTGAAAGCTTTACCTTATCCATAGGAGTAAGGCTGGGTTACTCTGATGAGGCAGCTCTTTCTCAGTCCTATTTTGAGAGCCTTCTAACCTAACTGGACTATTCATAATGTTGTACAGTAATGTACCAAACAGTGTTTCTTTGCTATTCATAAGGTTTTCCGTGGCCAATTCTTTGAGAAGTGGATGGCCTCTTCCTTCTTCCTAGTCTTTCTCAGTCTGTAAGCTGGGCTGATACCTGTGCACCATGTGCATCCTGCTGGGTTTGAAACACCAGTGGCTCAGCCTCAAAACTGACATCAACACATCACCATAGTAGGACAAACTGACAGACAAGTTTGTCTCCCTGTTGGAAACGTCTCCTATTACCCTTACCTGGGTCCCTGCGGCTGACTGACGGTGCTTATGTACAACCAAACACCTCATGGGATTTAATTAGTTGGTCTGGAGCTTTATAGTCATGTGTTTATGGGATATCCCAGTTAATTGGCCTACTACCAAATTGATTGTTTCTATTCTACCTCCTAGCCCCTTGCCCAGTGCCTGGGGTCTTAAAAGATTGCAAATTGTCACTCAAGTACAACAATTTATCTCAGTTCACCTGAAGCAACAGTCAAAGAAGAGTCAGGAATAGAGGGAAATGGAATGTGTAGCTAGTTGCCCCCATGAACAACTGCTCCCTTTGCCATGAGGCCAGAAGAACTGGAAGGCCCAGTTACTGCTACTGAGCTTTTTGAGCAAAGATTCTATAGAAGAATCCTGACCAAAATGAAAATATGAAGAATAGAATTTCAAATTTTCATGGATTCCAGACTTTATGGATCCATAGAGGCTGACTAAACTCCTGAAAATATTTCTCTTGGAGAATCTTTAACCCTTAAACCAAAACATATCCTGGATCTTCCTAAAACCGAATTGTAGTAGCTTAACTACTAAAGAATAGCTGTCTTGAGCATTGTGTCATCTTAAGATCTATTTGTATGGAATCAAATTGACCATAGAAACTCAAAAGATTATATAGAAAATTGAGGGGACAGTGAGTTTATGTTAATGAAGGGAAACAACTCAGAAAATGAGTGTAAAAATAGTTGCATAAATTGAAAAATGTAATAAGTGTCATTGAATTGTGCATGTAGAAATTGTTGAATTGGTGTATGTTCTTTTGTATATATTCTGAACAACAACAAAAATGGGTATTAAAAAAAGGAGATGTGATAGTTAAGTTGTGTGTCAACTTTGCTGGGTCTGGTTGAGTGGCTGGGCAGCTGGATATAGTATTCCCCATGATGAGACTGGTAATCAACTCCATGGTGGGATCTACTGTGAGCAGCTGAGTAGCTGCGTTGGGGATGTGGTCTGCTTCTTGTATATACGGAGAAACCTTGGGGAATGGTCTCTAGCTTATGGCATGTTTGGACCCTGCAGATAGCCATGTCATTGTTCAGCAGCCTGCCATGCTCTGCTGACCTTGGGACTTACAATGGACTTGAATTAATGACCTGCCATGTAGTTTGGTAACATCAGGACTGTGCCATTTTTGTCGACCTTGGGCTTGTTAGCCTCAGCAGCCGGTAGCTGCCTGAGTGAAGAGATGCCTCTAGCTTCAGTGGGGTGGGAGCAGGTGGCAGAGCTGAAGCCCCTGGTCGAGGGGCTTTCACCCAGCCCCTAGAGCCTGGCACTTTGAACATGGACTTAAAACCTCCAAACTATGAATGAATAAACTCCTGTTTGTTAAGGCCATCCTGTTTGTGGTATTTCTGTCAGAATGGTACTAGGTAACCAGAACAGGAGAAAATAATGTATTGTGGATAAATGAGAACATTAAAGACATAGGAAGCAATGGAGAAAATATTTTCAGAACTTTCTTCACTGGGAAAAGGATTTGGGATAAATCCTTTTCTAAGTGAGAGAAGGAAATGTCTGCTAACCCACCCACTAAATTTTACATGATCCATTTCTTTCTTTTGTACCTAAACAACCAATCTCTGCTCAGTGATAGGTAAGATAGTTCAACAGATTGTCCTCTTCATTTTTAAACTATGTTGCATGAGGAAGACACATTAGGAATTCTGAGTTCTTTGAGGTTTGCAAAAAAATGTATGCCAATGATCAAGAGAGCATGACACTGCCAAAGAGACTGTGGGGTTAACTGTACATAAAGAAATTGGGTTTTGTCCTAAATTTCTGAGAGATAATCTCCAAAATCTTTGAAATTCCCCTGATTGAAGTGTCTTTGTTGAGGTCTCCAGACCACACCTAACCTAACAATTTATACTGAGTAGGTGACTCTTGGGTAGGGGGTCCCAGTCTCAACCTTTTATCAGCCTTGTGATATCAGCCTCATAATAATGAATGATCTCAGAGGAGAGGGGCTGGAGTTAGAATTATGTAATAAGACCCCCCTCCCCCAGAAAAAGCTCTGGACACTGACGCTCTATGGACTTCCTGGTTGGTGATAGATTAGTGTATATGGGAGGGTAGCATGTCGTTTCCTGGAACATAGAATCTCTAAGTTTGGAACTCTTCCAGACCTCACCCTATCCCTCTGTCTGAATCCTTTTTGGTATAAAATGAATAAGGAATAACAAAGACGAATTGATGCACTTGAATAATAATGTTGACAAAAATATTGAATATACCATGGCCTGCAAGAAGAATGAACAAATCCATCTTGGAAGACGTAACAGACAAAACGCTCCGTAGAAGTGAGCAATGTGAGAGTTTATTTAACTCAATTTGTACATATTATCAGGAGGGTCCACTGTATCACACTTGGTAGAGGGTCAGCAGAAAAGAGGAAGACCCTCAATGAGATGGACTGACAAACTTGGTGCAATAATGGACTCAAACATAATAACAATTGTGAGGATGGCATAGATCTGTGAAGTGTATGGTTCTGTTGCACATAGGGTCGCTATGAATGAGAATGAACTTGACAGCACCTAATGACCATCGGGAGGAACTGAGTAAAGGGTACCTAGAGGTCTCTGTACCATTTCATACAACAGCAAGTGAATCTACAACTTATCCAAAATATAACATTTAATTTTAAAATGTATACACTTTAACTATTTTTCTCTTAGGATGTACCAGTGAATGAGATCTATTTTCTCTGATTCTGAAAAATTTTGTGACTTTTATCCCTTTTTTGTAATCTGGAATTTTTCCATCAGTAGATGATAAATGATCCATATAAAAAAGTTAGCAAGCTATTGGAATGCGTCAATCGGAGAATTTAAATTATTAACATCAATCAGCTCAAAATGGAAACATTTACCCTTTATGTCCAGAAAATTAATCTTTCTGCTCTAGCCAGCAATTAACTCTGAATTGTATGAGTTCATCACCAAGCAAAAGAACCAAAATGTCCAGAATCTTCAACACAGTAGATTATTATTTCCCAGGAACATTTTTGGATAACAATAAAAAACTGAAAATTAACTTTTGTTTAGCTTTTCTATAAAGTAAATAGGTAAAGATAACTAACCACATCATCTAATGATTAAAAATCATGCTTAATAGAGTTATATAAATAATCTGTTTTATAAACATTTTATTTTAGAATAGTTTAAGATTTACAGAAAACTTATGAAGATAGTACAGAAAGTTCCCATATACCTCACACCCAGCTACCCCTATTATTAATATCATACATTATTATTGTACATTTACCACAATTAATGAAATAATATTACACATGATTATTAACCAAAGTATATTATTATCAATGAAAGTCCATATTTTATTCAGATTTCCTTAGTGACATCTCTTCAAGTCTTCTTGGTTGTGACAGTTTCTCAGAATTTGATTGTTTCTTGATCACCTTAACTGTTTTTGAGAAGTACTGCTCAGTTATTTGGTACAATGTCCCTCGATTGGAATTTGTCTGATGTTTTTATCATGATTAAACATATTGTCAATTTCTGGGAGGAAGACTACAGAGGTAAAGTGCCATTCTCATCACATACTATCAAGGATAATAAATATGATTTTCACATCTGATACTTTAATTGGAAGAAATCGACACAGTTCTGGAGAGACAACCTGGAGGGCTGGGTTCTGGCCTCAGCTCTGATAGAAGCAGCTGAATAACTCTGAGTGACAAGTTTGAACCCTCGAGATTCTTGTTTGCTCATCTGAAGAGCAGATTTTCTCCCATTCCTAAAATCGTATTATTCACACCAGCAAAGGTCATTTAGACTGACTACTCAAGAACTTCCTTGGTATCTGGGCAATTCCTTTGAGAAGATATTTTTTATGATAAATATGATGCTGGTGAAAAGAAAAGTACCTAAAATAGGCCTGTGTTCTAAGTCAAGTTGCACTGTGGTACAGTGCGGACTAACTGCTCTTTACCTAGTAAAAAAAATTATCAGTGTTATTATAGATTGAATTGTGTAACCCCAAACTACGTATTAAAATCTTGACCCCTATATGTGTAAATATGATCCTGTTTGAAAATAGGGTTTTCTTTATTATGTTAATTAGGTCATAGTAATGTAGGGTGGGTTCTAAATTTAATTACTTCAGAACTATAAAAACAGCATGCACCAAGGAACCAAGGAACTCCAGGGGCTTCCAACAAATAAGGGATCTGCACCACCAAGACCCTGATCTGTGGACTTTAAGACTTCAGAACTGTGAGAAAATAAATTTCTATTCTTCAAAGCCACCCAATCGTGGTGTTTGTGTAACAGCAACACTTGATAACTAAAACAAATCCTAAATCCAAAAAATGAAATGGCTCTTTCTACATAATCCTTTGCCTTGCCATCCCTCTGCTTCCAAACCCCCATGCTCCTTAAAAACGAGAATGGCCAGACTTCTTCTCACCTACTTTGTTCATGTTGTCAGAAGGTACCATTCCCTGGAGAAGGATATCATGCAAGGTAAAGTAGAGGGTCAGTGGAAAAAAAAAAAAAAAAAAAAAGTCCTCAATAAGATGGACTGACACAGTGGCTGCAATAATGGGCTCAAGTATAGCATGGATTGTGGGGATAGAGCAGGACTGGGCAGTGTTTCACTCTCTTGGACATAGGGTCACTATGAGTTGGAGCCTACATGATGGCATCTAACAACAAGAAGCAAGAACAGCACCACCACAAATCCATCTCTGAGTTACCCACCTTTGGTTATTGTAAGTTTAAGAAAAACATTTTATTTATTTGCCTTTAAATTACTGTAATAGGTAATTAATACATAAATAGTGCTATATAGGTGTCTCCATTTACACATAGAAAATAGAATCAGATATGCTTAGAAACACCATACCTGAAAGATTTAAGTGTGTTTTTATTCCTCCTCTCACCATCTGATACAGTTTCCAAAAAGCACTAAAAATGTAGTAGCCCAAAGGAAATCAAAAGACAAGAGTTAAAAAATCCACTAATTGAGTCATCTGCCTTTTAAAATCTGAGAATTTAACCATACTTATGTTTGTCACGTTACCGTATGCCCAACTCCCTCTACCTTCCAGGACTTAGAAGATTTTATCCCTTTCCATATGGTCATTGATAATAAGTCACCAGGAGAAGTCTAACTAAAAAAGGCTCACAGAGCCCAGATTCCTATAATGCTCACAAAGTTTGATAAATATAGTTAGTAGGCTCTAAGATATAGGTAAATACATCAGTTATCCTCTAGTGGGACACTGCTGTACAAAAACACAGAGAAAATTCACTCTGACATTTGGAAAATATCAATGTACACAGATGGGAGGAACAGTTCATTGGCAGTAGAATTAAAGTCTAATAGCCAAACCACCCCCCAGAGTACATACCATGCATTATTTGCTAATAGTTATTCCAAAGTAGAATATTTTAAATCATCATTAAACATGTATTTTCCATTAATTTTTTTTATTTCTCATAATCATTTGTATGATGCACATTTTTTTTCTGAATATTTTATTACCCTTTGATTATGAGGAGTGAATTTAAAGTTGGGAATAATGGGATTTGAGTTCTGGCAGGAAAATTTCTATAACTACATATACCTTGAAGCTTTTTTTTTTTTCAATTAGACAAATTTGTTTATTCTCTCAAACTGTCCGTGCCCTTTGGCACTCCATGTGTACACCCATTGGTCACTACAGCCTATACTTTATCTCTGAAGCCAAACAGTAGTCTAACTGCTCAGCTGAGAGCTCAGTGCATATACTCCTTGCTCACCTATAAGCTTTCTAAAACTAAAGCAAACAAAACATAACAGAATCTGTTGCTGTTGTGTCCATTCCCATGTGTTTCAGGATACAAAATTGCTCCTTAGGGTTTTCTCTTTCTCTCTCTCTCTCTTTTTTTTAAACTTTTTATTGTAATTTGGCTGAAAGTTTACAGAACAAATTTGTTTTCCATTCAACAATTCATACACATTTTGTTTTGTGACATTGATTGCATCCCCACATTGTAAGAGCTATATTCCCACTTCCTCTCTGTGGTTACCTTTTCCCTGTGTCCTTCTTTCCTATGCATTCCTGCCCTTTGAGCTTTCTCCCTGTACAAATGCTGCCCTTCTGGTTTCCCATGATTGACTGTTCTAAAGAAAGTATCTAGCTGGTGTAATTGTTCACCTCATAGGCATGTGTAATGTTTGGCCAGAAGTTAAGCCTGAAGCATGGCCAGGGGCCATAGTCTCTGGGGTTTCATTAGTCTCTATCAGAATAGTAAGCCTGGCCTTTTTTCTGATTTTGAGTTTTGTTTTACATTTTTCTCTTGTCCAATTTCTCCAATTTTTATCCCTTTCCAAATAGTTGGCAGTGGTAACCAAACACCATCTAGTTCTTCTGATCTCAAGGTCATGTAGAATGAGATTCCCATGGTCTACTAGTCCCTTGGAGTAATTTTTTCTATGTGTCTTTGATTTTCTTCACCTTTCTTTGTGGAGGACAAGGAGAGAACAATTGTTGCATCTTACATGAGCAGTTGCTCCTCATCAAAGTGATATGTCGTTGTTGTTGTTGTTGTTATTTGCCATCAAGTCGGCCCCGAAGTCAAGTGCCTTAGGCACTATGCTACCAGAGCTCCTAAGTGATATGTAGAACAATGTTTTTGTGTTGTATATGATGCTGTTTGAGCTTAATATCCCCATGGTCATGGTTCTGAATTTGCAGGCTAAGGGACACATTTCCTCAAGGTGTTTGATTGTAACTAAGAAGTTACCATGCATAGTGGCTAAGACACTTGCCTGCTAACCAGACGGCTGGTGGTTCAAACCCACCAGCCACTCCTCGGAAGGAAGGTTGGGCGATCCTACTTCCGTAGTGATACTGCCTCGGAAACCCAAGGAGGTGTCGCTATGAGTTGGGGCTGACTCGACGGCACATAACAACAACAACAACAACAAGTTACCATAACTTTCCCACCTGTTACCTTTATTATATATATGAACATTATATAGCACATATAAATACATACGTAGAAATATTGTCTGCCAAACCTATATATAGTCAGGGGTAGAGCCATTCATCTCTCTGTACCTGATCATCTTGCCTATATCCCTATGTATCCACCTATAGATTAATGTTTGTTACTACTGATAATACAGCACTTTATATGTCAAAGTATTTACCTTTGTTGTCTGCACCTCTTGTGATTCTGTCTGTGTTGTCCTTTTCCTTACTGTTACTGTGCTGGTCATCTGCTGTTGATATATTGCCTTTCCCTTTATCCAGGGCTTGGAGGTCACTTTTTGCTCGGGTGTGGATCTTTATTAAGGCTGGGGACTGAGGTATGTAGGCCCAGGGCTTGGAGGCTGCTTTTTGCTTGGGCATGGCTCTAAATTAAGGCCAGGGCCTGAGGTAGGCAGGTACAGAGGAGTTAGGAACAACTAAGGGAGATGAACTTGTCTGTCAGTTTGTCATCCTGTGGTGGCTTACATGTTGCTGTGAGACTGGAAGCTATGCCACCATGTTGCAAAATGCCAGCAGGTTTACCCAGGGTGGAGAGGTTTCACTGAAGCTTCCAGGCTTAGACAGACTCAGAAGAAGGAAGAGGCCATCTACTTCTCAAAGAATTGGCCAGTGAAAACTTTATGAATAGCAGTGAGACACTGTCTGACATATTACCAGAAAACTTTATGAACAGCCCTGAAACATTGTCTGATATAGACCCAGAAGAAGAGCCCATTAGTTTGGAAGCCACTCAAAATTTGACTGGGGAAGAGATGAATCATCAGAGTAGAGACAACCTTAATGATATGGATATCATTCAGGACCTCCACTGGCTAATATGGCATGACTCAAAATGAGCAGAAACAGATGCAAATCCATTAGTAATTGGAACAAGGAATGTACGAAGTATGAATCTAGGAAAATTGGAAGTTGTTAAAAATGAAATGGAATGCATAAAGATTGATACCCTAGACATTAGTGAGCTGACATGGACTAATTTTGGCCATTTTGAATCAGACAATCATATGATCTACTATGCCAGGAATGACAAATTGAAGAGGAATGGGATGGCATTCATCATCACAAAGACTGTTTCAAGATCTGTCCCAAAGTACAATGTTGTCAGTGATAGGATAATATCTATACACCTACAAGGAAGACCAGTTAATACTACTATTATCCAAATTTATGCACCAACCACCAACAACAAATATGAGAAAATTGAAGACTTTTATCAACTTCTGTGGAACTCTGATAGCATAGTGCCTAAGGCACTTGACTGCTAACGAGAAGGCTGGTGGTTCAAACCCACCATCTACTCCTCAGAAGGAAGATGGGGCAATCTACTTCCATAGTGATACTGCCTCGGAAACTCAAGGAGGGGTCGCTATGAGTCGGGTCCAACTCGACAGCACATAACAACAACAACAACAAAAATAATCAACTTCTGTGGTATGAAATTGACCAAACATGCAATCAAGATGTGTTACATATCACTGGTGATTGGAATTTAAAAATTGGAAACAACAAAGAGCAACTGGTAGATGGATTATATGGCCTTGGTAATAGAAATAACACTGGAGATTGAATGATAGAATTTTGAAAGACCAATGACTTATTCATTGCAAATACATTTTTTTCAACAACATAAACAATGACTATACTCATAGACTTCACCAGACGGAATACACAGGAATCAGATTGACTACATCTGTGGCAATGGAGAGCCAATGGAGAAAGTTCAATATCTTTAGCCAAAATAAGGCCAGGAGCTGATTGTGGAAGAGACCATCAATTGCTCATATACAAGTTCAAGTTGAAGTTGAAGACAATCAAAACAAGTCCATGAGAGTGAAAATATGACCTTGATAATATCCCTCCCAAATTTAGAGACCATTTAAAGTATAGATTTGATTCATTGAACACCAATGATCAAAAAACAGAGGAAGTGTGGGATAACAGCAGGAACATCATCTATGAAGAAAGTCATTAAAAAAAAAAAAAGTCATTAAAAGAGAAGAAAGAAAGAAAAGACAAAAATGGATGTCAGAAGAGACTCTGAAACTTGCCCTTGAGTGGAGAGAAGCTAAAGCAAATGGAAGAAATAACAAGATAAAGGAGCTGAACAGAAGATTTCAAAGAGCAGCTCGAGAAGACAAAGCCAATTATTATAATGAAATATGCAAAGACCTGGAGTTAGAGAACCAAAAGTTAAGAACACGCTTGATATTTCTCAAGCTGAAATAACTGAGGAAAAATTTAAGCCTTAAGTTGCAATTTTGAAAGATTTTATGAGGAAAATATTGGATAATGCAGGAAGTATCAAAAGAAGATGGAAGAAATACACAGAGTCACTGTACCAAAAACCATTAGTCAATGTTCATTCATTTCAGGAGGTGGCATATGATCAAGAACCAATGGTATAGAAGGAAGAAGTCAAAGCTTCACTGAAGGATTTGGTGATGAACAAGGCTCCAGTATTTTCCAGTCTTGACTGAAGAATACAGTCTGAATTATGGATTACATCTCAATATAAAGAAAGCAAAAATCCTCACAACTAGAAACATGAGCAGCATCATGAAAAATGGAGAAAAGATTGAAGTTGTCAAAGACTTCATATTCCTTGGTTCTACAATCAACACCAATAGATGCAGCATTCAGGATGTCAGACAACATACAGCACTGGGCAAGTCAGCTGCAAAGGACTTTTTCAAGTGCTGAGGAGCAAAGATGTCTCCTTGAGAACTAGGGCACCTGACACAAGCCATGATATTTCCAATTGCTTCATCTGCATGTGAGAGATGGACAATGAATAAGGAAGACCGAAGAAGAATTGATGATTTTGAGTTGTGGTATTGGGGAAGAATGCTGAAAGTATCATGGATTGCTAAAAGAACTAACCAATCTGTCCTTGAGGAAGTGCAGCTGGAATGCTCCTTGGAAGTGAGAATGGCCAGACTTCATCTCACCTACTTTGGTCACATTATCAGAAGGGACCATTCCCTGGAGAAGGATGTCATGTTTGGTAAGGTGGAGGGTTCACAAAAGAGGGAAAGGCCCTTAACAAGATGGTTTGTCACAGTGGCTGTGGTGATGGGCTCAAGTATAGCAGGCATTGTGGAGCTGGCACAGGACCAGGTGGTGTTTCATTCAGCTGTGCATAGGGTCACTATGAGTAGGAGATAACGTGATGTCACATAACAACAACAATAAGGCTCCAGGAATTGATGGAATACCCATTGAGATGTTTCAACAAATGGATGCCCCACTGGAGGCACTAACTCAGGCATGCTGAGAGATTTGGAAGACAGCTACCTGGACAACTGACTGGAAGAGATCCATATTTGTACCCATTCCAAAGAAAGGTGATCCACAGAATGTGGAAATTATCAAACAATCTCATTAATACCACTTGCAAGTAAAATCTTTCTGAAGATAATTAAAAAAGAGTTGCAGCAGTATATTGACAGAGAGCTTCCAGAAATGCAAGCTGAATTCAGCTTGCATTCTAGATTCAGAAGAAGATGTGGAATGAGGGATATCATTGCTGATGTCAGATGGATCTTAGCTGAAAGCAAAGAATACCAGAAAGATGTTTACTTATGTTTTATTGACTATGTAAAAGTATCTGATTGTGTGGATCATAACAAATTCTGGATAACACTGAGAAGAATGGGAATTCCAGAACACTTGATTATACTCATGAGGAACCTATACATAGATCAGGAGGCTGTTGTTTGAGTAGAACAAGGGCATACTGCATGGTTCAAAACCAAGAAGGGATTATGACAAGGTTGTATCCTTTCA
>NW_006921703.1:4015757-4017439 GCF_000298275.1 Orycteropus afer afer | reverse complement strand
TTGCCCAACCTTCCTTCCGAGGAGTGGCTGGTGGGTTTGAACCGCCAGCCTTCTGGTTAGCAGTCAAGTGCTTTAGCCACTATGCTACCAGAGCTCCTGTAGTATGGATTACATTTCAATATAAAGAAAACAAAAATCCTCACAACTTGTCCAACAAACAGCTTCACAGTGGGTGGAGAAAAAGTTGAAGCTGTCAAAGATTTCATATTATTTGGCTCTATACTCAACACCAATAAAAGCCACAGTAAAGACATCAGATGACATACTTCACTGGGCAAAGCTGTTTAAAAGACCTCTTTCAAGTGATGAAGAGCAAAGATGTTTCTTTGAAGACTAAGGTGCCCCTAACCCAAGCCTTGATATTTTCAATCACCTCTTATGCATGTGAGAGCTGCACAATGAATAAGGAAGACTGAAGAAGAATTGATGCTTTTTAGTTGTGGTGATGGCAAAGAATGCTGAAAGACCCACGGACTGCTAAAAGAACTAACAAATCTATCTTGGAGAAAGTGCAGCCAGAATGCTCTTTGGAAGCAAGAATGGCCAGATTTCATCTAATCTACTTAGGTCATGTTGTCAGAAGGAACCATTCCCTGGAGAAGGGTATCATACTTGGTAAAGTGGAGGGTCAATGAAGAAGGGGAAGGCCCCCAATAAGATGGATAGACACAGTGGCTGCAACGATGGGCTCAGGTATAGCAGCAAGTATCATGAGGCTGGCACAGGACCAGGCAGTGTTTCATTCTGCTAGGCAGAGGGTCGTTATGAGACAGAGATGACTCGATGGCACCTAACAACAGAAATAAAAGTTTCATCCAAATCAATACTTGTCTCTTACCAATCTAATAATTTTCCCTCTTCTCCCTTCCATCCCTGGTAATCAACAAAGTTTCCTTCCATGTGTAAAAACTTTCCTTGATTTTTTTATAATAGTGGACTCAAAATATTTGTCCTTCTGTGATTGACTTATTTCACTCAGTATGATGTCCTCCAAGTTCATCCACATTATGAAGTTATTTGTCAATTCTTCATTATTCCTTAGTGTTGCATAGTATTCCATTGTGTGTATGTATTATAGTTTGGTTATCCATTCATCTGTTCATGGCACTTAGATTGTTTCTTTTGCTTGTTATTGTGTATAGTGCTGCAATGAACATAGGTGTGCATGTATCTATACATGTCACAGATCTCATGTCCTTAGGATAAAACCTAGTAGTGGAAGAGCTGGATCAAATATTTCTATTTCCAATGTTTTAAGTAACCACCATACCATTTTCTAACCTTGAACCTTTGTTGCATACCTGGTAAGAATTCCACTTGGTTATGTTGTATTATTTTTTTGACCTAATATTGAGTATAATTGGCTAGGATTTTGTGGAAGATTTTTGCATCTACATTCATGAGCGTGTGCATCTATACTCATGTAAGTTTCCTTTTTAGTGGTGTCTTTACCAGGTTTTGGGATCAGGGTTACACTTGCTTCATAAAATATACTTATGACTATTCCCTCCTTTTCCATATTCTGGAATAGTTTGAGCAGAATTGGTTTCTCTGAATGGTAGAATTCTCTAGTGAAGCCATCTGGGCCAGGACTTTTTTTTTTTTGTTATTATTGGGAGCTTTTTTATTACCTGTTTAATTTCTTTTTTTGTTATGGGTTTGTTCAATTTTTCTACCTCTGT
>NW_006921703.1:3994581-4015657 GCF_000298275.1 Orycteropus afer afer | reverse complement strand
TTTTTTACTGCAGCTTAGGTAAGTAGTGTGTTTCTAAAAATCTGTCCATTTCTTCTGGGGGAAAAAAAAAAAAAAACCTCATTGCCATTGAGTTAATTCCAATTCATGGAGAACTCCGTTGTGTTTCTAAGGCAGTAATTCTTTACCAAAATAGGTTTTCCCATCTTCCTTCCAGGGAGCAGCTGGTGGGTTTGAATCACCAACCTTCTGGTTAGCAGTCAAATGCCTTAGGCTCACCAGAGTTTCTTTTCATTTCCTCTGTGTTTTCAAATCTGTTGGAGCACAGAATTTCATAGGATCCTGATCTTCCTCTTTTTATTTCTTTTGATTAGGTTGTATCATCACTCATTTCATTTCTTATTCAGGTTATTTGCCTCTTCTCTTTCTTTTCCTTTGTTAGATTTGTCAGTGGCTTGTATGTTTTATTAATCTTTTCAAAGAACTAATTTCTAGTCTTGTTAATTCTATTTTTTTTTTCTGTTTCCTGTTTCATTTATTTCTACTTGAATCTTTATTATTTCTTTTCTTTTGGTAACAGTAAGGTTTTTTTTTTTTTTTTTGCTGTACTTTTTCTAATTGTTTGAGATGTTGGGGTAAGGTGTTAATTTTGGCCCTTTCTTCTTTTTTGATGTGTGCAGTTATTGTCATATATTGCCCTCTGAGAATTGCTTTGAGTGTCCCAAAGATTGTGGTATGCTTTGTTTTCATTCTCGTTTGAGTTAAGGAATTTTTAATTTTGTTGTTTATTTCTTCTATTACCCAGTAGTTTTTAAGCATGGTGTTATTCAGTTTCTATGTGTTGGCCTCCCTTCACCCCATGCTCTTCCTATTGTTGATTTCTAATTTTATAGCATTGTGACCTGAGAAGGTGCTTTGCAGTATTAGTATGCTTTTAGATTCATTATGACTTGCTCTGTGGCCTAACATATGGTCTATTCTGGAGAATGTTTTATGTGCACTGGAAAAGAATGTATATTGTGGTGTTGTTGGGTGAAGTGCTCTGTATATATCTATAAGGTCTAGTTGGTTGATTGTATGGTTTAGTTCTCATCTTTGTTGGATTTCTTTCTAGTTGTTCTATCTTGCATTGTAAGTGGTGTATTAAATCTTCTATTATTACTGTAGAATGATCTATTTCTCTTTGCAGTTCTGTTAAAGATTAATTAATACATTTTAGGACTTTTTCATTGGATGTGAAGATCTTTTTTACCATTACGTCCTCTGGTTCAATTGATTCTTTAATCATTAGATAATATTCTTCTTTGTCTCTTATGTTAGTTTTTGTCTTAAAGTCTATTTTATCAGAAATTAATATTGCCACTCCTCTTATATTTTGATTGTTGTTTGCATGACATATATTTTTCCAGTCTTTGATTTTTAGTCTGTTTTGTCTCTTGGAGACAGCATATTGATGGGCTGTGTTTTCTTATCTGTTCTGCAACCCTTTGCCTCTAGATTGATGAATTCAACCCATTTACAGTCAGCATAATTATCTACCAGTATGAATTTATTGCTGACATTTTGTTATGTGCTTTTTTGTGGTGGTGTTGATTTCTTTGTGCCATATAATTTTCTGTGCTGAACTTATTTTGTTTATGAATTTTTCTAACATTTCCTTCATTGCTATTGTTTTAGTATTTGCTAAATATTTGTGCTTTTCCTCTTTTTTATTTTGATGAGTAGGTTTATTAATTTTATTTGAGGTTACCTGTGATTTATTATTTTGTTCCCAAGTTTAAAATAGTCCTACTATCTCAAAATTGTCTTGAATTACTCTACATTTGGAATTTCTGTATCTACAATATTTATTTTCTACTTTTGCTTTGTAATAGTCCTCATTTACCAATTGATGTCTCTACAATCTTGTGAATTTGTTTTACTTTGGATGCTTCTATATCTGGGTTTGTTTCTGGGTTATGTTTTCATATGTGTTAATCATCAATTGTCTGCTGTTCTTAGTTCTCTGTCTGAAGGACTCTCTTTAGCATTTTTTGTAAGCTTGGTCCAATTTTCACAAATTCCCTTAATTACAGTTTATCAGGAAATGTCCTAATATAGCCAACATATTTAAGGGACAATTTTCCTGGGTATGTAATTCTTGGTTTACAGTGTTTTTCTTTCAGGATTTTATATATGTCATCCTATTGCCCTTTTGGCTGCATGGTTTCTGCCAGTAAATCAGAAACCATTCATTGCCATTTGTAGGTAACTTTTCATTTTTCCCATGCTGCTTCAGGATTCTTTCTTTGTCTTTGGTTTTGGCAAGTTTGATTATGATAGGTCTTGGTGATCCTCTGTTGGGGTCTATCTTGTTTGCAGCTCATTGAGCTTCTTGAATGCTTATCTTCTCATCTTTATCATATTAAGGAAGTTCTAGTACAATAAATCTTTGACATCTTTCTTTGTGGTTTTATTTAACTCTTCCTGTTCTGGAATTCTAATCATAAATAAATTTTCTCCTTGATGGTGTCCCATATAAATCTTAGGCTTTCTTCTTCTTCTTCTTTTCTGTTCTTTTTTTCTCTTATTTTTCCTTTAACAAAAGTAGTACTGAAAGACTTGTCTCCAATCTCACTAATTCTATCTTCCATTGATTCTATTCTACTCCTCTGCCCTTTCAATGTGTTACTGATTTCTGAAATCTTAGTATTAATCTGGATTTCTATTTGTTATTTTTGTATGGTTTCTAATTTTTCATTGATCAGTTGTCCTTGTGTTTTTTTCCCAAATTGTTTTAGAGTTTTGTCTGTGTTTTTTCTTAATTTTGTCAGTGTTTTCCTTGACTTTGTCCAGGTTTTGCTTGATCTGTCTCCCAATCCATAGAAGGTATCTAAATATAATTCTTTTGAATTCTTTATGAGGTAGTTCTAATGTCACTTGTTCCTCAGGGAGGTTTTCTGGCTCTGTATTCTGCTCCCTTGTTTGTACTACTTTATATGTACTTTATATTGTTTCTTTGTGTGAACTGGGATTGGCAGTGGTCTCTGAGACACTGTGATGTCATTGCACTTATATTTAATTGGTGATTGTATGTTACTATGATTATCTCAGATTTTGTTTTGATATATCTGAGTTAGTAGGGCTGTTATGCTACTCTTTTTGTTAGTTTGGCAGTTCTTAGGTACTCACCATCTGTCTCCTGGATAAGAATGAGGATACGAATGTCAGCACAGAACTCTCTTGGCTGTTCCTGTAGAGCAGTGGAAGGCAAGTTGGGCTGCCATTGGCTGTTGTCTGTCGTTGATCAGTTAGTACAGAAGCAGGTGGTGGCTCTCTCCTAGTAGGTGAAACTTTAGAACGTATGGATGTGGTTGGGTCATGTTAATATGGCTTCTGTTTCCTGCCTTTGTGGTTGTCAGTCACCACTGTGGTGGCCCATACAGGCCTCAGCAAATGGAGCCAATTATCAGGTTGCTGCCAGGATCAGAATTCTGTTTGCAAATATTCAAAATGGCCATGTCATCAGGCCAGTTGACAGTCCAAATAAGTGTCTATTAACTGTTTTCATTACGTTTCTTCTACTTGTTGGTATTTAATCCACTTTTTATTCTTCCCTTCAAAGCTTATGGTTCCAGGGTTATCTTCTGTTTCAAATGGTTTCTCATTTCTTTGTTGTAGAAGGTCTGTGTAACTTGTGTGCCTATTCCCCCATCTTGCCAGAATTTCCTTCCTTAGGGTTTTCAAATGGCTGATTTTTCCAAAGTAGATTGACATGCCTTTCTTCCAAGGTGCCTCTAAGTGGACTCAAACTGCCAGCTTTCCAGTTAGTAGCTGAGCAGTTAACTGTTTGCACTATTTAGGGTCTCTTCTAAGCTCTCCAGCTCTCTGTAGTTCACAAGAGATGCTTTAATACTGAGGAAGATGCCTCATATGAAACTCAGATCTAGACACCTTCACTATAGACTTCACTCTCCTATTTCTGCTCTTCTGATGAAATGTAGCAATAACAAGATTGAGAAATATAATGAGTGCTTACTCATCACTAAATTTTACTCTTCAGTATCTCATTTGTGCTTTTTTTTTCTAAAAGTGTGGATTAGAAAAGATTATTAACAAACTTTTTCATAGTAAAAATAACATTATAACAATTATGGGACATCTGGGTTCTAAGTGCTGCCCACATGTAGGAAAAAAAAAATCTTTTGATGTACAATTTGTTTCTTCAGTTATTTTTCCTCTTCTTTGCCTTGAAATAAAAATTCCTTGGCCTCAGGATAGGAAATGTTTTGAGCATAAAATGTAGTTAAGAAATTATTTCAACTAAAATTCTCTAGGGTGATGACAGTATTTACATAAAGAATTGTATAAGAAGGTGAGGAAACATAGGCAAGGATTTAAGAAGTATTGGCTCTTAGATGCTTTAATAGAGAAATTTATTTATTACAAAGGAACTAATATATGTGAAATATTCCAGTTGTCACAAAGTGTCTGGCAAAATGAATGAGCTCTAAGTGAGACAGCTGTCAGCATGGGGAAATTCCCTCCTCTCCAACTACACTCATCTCTACACTCATCCCATCTTTCCACTTCCAGGATTTCTGAATGGGGAGGAAGTTATTGTTGTCCATGTGTCCCTAAGAGCCAAGATAGGCTTGGAAAATCATTCAGGGGGTGAGGAAGCTCCCAAGCTAGCCAGGTTCACATTTGTCATGTACAGCTTTAGAAGCACAGAGCTGAGAATAAGGAGTTTGGAAATTTACAAAAAAAAAAAAAAAAAAAGAAAAGAAAAAAGTTTGTAAAGTAATAGCATCATAGTTTTGAAATATGAGCAGTTGTTAAAAATTTGTCACTGAACCATCCTGCTCAAAGTTTTTAAACCATGCCCCTACCTTCTTCCCATCTTCCAAACTTTTCCTTGCTGCATGCTTTTTTTCTCCTTCTTCTCATTCCTTTCTCATCTCTCATTTCTTCTCTATCCAAATTATTTTCTAATGTATTCAATTCATGCCATTTATGTTGGATGAAGAAAGATAATTCTCAGACTTCGGTTTTCCATAAAGTGTCTTGAATTATTGAGTTTAGGATCCATGTTATTTTTCTAATGCTGCATAAAAAATTAACACAAATGTAGTAGTTTAAAACAATGTTATTTCATAGTTTCTGTGAGACATTACTCTGGGAACAGTTTAGTTGGATCTTTTGCTTAGGGTCTCACATTCCAAGTGTCCACATCTGGAGGGTCTTCTGAATCCAGCATGAATTTATGACAGTTTCCTATCATTGTACTGCTGCAATCATTTTAAAATTATCTTCAGCAAAATTTTACTTGCATATAATATTAATGATACTGCTCAGTAGGCAATAATAGATGTGCTTTAGTGGAAATGGGAATTCTACAAGAAAGCACAAAGAGGAGTCTACACTGGGCTCCTTGCTACACTTATCTACTGCCCACTATGTACCTTATGCATAGAAACACTCAGTGCCAGGGTTTCATCCACTGCGCTTTCCTGTCAAAACTGTTTGAGTCCAGAGACTCCTGTACTAACTACCCATATTAAAAAAAATACGTTAAGCACTAGGAAAATCACGATATTCACTTAAAATTTAAATTCCAAAAGGATTTTCAAAAACCTTCAGGCTGTGTTCATAACATTACCCATTTTCCATAATGAATGGAAAATTCAGAAAGATGAGTAATGCTGAACAGAAAATATGCATTGAAATCCACATAAATAATTTATTTTCTCTGCAGAAGTATCTATCATTTCCTTTTTTACCTAAACTTATTGGATTTTAAAGGTTTTTGTTTCACAAAAATATCTGTACTAGCAAAAAAGAATTACTCTACACATTAATGTTTTTAAAGACCTTGCATAATATATTTCAAAATTAATAACTGGTGAGTGATATACAACAAGACAGACTGATCACATCACATCCTCCACAATGCTCAAATACAAAATGAATAGGTATAGAAAATGAAATTTAATTTAAATTGTGATGCAAGGATTTAATAAAGATTACCATGGCTTCTTTTGCATTAATTATTCTCTTTGCATATCACAGGGAGGGAATGTGTAATTATGCCACCTAAATGTGTCTCTGATTTTTCTTCTTTCCACATTAGTGATCTCACCTGGGCTATTGTAACTGTCTGTCTCATTTTATCCAGTTTCTTCTAACTGCAGTCTAAGCTTTATACAGTGATTTTAAAGTGATTTTCCTGAATAAAATCCTCCAGTTGCATCTCTTTGCCTACAGGGGAAACCCCAAATTTCTTAGTACAGCATACAGACCCTTTCATTCTCTGGTCTCAGCCTGCCTTTCCAGTATTATATCTTATTACACTCTGTTCAGTCACACAGAACTGTGCTCACTGGTCTGCAAACACATAATGTTTTTTCATGATTCTTTCTTTTTATATAAATAGTCTTTATACAAATAGTCCATGAGGTCAATTCTCTTCTCATTCTCTTTATGTTGATCTCCTCTTTATCTATCAAGAATCAGCTTAAATGTCTGCCTTGTGAAGTTTTCCTCAATTCTGCTAGGAAATTTTTAAAAAATCTTTATTCATATTGTGCTAGGAAAAGACCTACATCATCGAACCATATTATACTTATACTATTGTATTATAAAGTACCATTACTGCAAACTCCTTAAATTGTTGCTATGAGCTACTGTTACTGTGAAATATTCCAAGTCAAAAAGATTACATGCAAATTATTTTATTCCAATAACTTTCTTGGAAGAAAATGGTGCATGCTTCATGGAATTCAATAATTGTTTATTAAATTAATAATTTGCATTGTATACATCTCAGATTAGTTGCATTTGTAAAATATAATTCAATTTTATAATTAAATTAATACATGTCATATATGAATCTGCATGATGTAATCAATTTAATGAACAAAAAAAATGATGTCTAGTGGAACGGTGAAATAACCAAGGTTCTTGCATACTAGATTAAGACAGAGAGCTTGAAGGTGATGTAGCCCAAAGATTTTACAAGCAGGTGATATTTATTATCTTTACATGTGACTACAAACCTCTTCTGGAAGGTTTTGCTAACTAATATAAAAGTAATTGATTCAATCTCCTTGGGTTTCCGAGGTGGTATCTCTACAAAAATAGATAGCCCAATTTTCCTTCTGAGGAAGTGGCTAGTGGGTTTTAAGCACCAACCTTCTGGTTAGCAGTCAAATGCCTTAGGTACTATGCCACCAGAGACATATCAAAAGATTTGTTGCTCCTGGTAAAGAAACCATATCTGGAACAGTAACCACAATTTGAGTCACCACACTTTTAAGTTTATGACAGTCCATTGTCATTTTCCAAAACTATCTCATTTTTCCTTTTTTTTCCCTATGGTTTTAATACATGAATTAATTAGAAATGTGACATTACCTCTCATCTTTACATCTTTGATAATGGCATAAATCTGTGATTTCCTGCAGAGATAAAATATTGGTTTTCCATTTCCTATTTTGCTAGAAAGGGGTAATCACACTTTTATTTAGTTCTTTCTATTGTAACAATTCTCATTCCATGGCTTTAGAGAATTTATATGGGATTCTACTGAGTATTTTCATATAGGTGCCCTGGTAGCTGTGCCTAAAGCATTTAACTGATAACCAAAAGGTTGGCAGTTTGAACTCATCAGCCGCTCCATGGCAGAAAGATGTGGCATAGGTTTTAGTAAAGATTTACAGCCTTAGAAACCCAGTGAGACAGTTCCACTCTTCCTATAGGTTCATTATGAGTTGGAATTGACTTGACAACAGTGAGTCTGTTTTTTTCTTTCTTTTTTTTTTTTTTGTATTCTAATTATGAATTTGCATAACCACTTGTGTTCCTGGACTCACTAGCACCACTGTAAAATGGGTTCTGGCTAAATCCTCACTTATCAACCAGCTGAAATAATTTCTCAGTCTCCATTCCACCTATAGTGTTGTTTATTGAATTATAAAATAATTAAAGCATTTCAAATAAAATGTCTAATAATTTCTCAAAAGTCTTGGTGTACCCCTTTCCCAGTGCACAGGTACCCAGCCAGAGACTTGAGGAAAGATTTACAGCACTTCTTGTACTAGTGTCCAAAAAAGGATATGACCTTCACATTATTCACAGAATTCCAAGTTTCAGAACAGACTAACATAGGGCAATTTTGGAAAGATGGTGCCATTATCAGAAGGGATATTACTTATAATACTCAGTTATTATTTTTTCAATAAATAAATTAAACAAGACTTTAGTAGACTACCGATCTACTCCATTCTTAGGAATAAAATAATCAAATATTTGCTGCCACATATCATGAGGATGAAACCATTCTTATTACCATCCTGGTCCTGGAGTTGTAGGACAATGGGCATGGCCTCTTTTCCTTCACCATTTGCTCCTGTAGGTCTCCCTTTCTTTGATGAGGTCTCACCCCCCTTCCCTTAGGTTGTTTGCCGTCCAAGTATTAGGTGGATGTCCTCAATCACTCTAGAGCCTTCCCTGGCATGTGCATACACTGAGTCAGGCATGAGACCCCACATACTGTAGCCAGGCTAAAAGACTCAGAATTTGTCAAGGAAACCCTGCAAACCAGAACCTCTGCTTATCTTGCTGAGTCGCCTTGCCTCCCAGGGCGGATGACACAAATGCTCTACAATATTTACTAGCTCTCTCACTTCCTTTATATCACAAGAGTAGTGTTTTGTTAACCCCTGTGGTCTCCTTCCAACTCCTGGGAGATGAAGGGAAGGGACAAACCGGAGCATGTGGACAAAACTTTCATGGGAGAAGCTCTGAAGACATACAAAGTTGTTTTGAATTCCAGCATCTCTCTTTACTAGCAGCATGGACTAGTTTAACTTATATAATTCTCTAAGCTTACTTCTTCCTTTACCTAGAAAATGGTTCTAGTAGTCTACATCCAATAGTGCAGTAGTGAGGACAGAATGAGATAATACAGATTAAGCACAGTGCCAGGCACGCAGCAATGCTAAATGACTGGTATCATCATCACAGTCTAACTTTTGAGAGTGAGGGGTGGGTTAGTTGCCCAATTTAATTCTAAGGAAGAGCCAGTGATTACTTGAGGCTTAAATTCTTTACAGCTCAGATTCTTTATCTGTAAAATGGAATTAACAATACCCACTTGTCATGGTTGTTGGAGAATTAATAAGTGAGTGTATACAAAACACTTATCCCAATTCCTGGCACAAAGCAGATTAGGATTTAGTATTGCTGCTGCAACTGAATGAATGAATGAATGTTCTTGCAGGGATCCTCTCCACCAGCTGAGCATTTGGTCTCAAGCCAGTGTCTGCTCCAAATGCACAGGAGTTAGCATCTTTTTAAAAGCACATCAAACATCAGCCTCCATGCAGAATCCAATACCCCACAGCCCGCTCTCACAGTGGGTACCTCCCCACTGCATCCTGTGGACCTGAGCACTCAGAACTGTATCTGATCCTTTCTTCAATACCTCTCCCTCTTCTGCCTCTGCCATCCATTATAGGGGGAGGGGATCTGGGTCAGTGATCAAGATGGGTAAGTTATACAAGAAACAAAGAAGAGTCTGTAAATGCTGGTCATCAAGGAAGCCGCTAGGCAGTGTTGACAGAGTACAGACTGAAACACCAGGGTCAGTATGTAAATAATCAGCAAGGACACTTGGGTTTCATCCTTTTGTCCCTAGGAGACACCTCCCTAAAGCTCCACAGAAAACATACTTTGAGAAAAGGTCTGGGGTTTCCACAAGGGTATGAGTGTTTAGCTTGTCAGTTGGAGCAAATGATGAGAGAAACAAGATGTGCAGGTCAGACTAGATAACTTTTAAATAAAGTGTTGAAATTATGGAAGTAGATAAGACTTCTTTCACATATCTAAGAAGAAAAAAAAAAAGAGAGAGAGAGAGAGAAAAGTAGAGGAATAAGGGTCATGGCCATATTTAATGCCATCATTCCAAAGGCTAAAATTAAAAAAAGGAAAGAAATCAGTATTTTGTTTAAGTCTTATGCAGGTGCAGTTATTTAAAAATATATATATATGAAAAGATAATACTATAAAAATCTTATTCTGACTAATTTAAAATTAGAAAAAATAGACAAATTTTTGAAAAATACAACTTAATGAACTTCCAGGCCCAAATGATTTTGCAGGTGAATTATATCTAACAAATTCAAGGAAGAAATAGTACTAATCTTATAAAAATGCTTTAGAGGCAGTGAGATCACAGCCTAGCTCATTATTAGGACAATATAATGCTAATACTAAAATCTGATATGTGTTGTTGTTGTTAGGTGCCGTTGAGTCGTTTCCGACTCATAGTGACCCCATGCACAGCAGAACGAAACACTTCCTGATCCTGTGCCAGCTCCATGATCCTTGCTATACTTGAGCCCATCATGGCAGCCACTGCATCAATCCATCTCGTTGAAGGCCTCCCCTTCTTTCATCAACCATTCACCTTACCAAGCTTGACATCCTTCTCCAGGGAATGGTCCCTTCTGACAACATGACCAAAATAGGTGAGATGAAGTCTGGCCATTCTCGTTTCCAAGAAGCATTTCAGGTGCACTTCCTCCAGAACAGATCTGTTAGTTCTTTTAGCAGTCCATGGTACTGTCAGCATTCTGATATATACATTATTAAAAATGTTAGAAACTATTATGTTGTTATGAGCCGTCAAGTCGGACCCAACTCAGAGTGACCTCTACTTGGGTTTCCTAGGCAGTATTGCTACAGAAGTAGATTGCCCAACCTTCCTTCCGAGGAGTGACTGGTGGGTTTGAACCTCCAGCCTTCTGGTTAGCAGTCAAGGGCCTTAGGAACTATGCTATTATTATACTTCATGCATATAGATGCAAAAATACTTAACAAAATATATGCAAATCAAATTAATCAATACATATTGTTGTTGTTATGTGCTGTGGAGTTGTACCTGACTCATAGCGACCCCTCCATGGGTTTCTGAGACGGTATCATTGGGAAAGTAGATTACCCAGCAGGGACTGACCATCATAAAAGATCCTCATGGAATATAGGAAGAGAAATTCCACAGTGAGAAGGTAGGAGTTTGGCAAAAAGCAACAAACAAAAGCAACAAATGCCTACTATAAATGCTGTGACTTGTGAATATTTCTAGTATAATCACTTTTGCTAATTTCAACAAATAATTTTGCTAGTATATTTATTTTGCTAGTACATTTTTGCTAGGGGTTATTAACCTAGATTAAAGAGAAAAAGAGATGCTATATTACTCCAAGTGAATAAATGTACCTTCCTGAACTTCACTAGAAAAGTGACTAAGAGAGAAGAGTATCTTCTTAAATAGAACCATAAACCATTAGGTAATGGTATGAATAGGACCTTTAACTCCTAATCTTCATTCCAACACACTTCCTGAGTTAACTTAATTAAACTTTCAAAAACGAGTTTTAAGCTTCAACAGTCTTGCACATCCTCTACTCTTAATATGCACTTAATATACTTGTTGCAGATCTGGTCATTGTGACCCAGCTGCTGCTCAGTATCATCTCTAAAGCAAGACACATTTAGATGATTCCTATCATCTCTATTGGATGTAGTCGT
The DNA here is from genome assembly GCF_000298275.1 of Orycteropus afer afer. NCBI lineage: Eukaryota > Metazoa > Chordata > Mammalia > Tubulidentata > Orycteropodidae > Orycteropus > Orycteropus afer. The sequence continues at coordinate 4,004,125 of NW_006921703.1, read as the reverse complement.
CATAAAAACTTTCTTAGCAATGGAAGAATTCCTTTTCTGCACTTAAAAACACATCATAATCATGACATCTAAATATAGCAGTATACAGCCAATTAAGCTCACTTTAAGAAAAATGTGTGAAACTTCAAGAAGCATACTCTTTTATGTCATTTAAATTACATTTCTGTACTTACATCTTATGATCAGGTATCCACTTTCCTATTTATCCTTTGCCTTCTTGGCTCATACACTAGAAATTTAAATTAAAACAATTACTTACTTGATAAGCTATCGTCAGGTTTAATAAAGTAACAAATTTGCCTAGTAGAAAGTTCTTTATGTGCCAGTCTTCAACCTTGGACACAAATTGGAAAGAAAACTGAAGAATAGACAATTTTGGATACTGGACAGAACATGTGGCTGGTCAAGGATTTCTGACTTAAGATGTGTTAAGTAGAGCAAAATAGAACCACTGTAACTAATGGTATCTTAACTACAGTTTAGAGAAAGGAACTCTTGACCTCAATGCCAATAATGGAGATAGATGGTATTCACAAGCACTACTCACTTGAAAGAGATAAGGAAGAAAAGAAGGTGTAATGTAGTGCAAAGAAGAAAATAACAGAAAGAGATGTAAAAGGTACATAAAGGGAGAAATGTTATGTACAAAATTTGATTAAGAAATAGAAAAGCTGAAACACTCTATAAAAGCTAGTGCTGGGAGTCTAGATAATGTTGTGGTAACAAATAATGTCCAAATCTCTATGACTTAAAACCGTACCCTAGCAGCTCTGCTCTGCTCATTGTAACTACCAGGGTCCCAGGCTGGTGAAGCAATGGCCATCTGGAACATTACTAGTTCTGCACCAGAGTAAAAACTTGCACACTAGCTCTCATTTCCCCCAGTAGAAGGCGTATGTCACTTCTCTCCATGTTACTGTCTAAACCAAGAGATAGAGTCTCACTTAATTTTAAGGAAGTGGGAAGTACCCTCCTACAATATACCTTGTAGGTGAATTATAAACTTTTGAGCAACTATCAATAGTATGAGAGCTCTGGTGGCATAGTGCCTGAGACATTTGACTGCTAACCAGAAGGCTGGTGGTTCAAACCCACCAGCCACTCCTTGGAAGGCGATACCACCTCAGAAACCCAAGAAAGGGTCACTGAGTCAAATCGACTCTATGGCAGTGGGTTTTTTGTTTGTTTGTTTGTTATCAATAATATACAAATGCCCCCATTGTGAGATCTCAAAGTGCATACTGCAAAAAAGCCCCATCTTGAATTGACTACCAGTTATCCAATCTCTTTTTATTCCCTCTTAACAAATATTGTTTTTCTTGAGATAGCAATCTGAATATTAAGAACTAAATTTTCTGCTGTCTTTGTAGATAGAGGTAGCCATTGACATAGTTCTGGTGAATGATTTAAGTGGTAGCCATCAAGGAGTGTTCAATAAAAAAGGCATAGACTCAGCTTTTTTCATGCCTTTTCCTCCACCCTCCTGGAAAATGGTTGGAATGCCCAGGGAGTTGAGAAGACAAATCTTGTGGCCATGAGAATAAGACTCATACTGTAAGAATTTTATCCTGGTGAACATGGACCACTGATGAGACTTTGGTACTAATACACTAGCCATGTTCAGCCAGTTATGTTACATTGTCTTTTACATGTTACTGAACCTATACCAAGTGATACAGAATTTGAAAAGACATTAATGTGGTGATAAAAATAGCAGATTCTAAAGCATAAATTTACTTATTGGAGACCTTGGAGTAGCAGTCATCAAGGATCCACCCATTTTTGTTTCCCATAAATCCTATTCAGTGCTGTGGCACCAACATCATGCTTTCTGTCTTATGATTATCTAAAAACATTCTCCATGTGCTTCTAGTCTTTTTGTTACTCTGTGTTTCTATGTCATGAAGCAGAATGGAAACATTGAACACAGTAAAAGGTTATGATTAGATCCTTATTTTGAGATGTTAATCCCCTTATACTGGTTGACTTTATTAACTGTGAGAGTATTAGTGAATTTCAGATATTTATATTTTAAAGCACTATTTTTCCTTTGGCCCTCACAATGGCTCTGATAGTCCCATTTACACTGCCCTACTGCACCTCCAAGGAGCCCTGGTGGTACAGTGGGTAAGAACTTGGCTACCAAGTGCAAGGTTGGCAATTCAAACTCACCAACTGCTCCACAGGAAAAATATGGAGCTGTCTGCTTCCATAAAGATTACAGTCTAGGAAACTCTATGGGGCAGTTCTAATCTGTCCTATAGGGTTATTATCAGTCAGAATCAATTCAGTAGCAGTGGGATTAGTTTTTTGGTTTTGGACTGAAATTCTACCCTCTCTAAAAGCCTATAGATCTCTCTCTAGTCATTTACTCATAAAACAGGTATGTCATATGATGAAATCAGATGGGTTTCTAAAGTTGTAAACAAATTGTCAAGATGAGAAGGGATATAGTGCAAAAGATGAGGCAAGGAGCTGGAGAGTACTATTTCTAGAGCTACCAATGGGGATGCTAAACCAAAACCAGACCAAACCTGTCCTGTCTATTCTGACTCACAGTGACCCTATAAGACAGAGTACAACTGTCCTATAGGGTTTCCAAGGTTGTAATTTTCAGGGAAGTGGAAGGCCACATCTTTCTCCCAGGGAGCAGCTTGTGGGTTCAAACTAGTGGCCTTTTGGTTGGTGCCCAGTGTTTAACAAGTGATCTTGATAAACTTGCTTCACAGATTGTTCTTCAGACATTTAATGTATGCAGAGGTTAAGATTCCACCTCTTTGATATTCCTCTCTTATAGCTAATAAAGTGCTCCACAGAGAGAAAATATTAGGGAGTTGATTACATGTTGAGTTACATTTTCAATAAACTGACAGAAAATTAATGGCAAAGAAAGAGCTGAGTTCAGTGTTTTCCTGGGGAAAAAAGAAGGTAGCTGTGATGGTTAAAGCTGGGTGTCAACTTGTCGGGGTCACAGTTTGAGTAGCTGGGCAGCTGGTTGCAATTATTTCCCATGATGAGACTGGTAATCATCTCCATGCTGTGAGCAGCTAAGTAGCTGCCTTTAGGGTATGGCCTGCTTCCACTATATAAGGAAAAGACTTGAAGAAGGTCTTGGGCTTCTTGGCACATCTAGATCCTGTATTAGCTATGTCATCGGTAGCCTGTCATTTTGCCTGCCAATCTTGTGACTGTTTCTGGACTTGAACTAGTGTCCTGCTGTTTGCTTGCTAACCTTGGGACTGTGCCATTTTACTTGTCCACCTTGGGTTTGTCAGCCTCAGCAGCCAGCAGCTGCCAGAGTTAAGAGATGCCTCCAGTTCCAGTTGGCCAGGAGCAAGAGGCAGAGGTGAAATCCAAGATCAAGGGGCCTTCACAAACCCTCTAGAGCCAGCATTTCAAATTCAGACTTCTAGTCTCCTAAACTGTAAGAGAATAAATACTTATTTCTTAGAGCCATTCACTTGTGGTATTTCTGTTCTCACAACACTAGAGAACCAAAATAGTACCTGTATGCTTTTCTGTCTCTAATTATGAAATAAATTTGCTATCTCGGGCATGAGCATGCTATACAAAAAGACAAGTGTCAATTAAGGGAGGTTCTATGAATCAGATCTGACTCAACAGCAGTGAATTTGGTTGTTTATTATTATTATTATTAAAATAAGAGAAATGTTGTTAGGAAAAAAATATGTTGATTTTAAATAGCTTTAGAAAAAAAGATAAGCTGTGTTGGCATAATTCCTTCCCAAAAAGGTACATCCTAGAAGGTCCAGTTACACTGGTTTTAGAAAAGTAGAGTTTTCTTAAATTTTCTTTTTACAATAAAGACAGACCTTCATTTAAACAGCAATGTACTTCTCCTTCCAGAGGTATGGCCTCCTCCCTTCCTCAGATTAATAACTCTAAATGACCAGTAAAGTTGGAATTCCTCTTAATATAATTTATAACTTTCTTTCTTTTTCTTCTATCTTCTATCTTATAATGTAAGTAGAAACTATGAGGTGAAACTTTAAAGAATGATCTAACAATCACCCTTATGAAAACCCTTTAAATTTTTGAAATGTGGTCCTAATTTTTGCATATTTACCTCCTGCCAGTTACTACACTGAGCACTGGTGGGAGAAAGGATGATAAACAAGGTAGACTTTCAGTTCCAAAGAGTTTATAAGTGAGGTTGTTGTACATGAGCCCCACATGCAACCAGGCTCTGGCCATTTCTGTAAAAGCTTTTGGAATTTCTGCCCCAATCACAATTCCCCATTCTGTGAGAATTTCCCATTTCCTACATTGCTAAGGGTTTATAACACTCAGACATGTTTATACTCATGACCCATTCTCACTTACACAGTAGACCATGAATAGTCATATAGCTTGCGGTTAGTCTAACAATTTGCATAAGTTCAAAATTCAGAATCATAATGATAGAAAATTAGTATATGTTATGGTTAACAATCTATCCTGAAGTAGAATGCTGTCAGTGATAGGATAATGTCCATATGCCTGCAAGGAAGACCAGTTAATATTACTATTATTTAAATTTATGTGTGAATGACCAAAGCCAAAGATGAGGAAATTGAAGATTTTTACCAACTTCTGCAGTCAGAAATTGACCAAACATGCAATTAAGATGTATTATTACTAGTGATTGGAATGTGAGAGTTGGAAACAAAGAAGAATCACCAATAATTGGAAAATACTGTCTTGGTGATAGAAATGATGCCAGGGATCTCATGATAGAATTTTGCAAGACCAATGACATATTCACTGCAAATACTTTTTTTCAACAATATAAATAGTGGTTACATACGTGGACCTCACCAGAAGGAATATTGTTGTTGCTGTTGTTATGTGCCATTGAGTCAGACCTGACTCATAACGACCCCTCCTTGGGTTGGGCAGTATCACTACAGAAGTAGGTTGCCCAATTTTCCCTACAAGGAGTGCTGGTGGGTTTGAACTAACAACCTTCTGGTTAGCAGTCAAGTGCCTTAGGCACTACGCTACCAGAGCTCCTAGATGGAATACATAGGGATCAAATCAACTATATACATGGAAAGAGGTGATGGAGAAGCTCAATATCTTCAGCAAAAACAAGGCCTGAGCTGAAACAGATAATCAATTGCTCATATGAAGTTGAAGTTACTACTAAAAGGACAACTAAAAGAAGTGCATGAGACCCAAAATATGACCTTAATTATATCCCACCTGAATTTAGAGAACATCTGAAGAATAGACTTGATGTATTGAACAATGACTGAAAACCAGATGAACTGTGGGATGATCAGAACATCATACATGAAGAAAGCCAAAGGTCATTAAAAAGACAGGAAAGGAAGACAAGATCAAAATGGATGTCAGAAGAGACTCTGAAACTTGTTCTTGAATGGAGAGTAGCTAAAGCAAATGGAAGAAATGACAAGATAAAAGAACTGAACAGATTTCAAAGACCATGTTCTTGGGTACCTAGTCTCACTCTGACAAGAAATATACCACAAATGGGATGGCAACATATTCCTCATTTGGGTGTGTTACTGTGGCCTATTTATCAAGTGACTAGGAAAGCTGCTAGTTTTGAGTGGGGCCCAGAACAACAGAAGGCTCCGCAACAGGTTCAGGCTGCCATGCAGACTACTCTGCCACTTGGGCCATAAGATTTGGCTGATCCAATGGTGCTTGAAGTGTCTGTAGTAGATAGAGATGCTGTTTGGAGTCTTTGGCAGGTCCCTATTGGTGAATTGCAATGCAGACCCTTGGGATTTTGGAGCAAAGCCCTGCCATCCTCTGCAGATAATTACTTTCCTTTTGAGTAACAGCTTTTGGCTTGTTACTGGGCTTTAGTAGAGATTGAATGCCTAACCATGGGCTACCAAGTGACCATGAGGTCTGAGCTGCCCATCATGAGCTGGGTGTTGTCTGACCCACAAAGTCATAAAGTTGGACATGCACAGTAGCACTCCATCATTAAATGGAAGTGGTATATCAGAGATCGGGCTTGAGCAGGACCTGAAGGCACAAGTAAGTTGCATGAGGAAGTGGCCCAAAGGCCCATGGTCTCCACTCCAGTCACATTACCTTCCCTCTGCCAGGCTGCACCTATGGTCTCATGGGGAGTTCCTTATGATCAGTTGACTGAGGAAGAGAAAACTCGTGCCTAGTTTACAGATGGTTCTGCATGATATGCAGGCACCACTCAAAAGTGGACAGCAGCGGCACTGCAGCCTCTTTCTGGCACTTTCTTAAAGGATAGTGGTGAAGGGAAATCCTCCCAATGGGCAGAACTTTGAGCCGTGCAATGGCTGTTCACTTTGCATGGAATAAGAAATGGCCAGATGTGCGATTATATATGGATTCATGGGCTGTGGCTAATGGCTTGGCTGGATGGTCTGGGACTTGGAAGGAGCATTATTGGAAGATTGGTGATAAGGATGTATGGGGAAGAGGTATGTAGATAGATCTCTCTGAATGGGCCAAAGGAGAAAAGGTATTTGTGTTTCATGTGAATGCCCACCAAAAGGTGACCTTGGCAGAGGAGGACTTTAACAATCAGGTGAATAGGATGACATGTTCAATGGAAACCAGCTGTCTTTTTTCCCCAGCTATTCCTGTCATTGCTCAATGGTCTCACAAACAAAGTGGCAATGGGGGCAGGGATGGAGGTTATGCAAGAGCTCAGCAACACGGACTCCCACTGACCAAGGCTGATTTGGCTACCGCCACTGCTGAGTGCCCAATCTGCCAACAGCAGAGACCAACACTGAGTCCGTGATATGGAACCATTCCTTGGGGTGGTCAGCCAGCAACCTGGTGGCAGGTTGATTACATTGGACCACTTCCATCATGGAAAGGACAGCATTTTGTTCTTACTGGAATAGACACTTATTCTGGATATGGATTTGTCTTCCCTGCATGCAATACTTCTGCCAAAACTACCATCTGTGGACTTACAAAATGCCTTATCCACCATCATGGTATCCCACACAGCATTGCTTCAGATCAAGGGACTCATTTCACAGCACATGAAGTGAGGCAATGGGCTTATTCTCATGGAATTCACTGGTCTTTCCATGTTCCCCATCATCCTGAAGCAGCTGGCTTGATAGTACGATGGAATGGCCTCCTGAAAACACAATCACAGTGCCAGTTAGGCACTTGAAGAGTTGGGGCAATGTTCTCCAGGAGGCACTATATGCTCTAAACCAGCGTCTAATATATGGTTCTGTTTCTCCAATAGCCATGATTCACGGGTCCAGGAACCAAGGGGTGGAAACAGGAGTGGTACCACTCACTATTACTCCTAGTGACCCACTAAAAAAATTTTTGCTTCCTGTCCCTGCTACCCTATGCTCTGCGGGTCTGGAGATCTTAGTCCCAAAGGGAGGAACAGTCCCATCTGGAGACACAATACTGATTGCATTGAACTGGAAATTAAGAATGCCACCCGGCCATTTTGGCTTCCTCATGCCTCTGGATCAACAGACAAAGAAGGGCATTACTGTACTATCTAGTGTGATAGATCCTGATTACCAAGGGGAAATTGGGTTGGCTTTACATAATGGAGGTAAAGAAGAATATGTCTGGAATACAAGAGATTCTGTAGGATGTCTCTTAGTAGTAACCATTCCCTATGATTAAAATCAATGGAAAATTACAGCAATCCAATTCTGATATGACTGCTAATGGCCCAGACCCTTCAGAAATGAAGGTTTGGGTCACTCCACCAGGCAAAGAACCACGACCAGCTTAGGTGATTGCTGAGGCAAGGGAAATACAGAATGGGTGGTAGAAGAAGGTAGTTCTGAATATTAGCTACGACCACATGACCAGATGCAGAAATGAGGACTTTGATTGTTATATTTCTTCATTGTATATGTGCATCAAATATTTTTGTTTCCTTCTATTATGAACTGTGAAATGTAAATAAGGTCAATGCATTTTGGTTTTATGTGTGTTAGCATATCATGTTAGCCACAAATATGACTTTATAATTGTCCTTATTTAGAGATTATATGTGGTTAAGAAGATGTATGTTGTTGTTGTTGTTGTTATGTGCCGTCGAGTCGCTCCCGACTCATAGCGACCCCTCCTTGGGTTTCCGAGGCAGTATCACTACGGAAGTAGGATTGCCCAACCTTCCTTCCGAGGAGTGGCTGGTGGGTTTGAACCGCCAGCCTTCTGGTTAGCAGGCAAGTGTCTTAGCCACTATGCTACCAGAGCTCCCAAGAAGATGTATACAACTGCCAAGTTGACAAAGGGTGGACTGTGATAGTTGGAGCCATGTGTCAACTTGGCTGGACCACAATTCTGTGTGGTTTAAGCTGTTGTGGTGTGGATGTTCCCATGATGGGATCAGATGATTATGTTTTGAGCGGCCTATATGTTGAAAGGGAATTTCCCTAGGGGTGTGGCCTGCTTCCAGTATATCTGTGGACATTCTGGGAGAGCAGACATTCTTCTGCGGATTGGGAATCTGCTGTGCTGCCTACAACTGTCTGTGAGTGAACAATCTACCATTTGGCCTGGAGATCTTGTATTCATCATTTGTTGGAGTCAACATCCAGTGTACTGCCAGCCTTGAGCTCCTCAGCCCCTGTGGCTGCAAGAGTCAGGAAAAGCTTTTCCAGCTTGACATGGAAAAGCCTCCAGCTTGACGTTTGATCCAGGAACATTAGACTTGCCAGCTTCTATAAGTTTGTGAGCCATTTTCCTAAGATAAATTTCTCTAAACAGCTTTAGTGGTTTTATTTCTCTAGAGAACCCAATCTAACACAGTGCAACTTGAGAAGACAAAGTCAATTATTATAATGAAATGTGCAAGGACCTGGAGTTAGAGAACCAAAAAGGAAGAACACACTCAGCATTTCTCAAGCTGAAAGAACTGAAGAAAAAATCCAAGCCTCGAGTTGCAGTACTGAAAGTATTTATGGACAAAATATTGAAAGATGCAGGAAACATCAAAAGAAAATGGAAGGAATACACAGAATCACTGTACCAAAAAGACTTGGTCTATGTTCATCTATTTCAGGAGGTGGCATATAATCAAGAATAATGGTATTGAAGGAAGAAGTCAAAGCTGTATTGAAGAAATTGGTTAAAAAAAAAAGACTCCAGGAATTGACAGAATACCTATTGAGGTTTCAACAAATGGTTGCCGCATTGGGAGCATTTAATCATCTATACTAATAAATTTGGGAGACATTACCTGGCCAACTGACTGGAAGAGATCCATATTTGTACCCATTCTGAAGAAAAGTGATCCCACAGAATTTTTAAATTATCAAACAATATCATTAATATCACATACAAGTAAAATTTTGCTGAATATAATTCAAAAAATTATTGCAGCAGCACACTAACAGGGAACAGCCAGAAATGCAAGCTGGATTCAGGAGAGAGAATGGAATGATTGATATCATTGCTGATGTCAGATGGATCTTGGTTGAAAGCAAAAAATAAAATAAAATAACAGAAAGATGTGTACTTGTGTTTTATAGACTATCCAAATGCATTCCACTGTGTAGATGATAACAAATTATGGATAACTTTG
>NW_006921703.1:3990950-3991581 GCF_000298275.1 Orycteropus afer afer | reverse complement strand
ACACAGTGGCTGCAATGATGGCTTCAGGTACAGCAAGGATTGTGAGGCTGGCACAGAACCAGGCAGTTTTTCATTCTGTTGTACATAGGGTTGCTGTGTATTGGAGCTGACTTGACAGCACCTAACAACAATAACAACATGGCTGAAAAATATAATTTGTAAATTTGGCAGCTGTGACGTGGTCAAATTCAATTATATTATGAATATAAACATGTCTTCTAAAGAACAAATAGCACTTAATGCTTCCCAGCAATATGTACTGCTTATCAAGACATATGCTTTCCCCTTGGAGAAATCAAGAACTTTAGCATGTCTGTACCTTCCTTTAGGAGCTCTGGTGGCTTAGTGCCTAAAGTATTTGACTGCTAACCAGAAGGCTGGTGGTTCAAACCCACCAGCCACTCCTCAGAAGGAAGGTTGGGCAATCTACTTCTGTAGAGGTACTGCCTGGGAAACCCAAGGAGGGGTCACTATGAGTCGGGTCCGACTTAGAGCAGTGAGTTTGTTTTTTGTTTTTTTTTTTGGTATCTTCCTTCGGTGTGTCTCAATGTTCCCTGCATCAGATTTTGGCACTGAGGAAGCATAAAATAGTAGGTGATAGCACTATCTGGAAGTAATTTCATGGTTATAA
>NW_006921703.1:3986034-3988955 GCF_000298275.1 Orycteropus afer afer | reverse complement strand
TTTTTTTTTTTTTTTTTTTGCCGTAAGTAGTGTTTTATTAGATAAATAAACATTAATATTTATAAACCAATAAAATTGTTTTGGATTCTAAACATTTGTAATATTTAATAGTTATAAATTCATTTATTTATAAATATATGCCTGAATACTGTGTTATTCATTTTGATAATGGTAATTATGACCAACTACTCTATTTACTCTTAAATTCCATCTCACATAACTTTAAATTTATTTCCCTTCTCAGATTTCTTTAAAGAGTACCCATGTGTTGTAAACAACTTAATAGTTTATTTGGAAATTTTTCAGCTAATTGGATTCCAAAGTCTTCTTTAAAATAGTGCATAATGACTTGATTTTATTATGACTAGGGGTTATTCTTGGAATCTAAAAAATTTCTACATCAAATAGATACGCCATATTGAGTAAGTAAAAAGAAAAAATCTATACATTCATATCAATTTGTATAGAATAATATATTTGTCATAGTGCTAGATTGGCAGTTGTCACCTCTGCATTACTATGACCCTCTTCTAAGGTCTCCTCTGCAGTGCAAATACCAGGAACTTCATTTTCCAGAATCTTCTCCATTTAGTTCCAGGATAGATTTTGCCAATGAGAAGAACTTGCACAATGTTTGGAAAGTGGACTGGAGGAGAGGTCATCATTCTAGGGAGATTGTGGCAGTCAAATGCAATGGCTTCAGAAGTCCCTGCTTAACTGCTGCAGACCAAGCCCAAGACCTAGACCTTTTCCAAACACTGCACAATTGCATTAATTTCCTGGCAAAGTTGGGAGAGACACTCAATTCAGTGTTTCAGGCTGAAGTCATTAGTGATTTTTACCTTTAGATAAGATCATTAGTGATCTTCCAACTGCAGCTCTTCCCAAACTCCACTCAGCCAGCTCTATCCCCATCCTTGTAAGTCCTATTTCCTTTAATAAACTCCAATATTCCAACAATATTTAGAATGATTCTATTTTACTGACCAAATCAAGCCTGATGAAAATAAACTAAAAAATAGAAAACTAGAAAGAAATGGAACATTCTTGTGGTGATAAAGGGTCTCTAACAAAAAATCTATAAACACATTTCAACAAATTAGTAAATCTGGATACATTCCTTTTAATGTCACTACTACTGCTTACCAGAACTGACCAGGAAATTAAATAAATTATGAGGAACAGAGGTATAAAGATAAAGAAACCATTACTTGTGAATGGTATAAATATCTACACTAAAAAACAAAAAACAAAAACAAAAACAAAAAAAAAAAACAGTAAATTGCACAAAATAATACAAATGTAATACTATATTTATAGATGAAAAATCAGTGGTATTCCTCAACACCACTAACAACTAGTTAGAAAATGTAATATAACATAATATACCACTTTTAATAGCAAAACTCATTCTCCAGAAATTAAGGTATAAATAAAAAAGAGTATTATATAAGTCACATGGCTGTTGTTGTTGTTGTTGTATGTTGTTGAGTCAGACCCGACTCATCGTGACCCCTCCTTGGGTTTCCGAGGCAGTATCACTACACAAGTAGATTGCCCCATCTTCCTTCCGAGGAGTGGCTGGTGGGTTTGAACCACCAGCCTTCTGATTAGCAACCAAGTGTCTTAGGCACTACTCTACCAGAGTTCCCATCTTATGTAATAATAATTAGTATAATGGCATTTGGAATAGTTTCCTGTCTGTCTACCACCTGGCCTAACCCAATGCCACACATTTCAAGAGTTGTTATGGCAGCAGTCCACTTCTAGACACCACTGCAGCAGCAAATGATCCTCAAAATCTCATTGCCTTATGGCAACAATTATTTAATCCTTAAATGTATTATGTGAGGCCTTGAGTTGGCTTTGGTTACTCCCTGCTCTGCTGGGCATCGCATGCCTTATTTTAAGACCCAGCTGAAGTAGGAGTCACTGTCTAAGTTCTGCTTGTGGAAGAGGGCAGAATCTCAAGACAGCAGAGCTCAAGCACAAAACCTCATTTAAAGATTTTCCTTGGACATTATGTAGGTCACATTGCATACATCCCAAGCAATGTCAAAAGGACAGAGAAATATACTCCACCAGCAGAAAAGCATGATAAAATAGGGAAGGAACAAACAAGAGTGTCTAGTGTTATGTATTTAATGTTCTAGGCAACTGGCCTGGAACACAATAATCATGTATATTTAACTCTTATTTCCACTTCCATTTTGTTTAATTCTCATGATAACTTTGAGAAAAAAAAATGTTGCAGGTAAGACCTAAGTTTTAGAAGAACAAAATAATTTACTTAGATTATGTAATGACAACACTTTGATGACTGAGGTGTGTCTGACCCAAGCCAAGGTCATTTCAATTGCCTCATATGTATGTGAAATCTGGACAGTGAAAAAGAAAGATCAAAGAACTAACACACTTGAATTGTGGTGTTTGCAAAGTATGTTGAATGTTTCATGGAGTGCTAGATGAATGATCAAATTACTCTTGGAGGAAATACAATAAGAATGCTCCTTAGAAGCAAAGATAATAGGACTTCATTTTGCTTATTTTGTACGTATCACCAGGAAAGACCAATTGTTGGAGAAGGACATCATGTTGTTAAAAGTAGAGGGTCAGTGCACATGAGAGAAATCTTGCATGAGGTGGACTGACACAATAGCTGTGGTGATGGGCTGAAACATACGAATGATCACGAAGATGGTACAGTGCTGGACAAGGTTTAATTTTGTTATACAGGAAGTCTGCATGAGTCAGAGCCAACTCCATGGCAACTAACAACAAAAACATTCTGACACCATGGAAAATTCATTTTCTACAACCACACAGTGATACAGAAACTGATAAAGTTGGCAGTGACCTGTAAGACAAACACTGAGTCCTGAGATGGAAAAGCTCCAGTAGCTTAAACAAGTTTCAATGGT
>NW_006921703.1:3985085-3985599 GCF_000298275.1 Orycteropus afer afer | reverse complement strand
TTTTTTTTTTTTTTTTTTTAAGGACTAAGGTAGGAGGAAAGACAAAAGATGAGTAAGCTATGATCACTAATATTAAAAGTTTACAATCTAACATCATTCCAAGTTTTCTGCATATAAAAATAAAATTGAACCGGAAACAGCTGTAAGCACACTCTGGAAAATGTCTTTAGATATTCTTTCTCAGTGATTTCAAAACTTAAGAAGTCAGCAGGATCCTCAGAATCATCCCTTTCTTTTTTCATTGCTATATTCAGTCATTTATTCCTATACTCAGTCAATGAATATTTATCGAGTTACAGAAATATGTTAGCCACTAAAGCTGCAAAGCTGAACAGGACATAGTAATTCATTTCCTCTCAATGGATTTTCTCGTTGCTATTTATCTACCAAGAATTTTATATGGATTAGCAAATAGACAATGTAATTCTATTACTTTTGTAGAAATCTTCCCTTTTATTTCAACACTAGTAATATCAAAACAATCTGTGTATACCACCATCTTCCTATTTTTTAA
>NW_006921703.1:3975999-3981631 GCF_000298275.1 Orycteropus afer afer | reverse complement strand
GGCATTAGTGAGCTGAAATGGACTGGTTTTGGCCATTTTGAATCAGACAACCATGTGATCTACTATGCCGGGAATGACAGTTTGAAAAGGAATGGCGTGGCATTCATCATCACAAAGGATGTTTCAAGATCCGTCCTGAAATCCAGTGCTGTCAGTGATAGGATAATATCCATACACCTACAAGGAAGACCTGTTAATATGACTGTTATTCAATAGTTGTGTACAATCTTTACTCCTCACTTTCTTTTCTTTCTTAGAAACTCCCTCACCCTTATGTCCTTTAATCATTTAATCTTGCCTTTTAAAATTTATGTATTTCTATAAACCAAAAACCAAACCAAACTGCCATCAAGTTGATTCTGACTCATAGTGACCCCCATTGGGTTTCCAAGGCTGTAAATCTTTATGAAAGTAGATTGCCCCATCTTCCTTCCATGGAGTGGCTGATGGGTTTGAACAACTGGTCTTCCCTTTGCAGCCAAATGCTTTATCCATTACACCACCAGAGCTCCTTTATATATTTCTATAAACCATCTGAAATCCTTTGTGGAAGAAGGGTCAGTATAAATAATAAAATTATCCAGGGTGTCTTTTGAAGGATGTAGGTGGATGTTTTTTTATAGATATTACTATTTCAGTTGCTTTTAAAAACTGCCCTGGTTCATTTTTTCTTTTAACTCAGATGCAATTCCATAATTAAAATTAATTATACGAACTTAAGAATTAAGAATATGACATGATCTTAAAATTCAAATATTGTATAATCTCTCTTTTGTGAGCTATCTAGAATAGAAAACCAAACCAAACTCATTGTCATGGAGTGGGATCCGACTCATAGAGATCTCTCCTTGGGTTTCTGAGGCAGTATCACTATGGAAGTAGATTGTCTAACTTTCCTTCTGAGGAGTGGCTGGTAGGTCTGAACCACCATCCTTCTGGTTACCAGTCAGATGCCTTAGGCACTATGCCACCAGAGCTCCTATCTGGAATAGGAAAAGGTATAAATAGCAAAATTGTATTAATGGTTTATAGGGAAGGAGGGGTAGGGGGAGGAGGAATCTTTACTTGAGAAGCAAAGAGTTTTTGTTTTCATGGTGGCGGAAAATTTGGCAACAATTATTGGTGATGGATGTACAACAATATTAATGTAATTGATACCACTAAATATGAAAAATGGTGGATTGGCAAATGTGCTAAATATATTTATTGTTGTTGTTGTAGTTATGTGCTGTCAAGTCAGACCTGACTCATAGCAACCCCTCCTTGGGTTTCCGAGACAGTATCACTACAGAAGTAGATTGCCCAACCTTCCTTCCCAGGAGTGGCTGGTGGGTTTGAACTGCCAGCCTCTGGTTAGCAGCAAGTGCCTTAGGCATTATGCTACCAGAGCTCCCAATATATTTATTACAACAATAGATATAATTCAGTAGGGAAGAGGCATTTTCCTAGCATTTAACATTTTTTATTGCAGGAAAAAAACATGAAAAATCGTATCATTATTTTTTTATTCTTCAGCTGGGACATTCCAAAGAGAGAGACCTGACACTGTTTCTTGCACATTTTGAACCAAGTCATCCTGGTATTTGGATAAAACGGCACAGTTGGGTTTACCCCATGAGTCAAGGACAAAAGATATGTAACAGTGCTGCCTAAATCACATGGGGCAAGTGTCCTGGGAGAGAAGCCTTCCTCTTTCTCTGAGGCCAGGATCTGCAGGTAACAACTTTTCTTGATAAAAAATTTCCAGACTTTTGATGATGTGAATTGAATGTCAGGGGAAACCTTCCCTAGAGAATCTGCTGGTGCCAATAACCACAGCCTCAGAAAGCATTTTGAAATCGTAACCTTTCGGCTAGATGACTAGATACTTTATGACATTAAGACTAACGGTTAGTGTTTTTAGAAGTGATTATGAGCTTGTGGTTATATTTTTTTAAAAAAGTCCTTGCCTTTTAGAAATACATATTATTTATGTATTTTTTTTTTTTTTAAATTAAACCATAGATGTTAGTTTTGCTTGGCAACTCAATCAATAAATATTTAATTAATGCCTGATAACTTCAGGTATAAATTATGCAAATGGTCATTAATAAATAACTATAAAATTAAAAGCTATTTTCTTAGGTAGAAAAGTGGACAAGGTAGCTCTCTGAAGTTATACATGGTACAAACTGTATTCTTGACTTCAAGGAATTTGGGAGACAAAAATTAACAATTTTCCTCACTGAATTGTGAAGGAATTTGTAAGATTTCTATATTTTATTCTGGGTCAAGTACAATTCCAATTTTTTAAAAAAAAAATTAGGATAATATTAAAATATTGTAGATTAATAACAACTGAGACTTTGAAAATGTCTTTCACATTCAAGACATCCACTTACCAGTGATGGAGTCTTCTAATAGACCATCTCATTTTAGTCTTCAAATATTTATAACAATAGTGCTCTTGTAGTATAGACAGTAGAAACTTTAGCAATTTTTTGTAACATTTATCTGTTTATCTGGCAGGAACTTATTAAAGATTGTCAAAACAAGAGCTGGAGTTACACTAAGAGGATAATGAAAGCTTCCCCCATGGACAGACCTCAAGTTTTATATGGAGAGAATCTGTCAAGGAATTAGTATAAATTAGGCGCAAGAGGTGCTAATGAAGTCCCTAGTTCCATGCAATGGATCTCTGTATTTAATGCAGAGGAACAATGCTTGAATTGGTGGTATAAATTGGTGGGGAAAGTAAAGCTTTTAGAAGCATCATCCTCAGGTGATCATAAACCAACACACAACACAAAACTCAGTTGCCATCTAGTCACTTCTGACTCAAGTGTGTCCGAGCAGAACTGTAAGCCACAGGGCTTCCAATGGCTGATTTTTTCAGAAGTAGATTGCCAGGTCTTTCTTCCAAGGGACTTCTGAATGGATTTGAACTGCCAACATTTCAACTATTAGCCAAGTAAGTAGCCATTTGCCCCACTAGAGACTTCATAAATGGGGATAAATTTCCTAAGTCTAAGCTAGAGTGATTATTCATGAATTAAAGTAGAAGTTTCTAATTTTTATGAAAAATGAGTTTGAATAGTTTCTTCTGGGAACCTCCTGTGTGGGAAAAAGAGACAGCTCATAAATAGCCTAGCATCTCTTGCAAAGAAATGTGGTCCTTTAAAATGTCAACTCTTGGTCAAAGCCAAGATCAAAATACTAGAAATTAACTCAGCAGAAACATTTATGCAGAAAGTAAGTTAATGTGGCCATATAAGTAGCTTTATACACTGACTTGAAACATGGTTAGAATCTAGGAATCAGAGTAGAATGACTAATCTTAAAGTCTCATCTTTAGGCATAAAATTGTGAAAAATCATTTTATTATTATTAATCATTTTATCATCATCAGCTGTAGAGTTCGCTCTTTAATTAAGTGCCTTGGATGCAGAGATCCCCACCTCAGTCATTGCTGATGGTAAAATTATAATTACTGCAAAAACTAATAATTGCACATACTAGGTGCCAAGCACTGGTTTAAGCCCTTCACACTTATGAACTCATTCAATCCTAATAACAAACTAAGAATGTGCTGGTATTATCCTCTTTTCAAAGAGAGGTCCAGACTCTTCCTGGTGTAACATGTCATCTAAGAGGTGGAGTTCTGATACAAACATAGGAGGTCTGCCTCTATATTCTGTGCCATTAGCAATTGTGGTACATTTTTCTTGAAAGAGAAATCTGTATGAATTAGACTAGATAGTCAGCTAAGGTTTAAATCTAATTTAAGGTTTAAATCTAATTTTGTATGTGAGATATGTCTAACTTTAAAGATTAAATTAATTTACAAATCAAATATAAATAAATAGACATTTCCCCCCAAAAAAATATCTATTTAATGGGCATCTCTATAAATTGGGATACTTTTTTTGGCTAAAAGTAAAAAAAAAAAAAAAAAAAAAAAAAAACTAACCAGCTTTTAAATATCAGGAAATTTATTGTATCTACTAATAAGAAGACTAAAGGCAAACCAACTTCAGCTGTGATATGATCTGAGTCCCCGCTATGCTTTTCTTCTCTTTGCCATTCTTTGTATTGACTTTGTCCGCATAGAAGTTCCCCTCACTGGCAGAATTAAATCCCACATTTGCACCCAAACCAGCCACCTTCAAGGCCTACGTTAATCAGTATCTACACTCCCTGGCTAGCTGGATGAGGCCAGCCTCATCTGAAGCACACAGCCATGCAGGAGGACAAATTAAAAAACTAAAGAAAAAAAAATATATATTGCAGTTAAATTGATTCCAACTCATAATGATTCTGTAATAGAACAGAGTAGAACATAGGGTTTCCAAGGTTGTAAATCTTTATGGAAGTAGATAGCCACATATTTCTCTTGTGGAATAGACTGGGGGTTCAAACTGCTGACTTTTTGGTTCGCAGCGTAGTGCTTTAGCAGCAAAACATAATCACCTTCTGTGAAAGAGAAAAAGGAAGGGTGATGGATATCTGGTGGGTTACCAATTGCTTTGATGACAGTATATAAAATGATTGCTGTTGAAATCAAGAATTAAATGTCTTCATTGCCTAAATATGCATTATGAATGAACTGCTTTAGCCCTTTCTATCAATTTCTATCTGGATCTGCCAAATACATTCTCTCACAAGATAAGATATGGTTCTGACCACAACGATGCAGGTTTTGTTTTATTTTTTAATTTGGCATGTCTTTACAACCAAGGATAGATGAAGACAAAGTCTCTCATTATTTATCTCTGTTGGAACTTCTTTCAAAATGTTTTTTGTACAGAGCGCTGTGATATTATTTAGCCTTAACATGAGCAATAGCATTTGTATTGTTTAAGTAAAGGTTAATATATTTTGTGGCAGTGTTAGGTTTTAAGATGATCCTGGTAATCCAGGATATGCTTATCAATTTTTATTTTTTTTTATAAAAATAAAAACAAAAAATGTAAAAATCTTTACAGGACATTCTTGGACCCAATAGACTCTTTTCCGAAACCTCCAAACACAGTTTGAGAAGTAAGTTATGGTGAGGGATATATGTATAATAGCCTAGAATTGTTGCAGCAAAGACAAAACTCAGAATTTAAACTGACCATAGGCTCATTTGGAAGCTCTGGTGGCATAGTGCCTGAGACATTTGACTGTTAACCAGAAGGCTGGCATTTCAAACTCACCAGCCACTCCTCGGAAGGAAGATTGGACAATCTACTTTCATAGTGATACTGCCTTGGAAACCCAAGGAGGGGTCACTGTGAGTTGGATCCAACTCCACAGCAGTGAGTATAGGCTCATTTATGACTATAAGGTGAACAATAACACCAGGAAGGTATGCACTCATTAGAACAATCAACCAACCAAAGAGATCAAAGGACAGAATTTGCCCAGGAATAAAGCTCAGATGACAGGAAGCAATAGGAAAGAAGGACTAAGAAAAATGGTAAACGGAAGACATAGGGGGATTGTTGTAATGTTGTGAGGAATGCAATGATGTCTCAGAACAAAATGTATGTGAATTGTTGAAAGGAAAACCAACTTTCTCTCAAAACTTTCACCTAGATCACAATAAAGGAAAAGGGGAAAAAATTATTTATTGGAGGAGAAATGTGAGAGAATGAACTGAATGGTGCAG
>NW_006921703.1:3970736-3975584 GCF_000298275.1 Orycteropus afer afer | reverse complement strand
AAATAAGTTCCTTAAGTCTTCACTTCACCGGTTCATGGGTAGCTCCAATCTAAATAACTGGGAGAGGTAAGGGAAGAATGAGACATTGGAAAAGTCAAGTAACATCTTGGTTCACAGTTCTCTGCCTTTAGCCTTCCTGTCATTCATTGTAAATGGCAGCTGGGCTATCACTTCTGATGTGTTAATTTGGCAGAACTGATAGTATGACATCAGCTAGAGACTTCTGAAATTTGATTAGGAGGATTAAAGTGCTTTGGCTTCAACATGAGAGATTTAAAAAAAAAAAAAAAATTATGTTCTGAGTGTATAGGCATGCCTTAGAGATATTGTGAGTTAGGTTCCAGAACACCAGAATAAAGTGAATATTGCAATAAGTGAGTCACACAAATTCTTTAATTTCCCAGTGCACATAAGTTATATTTACACTGTACTAGAGCCTATTACCACCACTTGTCTGTCACTTTGCCATACCGTGGTAGCTTGTATGTTGCTATGAGGCTGGAGGCTGTGCCCCCAGTATTCCAAATATCAGCAGGGTCACCATGGTGGACAGGTTTCCACAGAGCTTCCAGAAGAAGACAGACTGGAAAGAAGGACAGGGCCATTCATTTCTGAAAACCTTATGAATAGCAATGAAACAGTGTCTGATAAAGTAACTGGAAAACTTTATGACTAGCCCTAAAACACTGTCTGATATAGTGTCCAAAAATTAGCCTTTCAGGTTGGAAGGTACTTAAAATGTAATTGTGAAAGAGCTGTCTCTCCAAACTAAAGTTGACCTTGATGACATGAATGGAGTAAAGCTTTCAGGACCTCCATTTATTGATTGGGCATGGCTCAAAATGGGAAGAAACAGCTGTAAACATTCATTAATAACTGGAATATGGAATGTATGAAGTAAGAATCTAGGAAAATTGGAAGTGGTCAAAAAATGAAATGGAATACAAAATGTTTGATATCCTAGGCATTAGTGAGTTGAAATGGGCTGGTATTTGGCATTTTGAATCAGACAATAGTATAATCTGCTATGCTGGGAATGACAAATTGAAGAGAAATGGTTGTCTACAAGTTGTCAACATTGTCAACAAGTATATCTCAAGATCTAGCTTGAAGTAAAGTGCTGTCAGTGATAGAATAATATCCATACATTATTGACAAATAATTATACACATTATTGACAAATAATTACATACATTGACAAATTTACACACCAACCACTAAAGCCAAAGATGAAGAAATTGAAGATTTTCATCAACTTCTGCAGTCTGAAATTGACCAAATATACAATGAATATGTATTAATCATTATTGATGATTGGAATGTGAAAGTTGGAAACAAAGAATTATTGGTAGTTTGCAACATGGCCTTAGTGATAGAAATGACACCAGAGATTACATGGTAGAATTTCACAAGACCGATGACTTCTTTGTTGCAAAAACTTTTTTCAACAACATAAATGTGGCTATACATGTGGACTCAGCAGAGTGAGTACACAGCAATCCGACTGACTACATCCATGGAAAGAGGTGATGGAGAAGCTCATTATCTTCAGTCAAAACAAGACCAGGAGCTGACCATCAATTGCTCATATGCAAGTTAAAGTTGAAGCTGAAAACAATTAAAATAAGGCCACAAAATCCAAAATATGACTTGAGAATATGCCACCTAAATTTAGAGATCATGTGAATAGATTTGATGTACTGAACATCAGTGACCAAAGACCAGACAAGCTGTGGGATGACATCAAGGGCATCATATATGAAGAAAGCAAATGGTCTATAAAAAGGCAAGAAAGGAAGAAAAAACCAAAGAGGATGTCAGAAGAGACGCTGAAACTTGTTCTTGAATGGAAGGTAGCTAAAATGAATGGAAGAAATGTTGAAATAAAAGAAGTTGAACAGAAGATTTCAAAGACCAGCTTGAGAAGACAAAGTAAAGTATTATAATTAAATGTGCAAAGGCTTGAAGATAAAAAAAAAAGAAAAGAGAAGAACACACTCTGCATTTCTCAACCTGAAAGAACTGAAGAAAAAACTCAAGAATCAAGTCACAATTTTGAAGGATTTTATGAGCAGAATATTGAATGATGCAGGAAGTATCAAAAGAAGATGGAAGGAATACAATGTATTAAATCAAACTGATGGATGTCCAACTATTTCAGGAGGTAGCATGTAATCAAGAACCTATGGTATTGAAAGAAGTCCAAGCTGCACTGAAAGAATTGGCATAAAACATAAAACAAGGCTCCAGTAATTGATGGAATATCCACTGAGGTGTTTCAACAAACAGATAAAGCGCTGGAGGCACTTACTCATTAATGCTAAGAAATTTGGAAGATAGTTACCTGGCCAACTGACTAGAAGAGATCCATATTTGTGCCCATTCCAAAGAAAGGTGATCCAAGAGCACATGGAAATTATTGAACAATATCATTAATATCCCATGAGAGCAAAATCTTGCTGAAGATAATGCAAAAACAGTTGCAGCAGTATATTGACAAGGAACTTCCAGAAATGCATACTGGATTCAGAAAAGGATGTGGAATGAAGAATATCATTGCTGATGTCAGATGGATCTTGGCTAAAAGCAAAGACTATCAGAAAGATGTTCACCTTTGTTTTATTGACTATGCAAAGGCATTCAACTGTGTGGATCATAACAAATTATGGATAACAATGTGAAGAATGGGAATTCCAGAACACTTAATTATTCTCATGAGAAACCTCTAAATCGATCAAGAGGCTGTCGTTCGAACAGAACAAGGGTATACTGCATGCTTTAAAATCAAGAAGGATGTACATTATGGTTGTATCCTTTCACCACATTTATTCAAAGTATGCTAAGGAAATAATCTGAGAAGCTGTACTACATGACAAAGAACGTGGCATCAAGATTGGAGGAAAACTCATTAACAATCCATGATATGTGATATTCAGATGACAAAATCTTGTTTGCTCAACGTGAAGATGACTTAAAGCACTTATTGATGAAGATCAAAGACTACAGTCTTCAGTATGAGTAATACTTTAACATAAAGAAAATGAAAATCCTTATAACTGGACCAATAAGCATCATCATGATAAACATAGAGAAGACTGAAGTTGTTGAGGATTTCATTTTACTTAGATCCACACTCAACACCCAAGGAAGCAGCAGTCAGGAAATCAGATGTCATATTGCACTAGGAACAGTGCTACAAAAATATCTCTTCAAAGTGCTAAAGAGCAAATATGTCTCTTTGAAGACTAAGGTGTGCCTAAACCAAGCCATAGTATTTTCAATAGCCTCATATGCATGTGAAAGCTGGGCAATGAAAAAGGAAGACTGAAGAAGAGTTAATGCCTTTGGGTTGTGAATACTGAAAATACCATGGACTGGAAGAATGAACAAACCTTTCCTGGAGGAAGGGCAGCCAGCATGCTCCTTGGAAGTGAGAATTATGACTTCATCTCACCTACTCAGGTCATGTTGTCAGAGGGACCAGAGGACCTGGAGAAGGATATCAAGCTTGGTAAAGTAGAGGGTCAGTGAAGAAGGCAAATATCCTCAATGAGATGGATTGACACAGTGTCTGCAAGGATGAGCTCAAGCATAGCAAGCATTGTGAGGATGGCACAGGACCAGGCAGTATTTCGTTCTATTGTTCTTATGGCTGCTATGAGTAGGAGCCAACTCAAAGGCACATAGCAACAACAATGTGGTGCAAAAGTATTATGAAAAAGTTTGAAATATTTTGAGAATTACCAAAACGTGACATAGAGACAGCAACTGAGCAGACGGTTGTTTGAAAAATAGTACCAATAGACTTGCTCAGGGCTCTGGTAGCGAAGTGCCTAAGGCACTTGACTGCTAACCAGAAGGCTGGGGCCACTCCTCAGAAGGAAGGTTGGGCAATCTACTTCCATAGTGATACAGCCTTAGAAACTCAAGGAGGGGTCGCTATGAGTCAGGGCTGATTCCATGGCACATAACAACAACAACAATAGACTTGCTCAATGTGGGATTGCCACAAACCTTTGATTTGTAAAAAATGCAGTATCTGTGAAGCACAATAACCTGAAACACAATAAAAAACGTAAAGAACTGGTCTATGTTGCTGTAGGTCTGCTGAGAGTTGGATGTCTGTTTTAGAAGCTCTGCAAATGAATGGAGAAACATCAATGTTATCTGAAAGGGCTAATTCTCATTCCAATGCTTTTACAACTACTAGTGGTTTATGCCCTGGGGAAATCTGGAAACTTGAGTTATAATTGTGCAAATAAATTTTATTAAGTAGAATGTTAAAAGTCACTTGAGCCTGACACTTCTGAAGATAATATTTTACCTTAGCTTTTATATTGACACCAAGAAACCAGGGCAGGGACTTGTCGTCAGTCTCTCACAGGCTATCACAAGTCCTCCCAGGAATATTTTTCACATCCTTTAATGAAAAATTGCATTTTATATGAAATACAGTTTTCCCTTTCCAGTCTGAAGCAATGACTTGTCAACAATATCTCATAAATTTATGAGTACATATGCAAGAGCAAAAGGGAGAGGATACAGGGTGCCCTCTGTGAGTGGGGAATAAGTCAACGAGCATTTATGAAATGACTGGGCAAGAGCAATTAACCATTTGGTAAGCACAAACTGAGGTTATTTAGCCAAGACCTATCATCAGGGCTATGGGATACTGTTGTGCCCAGGTTGTAAAGGAGAATTTCGGAAGAGAAGAAGATGCTAACCCACGCTAATGCAAATGCAATAGGACAGTTTATTAGCTAACTTAAGTCAGGGTCTTTGCGCTCAAGCAAAAGACCCCGTACCCCGTTTCCTTCTTCAATTTATAGGACAATATGAGGAGGGGCA
>NW_006921703.1:3963964-3969806 GCF_000298275.1 Orycteropus afer afer | reverse complement strand
ACTCGATGGCACATAACAACAACAACAACAAATACCTTAAGTGTTCTCTTGTTTAAATTTTTGATCGGCACATTGAAGGCTGGAACTCTCACCTGTGGGTAATGAGCCAGCACTGTAAAATACACTGGAGAGAAAACACAAGTTTTCCACAGGATTATTTGACTGCTAAGTAGAAGGCTGGTGGTTCAAGACCAGCAGTAACTCCTCAGAAGAAAGATTGGGCTATCTACTTCCACAGAGATACTTCCTTGGGAATCCAAGGAGGGGTCACTACGAGTTGAATCAACTCAACGGCAGTGAGTTTGGTGTTTTTTGGATGTAACTTTAAACTTTAGTTTTACTTCTGATGAAGCTAGATTTGGAAAAAAAAGTTTAGAAAACTTTTTTTTTTTTTTTTAATCTTTGAAGCCAGTTGAGGTAGAGAGAAAGCCTCTTATCACTCCTGGGGATGAGACCTAGGGACACCATAAGCAATAAACAAGCACTGGACTGCTAATCAGAAGGCTGGCAGTTCAAAATCACCAGCCACTCCTCAGAAGGAAGATGGGGCAATCTACTTCCATACTGATACTGCCTTGGAAACCCAAGGAGGGGTCGCTATGAGTCGGGTCCAACTTGATGACACATAACAACAACAATCATCCAAACTAGAAAAACCCCCACCCCAGTTCCTGCCAACCCTCCTGCTTACCTTTCTGCCATAAATTTGGAACTGGTCCCAGCCAGGCCCAGTAGCATGCATAGAAGGAAGAAATTTGTCCTCTAACTGAACCTGGAACATTAAAACTCATGTCAAAGAACCAAAAATTACGAGAACTATATCATTTGTGCTACACAGACCCATTTCAGAAGCCAAGGGTCCATTGGTCACTTCCTTGCTAAGGTATAACCCTGTCCCCTATGAATAAGGTATGACACATCCTTCAAAATTTTGAATATGTATAACTCTCCACTTTCCAGTATAAAACTTCCCTAACTGCTTCTGCTGGGAATACAGACCTTTGGAAAATTATTCTCGTTGTCTTCTTTCTAACACAGATAAATAAAATCCGTCTTACTCATTCCACTTACCCCACTAATTCTTGTTTGCATTAAAGTGGCAGATCCATTGTTCATTAACACTGATTTATTTACAATGCAAAAACAACAACAAAATGGATTCTTTTGGTTTTTTTTTTTTTTTTGCTCTATATTAGGGTAATGAATAAAACCTATTGTCACTAATGGCTTTCTGTCTCTCATTTCATTTATAGTCTAAATTACAAAACTCAAACACAGAAACAGATATACAGGCATTCCCTGGGGTTACAAACCATAATTTAAGAACAATACCTGCTTGCCCTTTTTAATGTTATATAAATTAGCCCTGGCTTTGAAAGGGTTGACCTAACCCCCTACTCACAACAAATTATTCATCACAATCACCTTCACTTGCTATGTGCACTTTTAAATCATGAAAAATACTCTGAGCCTTTTCCTATACTAAAAAAACAAAAACAAAAACTCACTGCTGCTGTTGAGTAGGTTCCAACACATGGCCACCCCTACTTGGATTTCAGAGGCAATATCTCTACAGAAGTAGATTGCCTGATCTTCCTTCCAAGGAGTGGCTGATGGGTTTGAACCACCAGCCTTCTGGTTAGCAGTCAAATGCCACTAAAGGAAGGCTAAATAAGAACCATCTGTATCTGTTTCAACTCATCTACAAATTCCACTTAAAGACTTAAAGACAAAGTTAGAATAGCTCTCATTTGTAACCTATGGACTGACCGTATAGTTATAAAAATATATTGTAAAACACAGAGAGCCGAGAATGCCATTTATTTTTACCAAAAAATGTACCCTCTTTTGAAAAGAGTATGTTCCTAAAGCATGTACCTATAAAGCAAACTATTTTTAGTTGATTAAGTATATTTTACAAGTTGAAATATTTTTAAAATGAACGAGTGTATTTATCTAGATCAAAATGGGGGTAAATCAGACAACCAATGAGTGAACTGGTAAAATTACAATTTTTAGACATTTTTGGCATTTACATTGGAGTCAGATTGCCCTGACTTAAATCTCAGCTCTGTGACTTTAGAGACAATATCTCTGAGTCTTAATTTACTCATCTTTAAAATTAGATGATTACTGCTTTATAAGATTTTATAAATATTAAGTGAAATTATTTTTATTAAAAAAATGTAACTGATATTTTTACAGGTAGTTTAATTCCAATAATTGGTGCTTATTATATTTACTCAAAGTCCTTGGGTGGTCCAAACCATTTGTGCTTGAGTATTAACTTAAAGGCTGATGGTTTGAACCCACTCAGTGGCTCCACAGAAGACCTGGTGATCTGCTTCTATAAACATTACAGCTAAGCAAATCCTATGGAGCAGTTCTTCTCTATAACACACAGGGTTGCTGTCAGTTGGAATTGACTCAATGGCAATAGCTTTGGTTTTTTATTTTATTGTACATATGACCCTGTGAGGAGCTCCGATGGTGTAGTGCCCAAGTTAGACTGCTAACCAGAAGGCTGGTGGTTCAAACCCACCAGCCACTCCTCATAAGGAAGGTTGGGCAATCTACTTCCATAGTGATACTGCCTCAGAAACCCAAGGAGGGGTGACTATGAGTCAGGTCTGACTTGATGGCACATAACAACAACAACAACAACAACAGAACCTCAAAGAGTGAGGGAGGAATAAGGTGTGAGGTAAGGTTGCCATGGAAGAGTTGTTTCTATACCAAAGGTATTGGAGAGTTTTAATTAGGGTGATAATATGAACAAGACTGCATTTTGAAATGATGTTCATAGCTATAATTAGAATGAAAAAAGTTACTGTCAAGTCAAGTCTGACTCATGGTGATCCTATATATGTCACAGTAGACCTGTGTACAATAGGATTTTCAGTGGCTGATTTTTCAGTAGATTGAGGCAGATAATAACAGGCCTTTCTTCTGAGGTGCCTCTTGGTAGACTTGAACTTCTGAACTTTCAGGTTGTATCTGAGTGCAGTAGTCATTTGAATGACCCAGGGATTCTCCATAGTATTTTCAATGCCTAATTCTTCAGAAGTAGATCACCAACTCTTTCTTTCAAGATACCTTTGAGTGGACTTGAACATCTAGCCTTTCAGTTAGTAGTTAGCACCTTAACCTTTTGAACTACCAGTGGCTTGGAAAGAAGTAAGAGTGGACATAGACAAATCAGTTAGGATGTCTATTTGGTAGTTTAGGCAAGAGATCGTGGTAGTTTGGATGCAGGTGATAGTGGAAATGGAGAGAAGTGGATGGATTTGAGATTTATAATTTAAAACTTATAGGACTTGGGTCGGATGGCATATAGACTTAAAAAAAAAAAAACCTCAGTGCCATCTAGTCGATTCAACGCACAGCAACCCCTCCTTGGGTTTCAGAGGTGGTATCTCTACGGAAGTAGATTGCCCAATCTTATTTCCGAGGAGTGGCTGGTGGGTTTGAACCTCCAGCCTTCTGGTTAGCAGTCAAGTGCCTTAGGCACTATGCTACCAGAACTCCCATATATATTTTAATACCTCTAATATTATAAGACCATTGATAGTTCACGTACTCTCTTTCTATGTGACTACTTCATACTTTGTTTATTTTCATCCCCCAACAACCCTCTCCCTGTCCTCACTCTCAGGTGATGACCTTGTTTCTAAGTCACAAAAGAAACTGAAGCAATCAGAAGAAAAGTTATAGATTCCCCAAAATTGCACCTCTGATGGTGTAGTGCCTAAGGCACTTGACTGCTAACTAGAAGGCTAGCAGTTCAAACCCAGCAGCCAATCCTCGGAAGGAAGATTGGGCAATCTATTTCCATAGTGATACCTCCTCAGAAACACAAGGAAAGATCGCTATGAGTTGTATCCGACTCCACAGCAATGGTTGTGTATTTTATTCATCTACCAGCATCTGTCCTCCTGCCCTTACCATGGTTTCACTCTACTAGCACTTGTCTCAAGCTAGGCTTTCCACCTGTGCACCTGGTTCCACCTACTTTTAACTACTTCAGCAATTCTCTCTCCCTCTTCCATCATCTTTCTCTCTCCTGCCCATTCTCAACAATGTGAAAGATGCTTTTTATCCTCCCATCTCAGAAAAAAAATCCTTGACCCTATTTTGCCCAAAGCTACAACTCTGTTAATTCTTTCCCTTGCTTTTAAGCAAACAATGCTCAAGAGAATTATATGTAGTTTTTGTCCAATTCCCTTCTACCATTCCCTCTTTAAAACCACTCCAATCAGACTTTCACTTACACTATTTCCACCAAACAAAACATAGGACAATCAACAAGGTTTAGTCATGTATTGTGAGCCTAGGAAACACACAAAAAGATTTAGAGGAAATGGAAATAGTCGTACCATTTATTACGTACACTACCAGTTATTACTTACTAGCAAACTAAACCTTGAGTACAAATTCACCTTAATTATGTTGCTATTTTTCCATGGGAATAGAGATGTTATGGACCAGAATTAGCATGAACACTTATAACCTTTTGTGTCCTTTCTCTGTCACATTGCTTGAGGCCTGACTATAGTCCATGACGATTTCAAAAACATAGGTATTCATTTTTCAGAAATTTTGCATTTAGGGTTATTTGTGAAATAACCATATATCCTCTCTGTGTAGGAACATGTCAGATAAAAAAAGCAATGAATATGTCATTATTAACCCTTAGAACAAGAGCATGTAGAAAATATCCAAGCCAAAATAAAAAGGGGAGGGGAAGCTCAAAACAACTGATTTCTTGAAATTTTCTGTCTCAATCTCACTATGACTTACAGTGAATAGAGGAAGACAGAACGCAGTACAACACATGGAGTTAAGTGAAAAAAAAGATTTGTTATAACTGGATAGATTTTGAGACCAGAGTTACAAATGCTGCATAAAATAAATGGGCAGTAAGAATATACTTCCCCTGGGAACATAAAGAATTTAATAATAATTAACCAAAAAAATTATTCCACCTTACTTTTCTACAAGTATAGGCCTTCTCAGCATTTCTATTTAAATACTGTATTATGTGTTATAATTCTTCTTTATGCTTCTGGAATAAATTAGAACTGCTGAATTTGTTAAAAGATTTTGGTTGGCATTGTTATGGCAAATCAGTTGATTCACAATATCTAATAATTTATTTGTTGGAGTAACAACAATATTGTTATTTTGGTGTTGGATAATAATAAAGATCTCAGCATGAAGAAAAAAGTTTGCATATTATTAAAATAATATTTTAGTATAGCAACTCTGTAAGACTTAAAAAAAAAAAAAAAGCAAGTACTTCTGAGTTGATGCCAATTTATGGTGACCCCATGTGTGTCAGAGAAGTACTGTATTCCACAGGATTTTCAGAGGTTGATTTTTCGGAAATAAATCCCTAGGCCTTTCTTTTGAAGTGTCTCTGGGTAGACATGAACCTTCAACCTTTTGATTAGCAGGCAAGCATGTTAATTCTTTGCTAAACTAAAAAACCAAATCCACTGCCATCGAGTTGATTCCAAATCATAGTGATCCCCACTGGATTTCTGAGGTGATAAATCTTTACAGAAGTAGATTGCCCCATTTTCCTTTCATGGAGTGGCTGGTTGGCTTGAAATGTCAACTTTTTAGTTAGCAGTCAAATGTCTTCAGTACTGCACCACCAAACTCTAAACAAACTCACTGCTGTCGAGTTGTTCCCAACTCATAGCAACCCCTCCTTGTGTTTCTGAGGTGATATCTCTACAGAAGTAGACTGCCCAGTCTTCCTTCCAAGGAATGACTGGTGGGTTTGAACCACCAGCCTTTGCTAAGATCAAAAATATATGCTAGAAGAATATTCTTT
>NW_006921703.1:3962017-3963232 GCF_000298275.1 Orycteropus afer afer | reverse complement strand
TTGCATCTAAAGCTAGAAGAATATTCTGTTCATCAAATCTAACAAATTTTCTTCTCAACTATGTACCATTAATATTTCCAATATCTTTAGGCTTACAAACAAATAATGAAGGTAAGATATGTGTAGAAGGGTACAAGTGAGGCTTATTCTGATCTCCTCTAACTTCACAATGAAGGAGGAGGATCAAGATGAACATCAACAGCCTAAGGCTGATTCCTATGAGGTGGTGGTCAGACATGCTGCTGTCCTACAATTTTTTACAAATTCTGACACCAACTGCCACTTCCATGGCACTCTACTTCTCTGCTAAGTTTGATAATCTCTTGTAATGGCCACATATAACTCACAAACAATACTCACAATTATAAAGTTTATTAGGGAAGTAACAGGTTACAATTCAGGATCAGAAATTACACAGAATGCAGTTCTTCAATCAGGACAGATTCTTCTCAGCTGTGCCTCAGGCACACTTACTTCTCTCTTGTCTCAGCCTCTACCCTGCTTAGGCAAATGCTACAAAGTTCTTTTAGCTCTGCAGAAAGACAGAGTGCCCAGAAAGTCTCAGAGAGGCACCCCACTCCACCAGCAGCCCCCCTGCCAGAAGGTACTCAGCTTTTTTGCTCCACAGGCCAGGTCCGGTAGCTCTCTGTTCTGTCTCATGCTTGTCTCTCTGTTCTCTTGCCTCTGCTACCACCATCTTTCTGCCATCTCTCTGAAGATTCCCTGCTGTTTCTTTGGCATCTTTCTGCTGTCTGCCTTGGGGTCCAAAGATGAACTCCACTTCTGGTTCTTCTGTCTTAATGGTAGTGAGAGCCCCCTTTTCCACCTCTGGGATGGCTCATTTTAACCCTAGTTGATGGCAAAACTGACTAATCCTCACATTAGGGTTCCATACACTTTATCTGTATAGTCTCATCCCCATAAGTATGCCATGTACCTTATCTATTTTTTGAACAAGCTATCTAATCCCTTTGATGGGCCTTTTTGTCTATGGTCAGATAAAATAGGCACTTAGAATACATTAAGAATACTAACAAAACTGGCCAAACAATTAAAATTATAAATGTTTCACTCCTCACAGGACAACATTTAGTAATCTAATTTTTATTATTATTATTATTTTTTTCTTTTACTGTTATTGTGACTTGGGTGAAGATTTACAGAGCAAATTCACTTTCCATACAGCAGTTTACATATTCTTTGTCTCATGACATT
>NW_006921703.1:3947046-3948179 GCF_000298275.1 Orycteropus afer afer | reverse complement strand
GATATTCAAATGGCCAACAAACATATGAAGAAATGCTCATGATCATTAGCTATTAGAGAGATGCAAATCAAAACAACAATGAGATACCATCTTGCTGCAGCACTAGTAGCAATGTTCAACGAGACAGAAAATAACAAATGCTGGCAAGGATGTGGAGAAATTGGAACTCTCATACACTGCTGGTGGGACTGTAAAATGGTACAACCATTTTGGAAAGCAGTGTGGTGATTCCTTCAAAAGTTGGAACTAGAAATACCGTATGACCCAGCTATTCAATTACTTGGTATATATCCTAAAGAAGTAAGAGCCATGAAAGAACAGACATATGCACACCCATTCTCATCATGGCACTATTTACAATAGTCAAAAGATGGAAACAACCTAGGTGTCTATCAACTGAGGAATGGATATCCAAACTATGGTACATACACACAATGGAATACTATGCAACCCTAAAGAATAATGTAGAATCTGCAAAACACCACATAATGTGGATGAACTTGGAGAACATTATGCTGAGTGAAATAAGTCAATCACAAAAGGACAAATACTATATTAGTCTGTTATTGTAAGAGTCAAGGAAACGTTTAACTATGGGAGGAGATTTTCTTTGTTGGTTACCAGGGGTGGGAGGGGAGGGGAGGGAATACTGTTAGATAGATTGAGATAAGTTTTGATTTGGGTGAAGAGAATGGCAATGTACCAAATGTGAGTGATCAATATAGTGGCATTGAGGAAAAGAAAGACATAGAGTGGTACGTGGGAAGTACAGACAATAAAGATGAACCCTTTTGCACATATAGTATGACATGGTCAGTGAAGGCAAACATGGGTATATGGGTGGATAGATTGGTGGACAGGCTGAAATATTAGGTGTACCTATAAAGTGGGGAGTGCACCCAAGAACATGTATAGGGTTGGCAGCCAGTGGTCCTATAACTTTATGTGAATGATTGGAATTCCCAGGTGTATAATGGACCTGACAAGAGGCAAGGTTGTAGTCACTGCTTTCCCACAGCCGGCTACCCAGAGGGACTGAGGAGTTGAACCTGTGGGCTCGGGACCATAGTCACAGAGGACATCAAGTTCAATTGGCATAACATACTACACAAAACATTGTTCCACCGCCTAGT
>NW_006921703.1:3933465-3946712 GCF_000298275.1 Orycteropus afer afer | reverse complement strand
GGCCCGATAGAGCCTGGTGGAACCACTGAGACTATGGCCTCTAGCTGCCCTTCAGGTCTGGAATTGAATGTACACCTGTGGCTTCCAGCCAAACAATAGACAGGCATATGAGTTGAACATTTACCTGAGGTAGATACACTCATTGGAGAGAACAAGCATGGGAGAAAGAAGGGCTGCTTATGCACGGGGAGACAGGTCAGGGGGCAGGAGTGCCTGGAGTGATGGACACAGGGTGGGGGTAACTATCAGGAGGAAGTAGGAGGGGAGATGTTGCATTGTGGTAAATTGTGGTCAATCTCATGAGACAAAGTGTATGTGAACTGCTTATGGAAAGTGTATTTACTCTGTAAATTTTCACCCAAATCACAATAAAAAGAAAAAAGAAAAGAAATGACTATCACTCCCATCCTTAAAAAGCAAACAAACAAAAAACAGCTGGACTAACTCCAAATTCATGACTCTTTTAGAATCTTTCATAGAACTGAAGTAACAGAGCAACCATTGGCCCAAACACTAAGAAAAAATATATGCCTGCTTGGGTAGAGTAGACAGTGCATTCAATTACCTGGGGCAGATGATATTGAACATCAATAAGATGAATTCAGTCATAATAGTTACAAATTGGTGCAGTAGGGTCAAGAGACTCCAGCTGAGCCCCTGTCCCATATCTCTTCATATACAACAAAAGCCTGTGGGAAGAAATAATCATTTTCACCATGAATGTATTGGTGAGGGAAGGGAAAAAAAGACAAAAACTTAGGTGAAGGGCAGGATTTCAAGTTGGACTCAAATAACCAAGGAAAGGACTAGAGAACTGAAAAGGCCACATCTCTGACACTAGTGCCTGCCTAAGTTTGGGGCTTATGCAGAACAACAGAGAACATCCTACAAATCCCAGGTTGGCACTAACAGTCTAATAAGCTGCAGATTACAACAGTGTGCAATGAGATCCTCTCTGAGACGCAACAAGAAGGGAAGACCTAAACTGAGGATTCCACAACTATTCACGTAGCATATTAATCCCAATCTTAAACACAAGATGGTTTTTGTCAGCACTGCAGGAATTCAATGTCTCCAAAGTGTGCTATCCATAGTAAGTCTTAAACATAGCTCAACTTCTAACCTAAACCACTCATGAAGGGCCTAGTAGAATTGATTCCATGACAACTGGTTTGGAGTTTCTGAGTAGTGCAAAGAGTTAACACACTCAGGTGCTACTTGAGAGCTTGGAAGTTCAAGTCTACTCACAGATGCTTTAGAAGATCTACTTCTATGGAAACTTCTATAGACACTCTATGAAATATAATTATACTCTGACATCTGTCACACAAGTGGTTGCCATGAGTCATAATTGAGTTGACCACAACTTATTAGTTGAAACAATGTGTCCATTTCCAAGACAAAGATATGTGTGTGTGTTTGTGTGTGTGTGGGCATAATAACATCTCCAATTCATGGTATCTGGTATTCAACAAAACACTGAAATGTATATTAAAAGATAAGAGAAACTACACTTCTAAGAAACAAATTATTAGAAACAAATTCAGGTATGGCCCAGATATGAGAATTATCTAACGGGAAATTCAAAATTACTAAGATTAATATAAGGGTGTCAGAAGAAACTCTGAAACTTGCTCATGAATGTAGAGTGGCTAAAGTAAAAGAGCTGAACAGAAGATTTCAAAGAGTCTTGAGAAGACATAGTAAAGTATTATAATGAAATCTGCAAATAACTGGAGTTAGAATACACCATTTCTCAAGCTGAAAGAACTGAAGAAAAAATTAAAGCCTCAAGTTTCAATATTGAAGGATTCTGTGGGCAAGATATTGAATGATGCAGGGACCATCAAAAGAAGATGGAAGGAATACACAGTCATTGTACAAAAAAGAATTAATTGACATTCAAACATTTCAGAGGATAGCATATGAATAAAAACCAAGGAATTGAAGGAAGAAGTCCAAATTGTACTGAAGAAATTGGTGAAAAACCAGGCTCCAGGAATTGATAGAAATCCAATTGAGATATTTCCATAACCTAATGTTATGCTGGAGGTACTTACTCATCTATGCCAAAAATTTTGGAAGATAGTTATCTGATCAACCAACTGGAATAGAACCATTCTTTGGAATGGAGTGTGCCCATTCCAAAGAAAGGTGATCCAACAGAGTGAAGAAATTATTGAACAATATCATTAATATCACAAACAAACAACATTCTGCTGAAGACAAATCAAAAACAGTTGCAGCAGGACATGGACAGGGAACTGCCAGAAACTCAAGCCAGATACAGAAGAGGCCATAAAACAAAGGATATCATTGCTGATGCCAGATGGATCTTAGCTAAAAGCAGAGAATACCAGAAAGATTATTACCTGTGTTTTATTGTCAATGTAAAGACATCCAAATGTGTAGATCATAAAAAAATTATGGATAACATTGCAAAGAATGGGGTTTCCAGAACGCTTAATTGTTCTTATGTGGAACTTGTACATAGACAAAGAGGCAGTTGTTCTAAAAGAACAAGGTGATACCAAATATTTTAAAATCAGGAAAGGTGTGCATCAGGGTTGTATCCTTTCACCATACTTATTCAATCTGTGTTCTAAGAAAATAATCTGAGAACCTGGACTATATAAAGTATAACACAGCATCAGGATTGAAAGAAGACTCATTAACAACCTGTGATATACAGATAACACAACCTCACTTGCTAAAAGCAAGGAGGACTTGAAGCACTTACTGAGGAATATCCAAGACTATAGCCTTCAATATGTCTGTTTATGTTTAACATCATGAAAACAAAAATCCTCACAACTGGACAAGTAAGTAGCATCATGATATATTGAGAAAAGTTTGATGTTATCAGTGATTTCATTTTACTTGGATCCACAATCAATTCCCACGGAAGCAGTATTCAAGCAATCAAACCACTTATTGCATTGGGTAAATGTGCTGCAAAAGGCTTTTTCAAAGTGTTAAGAAAGCAAAGATGTCACTTTGAGGACTAAGGTATACCATGCCTTGATATTTTCGGTCATCTTATATGCATACAAAACCTGGACAATGAATAAGGAAGAATTGATGTATTTGAATTATAGTTTTGGTGAATAATAAGGAATGTATGATGGACTGCCAGAAGAATGAACAAGTCTGTCTTCAAAGTACAGCCAGAATGTATTTTAGAAGCAAGGATGGTGAGACTTTGTCTCACTTGCTTCAGATATGTTACCAACCTCTTGGTAGTCTTTGTAGAAGGATATTATGGTTGGTAATGTAAAAGGTCAGCAAAAAAGAGGAAATCTGTCAATGAAATGGTTTGACACAGTGACTGTAACAATTGTCTCAAACATGGCAACAATTGTGAAGATAGTGCAGGATGACACAATGTTTTATTCTGTTGTACATAGAGTTGCTATGAGTCTGAACTAACCTGATAGCACCTGACAACAACAAGAATACATTAAAGACTGTAATGGAAAAAGATGGATAACATTCAAGATCAGTGAGCAATTTTAATATAGACATAAAAACAATAAGAAAAGAAAAAAATGAATATACTGGAAAAGAAGGAAAAAGTGAAAAGCAAAAAAAAAAAAATGTGCTCATCAGTACATTTAATCTCACTAAGTCGCCATCTTTATATATACATTTGAGTGAAAAAAATTCATGGGAATGTTGAAAGAAATAATGTTGGTTCTTAATTTAACTATTATTAGTGTAGGGCATTTTGCATAACTAGACAATCAGGTTTATTCACTGAGACAAAGTAGTAGAAATAAGAAGTTTTAGAGGGAGAAAGTTAAAAACATATCCATGTTGAATTTGTAGTGCTTGTGAGACATTCCACCTAAGAGTAGACAAAAGAAAATAAATCCAGATGAGATTATGGCCTGTTTCTAGAGGTACCTGAACTTATCTAAGATGTTTATTAGTAATTAGAAGACACTGGAAATTTCTGGATAGGAAGACAAATTCTGCAGCTAAAAGGAAAATATGTGTACAGAAATTATCCTTCCTTGTGTAATGCTCAAATATACTGTGGGGTGATGGAAATTAAGATGTATTTTTGAGAAAATCACATGGTTAAAACTTTTCATTGCTTTATCACTTTATATATAAGATACTTTTCAACATCACTAAGCAATAGTGGATGATATATTCTCAATATCAATATCAACTGGAAAATTACAAAGTTTATTTGAACAAAATCAAACATGTTGTCAGAGCTTTGGAAAAAAATATATTATTCAGGGACTATGTGGAGACAGATCTCTTTTGCAACCTGGCATTAGAGTTCAGAAAGTTATGGCAATGCAAAGTAAAACATACTGATGATTATGCAAATCACCACTACATGTCCTCTGAGGGCTGCCAGTCTGCCTCATTCCCCTGGTTTAGCGTGGCCACAACCAAATCTAGCCAGCAGATCCCAATTGGCTCTCAATGTTAGAAGAAGAGTGCTACTCAATATTGGTATTAAGATCATGGCTCATAGCAATGCTAAGCACAATTGACAGTTAATTTGTAGTTGGACAAAGCATACATCGATCACGTTGTTAGTGACACTATATGATTTGCTTGTGATGATTGCCTGAGATGAGAAACACAGAAAAGCATGGTTCCCCTATGGCATAAAATCTGAAAAATTTCTGAACAGCATCATTTTAATAAAAGAGAGGAAAGAAGACTTCTATCATGACAACATCATGACAAAGGGAATATTGGTAAAGTCAATCAATTTGGAGTAGCCAATGACAATGGTACAATATCAGCTTCTTGTTCTGGTATAAACAATGACCAGATCTAGACAGACTCCATTCACCACAACCAATTCAAACACAGCTAAAGAGAAGGACACATCATTTTTCATTTCCAACACCAGAAGTGATTTAAAGATAATTTTTCATGCCTCTGTGTATATTCTCATCTATACTGTATTTGGTTGGAGGGAAGATACTATATATTAATTAATCCATTTATTATTTAATGAACTTATTCATCAAGGATACACTCTATACTAGGTATTGTACTAGGTATAAGGAACTAAGGAGCTCTGGTAGCATAGTGCCTAAGGCACTTGACTGCTAACCAGAAGGTTGGTGGTTCAAACCCACCAGCCCCTCCTCAGAAGGAAGGTTTGGCAATCTACTTCCGTAGTGATATAGCCTTAGAAACTGAAGGAGGGGTTGCTATGAGTTGTAATCGACTCGATGGCAGTGAGTTTGGTTTGGTTTGTGTTCTGGTTACCTAGTACTGCTCTGACAATAATATACCACAAATGGGATAGTCTTAACAAACAGGAGTTTGTTCTTACAATTTGGAGGCTTTAAGTCCAAGTTCAAAGTGCCAGGCTCCAGGGGCTGGGTGAAAGCCCCTCAACCTTGGGGTCCAGCTCTGCCTCCAGCTCCTGGCCCACTGAAGCTAGAGGCATTTCTTCACTCAGAGATCTGCTGGCTGCTGAGGCTGAGAAGCCCAAGGTTGACAAATAAAATGGTATAGTCCCAATGTTACCAAACCACATGGCAGGCCATTAACTTAAGTTGATTTTAAGTCCCAAGGTTGGCAGAATATAGCAGGCTGCTGAGCAATGACATGGCTACTTTCAGGGTCCAAGCATGCCATAGGCTAGAGACCTTTCTCAAAGCTTCTCCTTATATACAGGAAGCAGACCACATACCCAAAGGCAGCTACTCAGCTACTCACAGTAGATCTCACCATGGAGTTGATTACCAGTTTCATCATGGGGAATACTACATCCAGCTGCCCAGCCACTCAACCAGGCCTAGCCAAGTTGACACAAAAACATAACCACCACAGTTTACAATAAATTAAATAACAAATAAACTATAATTCTGTAGTACAGTTTTCCTCAGTATGGGCAAAGTCAGGTATCAGGCAGGTATGTACGTACAAATTACAATACAGAAATATAAGAGCAAAAATGGTGTCATATAAACAGCTATGGGAGTGCCAGGGAGTCAGTAACCAACTACACCTGGGAGTAGCTGTGTTATGTGATTGGCAAGTTAGCAGGAAAGGTCAGAAAAGACTTCTGAAAAAGAATCAACGTGCCATTTGAACACAATTCTGAAAGGAGTAGAATTTGCTGAAACAACAAAGGAAAGGTCTTTTTAGATAAATGAAATAGCATATATAAAATCATGTAGATATTATGTCAGGAAAATTTGAAATTTGGGTAACAGAAAAACTGAGTAAAAAGATTTTAAAATATAATTTGTTGTTGTTGTTGTTAGGTGCCATTGAGTCATCTCTACTCATACCAAACTTATGTACAACAGAACGTAACACTGTCCGGTCCTGTGTCATCCTAAAGATCCTAGCTATACCTGAGCCCAACATCGCAGTCACTGTCAATCCATCTTGTTGAGGGCCTTCCCCTTTTTCATTGTCCCTCCACTTTACCAAGCATGATATCCTTCTCCAAGGAATGGTACCTTCTGAGAACATGACCAAAGAAGGTGAGATGAAGTTTGGCCATTCTCTCTTCTAAGGAGCATTCTGGCTACACTTCTTCCAGGATAGGTTTGTTAGTTCTTTTAGCAGTCCATGTACTCACAGCATTTTTCACCAAAACCACAACTCAAAAGCATCAACTCTTCTTTGGTCTTCCTTATTCATTGTCCAACTCTCACATGCATAAGAGGCGAATGAAA
Source organism: Orycteropus afer afer (assembly GCF_000298275.1). Classification (NCBI taxonomy): domain Eukaryota; kingdom Metazoa; phylum Chordata; class Mammalia; order Tubulidentata; family Orycteropodidae; genus Orycteropus; species Orycteropus afer. Next base: position 3,940,038 of record NW_006921703.1, on the reverse strand, counting down.
ATACCATGGCATGGATTAGGCGCACCTTAGTCTTCAAAGAGACATCTTTGGTCTTCAGCAGTTGAAAGGGGTCTTTTGCAGCAGATTTCCCCAATGCAATAGATCTTCTGATGTCTTGACTGCTGCTCCCATTGGTGTTGATTGTAGAACCAAGTAATATGAAGTCTTTGACAACTGCAATCTTTTCTCCATCTGCCGTGAAGCTGTTTACTGGACCAGTTGTGAGGATTTTTGTTCTCTTTATATTGAGGTGTAATCCATACTGCAGACTGCATTCTTTAATCTTCATAGGTAAATGCTCCAAGTCATCCTCACTTTCAGCAACCAAAGTTCCAAAGTTGTGTCGTCTGGGTATTGAAGATTGTTAATGAGTCTTCCTCCAATCCTGATGTCATTTTCTTCTTCATATAGTCCAGCTTCTTGGGTTCATAGCAACCCCCATTGGGTTTCCAAGGCTGTAAATTTTATGGAAGTATATTGTAGCAGCTGAGCCACCAGCACTCTTTCTATTTACATACTGAACATTTTTTAATTTGCTTCATAGCTCACAAAGTGTAAGATATTTATATTTGGCATTTCACTTTTTTTTTTTTACTGATCCCTGGATTAGATCAATTGTGATTTATTTCTTTAGGCAGAGGAAGGATATCATTCCCTGTCTATATGGCTCCAGAATATAAATACCAGAAAATTTTGGCACTGCTGTTAAGAGATATGGGATAGGGAATATACTTGTTGGGATGAAGTGAATTACGTGTACTTCAAGTATGAAACAAGATGGCATATGTAAAGAACAATTCTTAATTAGAATGACTAGAAAGAGCTCTGGTGGGTCAGTGCCTAAGGCATTTGACTGTTAACCAGAAGGTTGGCATCAGGTACAAACCCACCACTAGCTGCTCCATGGAAGGAAGTTGGGGCAACCTAATTCCATTAAGATTCACCACCTCAGAAGTCCAATGGGGGGTCACTGTGAGTTGGAATTGACTCCATGTCAGTGAGGTTTTTTGTTTTGTTTTGTTTTGTTTGTTTTTCAGTTTAGAGGGATATGAAGAAATGAAGATGATGTTTGAAAAGTTGACAGTTACTAGATCATACAATATCTTGTATAACATATTAAAATATTTGTGCAAAAATGGTTAAGTGCTAGGCTAATAATCAAAAGTTGGTGATTTGATTGTATCCAGAGATGCCTCAAAAGAAAGGCTTGATGATCTACCTCCAAAAAATAAGATTATAACCACTAAAAACTCTATGAAGCATAGTTGTTCTGTGAAACATGATTGCATCATGACTCAGTATAGACCTGGCAGCAACTGGTTTGATTTTTTAATAGGAAGCAGTTGAAGGATTTAAATAGCAGATTATGTGATAGAATTCAAATTTTCAAGTTTTTTTTTTTTTTTTTTCAGAGTGGGAGAATTCAAGGTTACTTTTTGGCATGGCATTGAATGTCAGTACTATGAAGCATGATAATAAATAAAACCAAGAAGGAAAAATTGTGAGTGAGATAGAGTTGAATTTGTTGGGTGCAAAAAGGAAAGGATCAGGCAAAATGTGGAAATTCTTTAAGGCCACATGAGGAAAGTCTGGGTATTTTGTACCAGTTTGTACCTTTGATGACTACCATGACTACCATTGTTGTAACAATTGCTGTTGAGTCAATTCTGACTCATGGTATTCATATGTCTGAATAGAACTGTGCTCCCTAGGGCTGTCAATGACCAGTTTTTCAGAAGTAGATTGCCAGGTCATTTTTTTCTAAGATGCTTCCAGACAGATTCAAACCCCCAACTTTTTGATGAGCAACTGAGGATACTAATGCTCCTTTTTACTACCATTAAGTGCCATGGAGTCAATTTCAACTCATAACAATGCTATGTACAACAGAACAAAACACCGCCCAGTCTTGCACCATCCTCACAATCTCTGCCATTTTGAGCTATCATCAGAGCCCCTGGGTCAATTCTTCTCATTGAGGGTCTTCACCTTGTTTGCTCACCCTCTACTTTACCTAGAATGATATCCTTCTTCAGGGACTGGTCCCTTCTGACATCAAGACCAAAATAATTTAGACAAAGTGTGGCCATCCTCACTTCTAAAGAACATTGTTTGTTGTAGTCCATGCTATATTCAATACCAATTCAAATGCATTGATTTTTCTATAGCCTTCCTTATTCATCATCCAGCTCTCACACACATATGAGACTATTGAAAATATCATGGCTTGGGTCAGGTGCACATTAGTCTTCAAACCAACATCTTTCCTCATAAACACTTTACAGAGGTCTTTTGCAGCAGATTTGCCCAATGCAATATGTCATTTGATTTCTTGACTGCTGCTTCCATGGGCATCAATTGTGGATCCAAGAGAAATGAAATCCTTGACAACTTCAATCTTTTCTCCATTTATCATGATGCTGCCTAATAGTCCAGTTGTGAAGATTTTTGTTTTCTTTATATTGAAGTGTAATCCATACTGAAGTCTCTGATCCTCACCAGTAAGTGCTTCAAGTCTTCTTCACTTTCCGCAAGCAAGGTTATATCATCTGATATTGCCGATTGTTAATGAGTCTTCCTCCAATCCTGATGCTGGGTGCTTCTTCATAATCTAGCTTCTTGGATTATTTACTCAATGTACAGGATTGAATAAGCATGGTGAAAAGATACAACCCTGACATACATCTTTCCTGATTTTAAACTATGCCATATCCCCTTGTTCTCTTCAAATGACTGTCTTTTGGTCTGGGCTCAGGTTCCTCATGAGCATAATTAATGTTCTGGAACTATCTTTCTTTACAATGTTATCCATAATTTGTTATGATCCACTCAGACTAATACTTTGCATAGTCAATAATGTGCAGGTAAAGATATTTTTTGCTTTCAGCAGAGATCCATCTGATAACAGCAATGATATCCTTCATTTCATACCCTCTTCTGAATCTGGCTTGAATTTCTGGCAGTTTCTTGTTGATGTATGCTACAACCATATTTTAATTATCCTTAGCTAAGTTTTAGTTGCAGGTGATATTAATGATACTGTTTGGTAATTTCCACGTTCTGTTAGATCACCTTTCTTTAGAATGGGTACATTTATGGAACTCTTAGAGTAAGTTAAAATAGTTACCTTTGAAGGCATGCTTTGTAACCTTTTCAAATGTGAAGATTCCTTTTCATGGTCTAAAATAATGATAAATCCCCACTGGAGTGAATTTGTACTTGTGGTATCTGTTGATTGATAAAATGACAAAATGCTACCTTGAATTTTTATGAATCACAACAGAATCTCATGAACTTAAAATTAATCTGTTTCTAAAAAGTCATATATTTAAAAGGCCTATGAATCAGTTCTACTTTGCACACATGGGGTCTACAGTCAAAGGTTAGCTGGCATTAAGAGTCACAGACTCCTTAAAATCACCACAAAACCTTAGTAGGCCTGCAGTCCACAATGTGATTCTTAATTCTGTTGTTGCTATTGCTTAACTATCAAATCATAGTGATAAAAGTAGAAAAAGCTTAAGAAGACAGATAGACCTTCTAACTTCTAATAAATGGAATGTTTTGTAAACGCAAAATTCAGTTCAGTTTATGTTTTTTTTTTAATTAATGAGATTTTTGACAATTAATCGGGAAGAATGTTACTCTGTAAAAAACTCTCTATAATAAGAGATTCTTTTGATGAGCCAGAATTCTCTTGGCTCATGGCTAATCTGTGTTACAAAGGCTGGTCATTCAAACCCACCAGCCACTCCTTGGAAGGAAGGTTGGGCAGTCTTCTCCCGTAGTGATAACAGCTTTGGAAATCCAAGAAGCGGTTCCTTTGAATCAGATCCGACTGGATGGCAGTGAGTTTGTTTTTGGTTTTACTCTAGTTTTACTCTAGTTTAATAGTTTATTTGTCACTAATACGTTGCTTGTCGTACCTTTCAGAACAAAAAGTTCTGATTTCAGCATCTTGCTAAATGTTGGTTACATATATTTCCAATATATATAATTTCCTTTCATTTCTACAAGAAAAAATTTTTAAATTCCTTGAACTATTTATAAAAGTCCCATTCGTCAGCAAACATTTCTCAACCTTATAACCTGGTGCTGATATTTATTTAATTGCATAAAATATTAATTCTCTAATTTAATAATTAATTGAAGCTCCCTACAAATGTGTTTTCAGACAATATCACAAAGATATCTGGGTCAACAGACTACGAAATTTTAGAAGACAGTGATTCTAACTAGATAGATATTCCTCTCCTTGCAAAAGCTTTTTAATGTTGAAATTAACTTCTACATAACCAAATTTCAAAGTAAAATCCTACTTAATGATGGTCTGTATTTCAAGAACTATTTCCACATGTAGAAGGAAGAAGTACATGAAAACTTACAAAGTCAATGGAATTTATTTTCTGAGAGTTATAACTGAATTAGTTTCAGCAAAGTAGCTGTATTTCTGTTGCTTCAGTACACTCTCTAAAAGTGTATTATTTCATAATAATGTTTTTGGGCCAAAAGAAAAAAAAAACTTAATAGCTTGTCTGACTCATAGTTTTTATATCTTTGACAAATTCTCAGATAGAAAATTGAGTACATAGACAGTCCCTGGGTTGCAAACCTCTGACTCATGAAAACTGCTATTTGCCTTTTAATTCAAGGCATCAAACAGGCATGGATGAAGAAGTAACAGGAGCAGACTGGAATTTATATCATTTGGGTAACTAATCACAGTAACTGGAGTGGGGAAAATCAAAGGTCAAATCCTGGAATGGGAGACTCTAAAGAGAAGTAGTGAGCCCTTTCAGAACCTGATGCATGAGACTGGATTATTGGCAGTTCTGTGGAAAGCTACATATATTCAAAACAGTGCAGATGGCCACATCTTTGAGCAGGGCACCTCCATCTTTGATCGGGATGCTGCCATCTTTGAAGCCCTGCTTTAATGTTGTGTAAATTTTCCCTCACTCTGAATTGATTAAATCTACCCCAATTTACAATAAAATCTTCATCACAATCACATTCACTTGCTGCATGTGTAGTTCTTAAATCATTGAGAAGGCTTTTAGCCTTTTCTTGAACTAAAGTAAGACTAAATACAAACCATATGTACCTGTTGTGACTGACCTACAAATTCTTTAAAACACAATTAGGAGTGGCTCTTGGTCGTAATGCAGGGACTGCCTGTATATCTGAGATAAAATTTGCCTCTAAAATGTGGACAAAGGGAAAGTATCTCGAATAAATCTCTTGATTTCTAAGAAACTTAGTCATAAAATCAGGGAACTGATCAAGCTAGAGATGACTTTACATAAGGGGAAAATTGTGAAGTCAAAGCTCTAAAACTGGGATTGTTGTTTTGTATCATTGAGTTGATTCCAACTCAGAGTGACCCTGTGTGACAGAGAGGAACTGCCCCATAGGTTTTTCTTGTCTGTGGTCTTTATTGCTGCAGATCACCAGGCCTTCAATGGAGCTGCTCAGTGGGTTCGAACTTCCAACCTTTCAGTTAGCAATCAAGTGCTCAACTGTTGCCCCACCAGGGCTCCTTGGAACTGAGGTTAGGATGGGTAGAAGTTCCTTGGTCCTCATTATGCCCTCCCACTTTCCTAAGCTACACCAAGTTGAGCAGACCAATGCATGTTCCCTAAATATTTTCCTATCTTGAGCATACTATGAGTCCATGGACCATGAGGAGAATCTAAAGACAAGAGTCAATGCACCTGAAGGAAAATGGTCTGGTTTTCAAATATTTATGAACCCTTACATATTGTGATTGACTCTAGGAAAATTTCATTTTCTATAGAGCTATAGCCAGAAACCTAATCAGAAGACCCATTAGTCAAAAAAATTTTCCCTATAGTTTCTGAGCTGCCTTTTACAAGGTTTAAATAGTAACAAAACTAAAACAAAACAAAATAACTATCCCACTTTCTTCATAGAGAGGGTAATACGATTAGGTAGAACGGCAACTCTTCTCCATGATATATCTATGCTGAGAAACAGACAAAAAACAACAAGGAAATGCATATATATTGTATTGTATGGATAGCTTAATCAAGATTTGCTAAGCATTGTCCTTATCATTAAGATAAAATAATCTTTGTAACCTCTCACTTCCTCCTCTTTCTTTTTTCTCTTTTCTGTCCTTCTTTCTTTCCTTCCTTTCTTCCAATTACATCTATCTTTCTTCTTATAATAAATATAGTTTACTTAATTTTTGAATAGAAAATAAATTCATATGGTTCTAAAGTAAAAAGGAAAAAAAGATATGCAGTGACAAATCTCCTACCCACCCCATTCTTCATTCTTTCATTTATAAAACTGCTACTCAAAATAGATAACCACTCTTCCATTCCCACTAGTTTCTTCTATTGGCTGCAAGGTTTGTTTATACAGACTCAAAATAACTAAAATATGTTATTTTTTCTATATTTTTCACACTAATCTGTACATATTATGGCATTGCTCTGTCCCTTAATATTACACTAAACTGTATGTTGTTGTTGTTGGTAGGTGCCGTCGAGTCATTTCCGACTCATAGAGACCCCATGCACAGCAGAACGAAACACTGCCCGATCC
>NW_006921703.1:3929846-3930862 GCF_000298275.1 Orycteropus afer afer | reverse complement strand
TGCCTTGATCAATCCTAAGTTTGAATTCACGATTTCTTTATTATTAGCATTTGCCTTTTGTGCCCATTCCTATTCTCTTATTCTTAACCTTTCTAAACTACTTTGCCTTAGATGTGTCTCTTAAATACAGCACAGGAGCTCTGGTGGTGTAGTGCTTAAAGCATTTGACTGCTAACCAGAAGACTGGTGGTTCAAACCCACCAGCCACTCCTCGGAAGGAAGACTGGACAATCTACTTCTGTAGAGATATCACCTCGGAAACCCAAGGAAAGGTCGCTATGAGTTGGAATCCAAATATGAATTTTCTTCTGGATTTATTTGTTATTTTTGTTTTAAAAAGGTGAGTAGAACCCATTTACATTTATTGTTATGACAGATATGTTTGCTTTTAATCCTGCTGTATTTTTTGTTATATGGTGTCTCGATTAGAATATTTTAAAATGTTCTATTTTCCCCTTATTGGTATTTTTTATGTGTAAATCTTCTAATGTTTAATAACTTGAGTGATGTATATATTTCAGCACTCAACTACTAGCTGGAAGGTAGGTGGTTGGAATCTACCCACAATCACCTTAGAAGGCAAGCCTGTCAATCTACTTCCAAAAAGTCATAGCCTTGAAAACACTATGGAGCAATTCTACTCTGTACATGTGGGGTCGCCATGAGTCAGAATCGACTTTATAGAAGCTAATAACAACAATTTTAGTTCTAATGGCTTCCTTTGTAATATTAACAATATATGACTCTCCTAGCTGTCTATTAATTAATAAGTTTTAGAATTATTGCTGAGTTACACATGAACAGAGCTCATCATTAGTTCTTTTGTATTTTTTCTTTTTATTGTGATTTGGGTGAAAATTTACAAAGCAAATACATTTTCCATACAGCAGTTCACATAAACTTTGTCTCATGACATTGACCACAATTTACCACAATGCAACATCTCCCCTCCTACTTTCTCCCAACAGTTACCTCTTCCCTGTGTCCATCCCTCCATGCATTCCTGCCCCCTGAGC
>NW_006921703.1:3921533-3929472 GCF_000298275.1 Orycteropus afer afer | reverse complement strand
ATCGGATGGTGTACCATTTGCTAGGACTAATTGCTTCCATGAATTTTTGATTTTCTTCATTCTTCTTGGCTCTGGACAAGGAGAGATCCATCATTGCATCTAGATGGCAGGTTGCAAGCTTTTAAGATCCCAGTCACTACTCGCCACAGTAGGAAGTGGAACAATGTTTTGTGTAGTATGTTATGCCAATTGAGCTTGATGTCCTCTGTGACTATGGTCCCGAGCCCACAGGTTAAACTACTCAGTCCCTTTGGGTAGCTGGCTGTGACCAAGTAGTGACTACAACCTTGCCCCTTGTCAGGTCCATTATACACCTGGGAATTCAGATCATACACATAAAGTTATAGGACCACTGTCTGCCAACCCTGTGCATGTTCTTGGGTGCACTCCCCACTTCATAGACATAGCTAATAATTTTCATTAGTTCTTTTACTATCACTTAAACAGTGATTGATTTTTTTGACTGAAGGTTATCTTCTAAAAATTTCCTAAAGAAGAAATCATGGGAGAACCTACACAAACCAAACCCACTGTTATGGTGTTGATTCTGACTCATAGTGACTCCATAGGACAGAATAGAACTGCCTCATATAGTTTGCAAAAACCAAACCAAACTCACTGCCATGGAGTCAGATCCAACCCATAGTGACCGCCCCTTGGGTTTCTGAGGTGGTATCACTACGGAAGTAGATTGCCCAATTTTCCTTCTAAGAAGTGGTTGGTCGAACCCACCAGTCTTCTGTTTAGCAGTCAAATACCTTAGGCACTGTGATACCAGGCTGTAAATGTTTATGGAAGCATACTGCTACATCTTTCTCCTGCATCATTGGCACAGTATTCCCTAAATTCTCATGTTGATAAGAGATGTTCTTTAACTTTTTTATTTGAATGACGGTTGGATGTATATAATGTAATTAGACCCAACTTTCTTTCTTTAAGGAGCTCTGGTGGTGTAGTGCCTAAGGCATTTGACTGTTAACCGGAAGGATGGCAGTTCAAGCCACCAGCCACTCCTTGGAAGGAAGACTGGGCAATCTACTTCCATAAAGATTTACCACCTTGGAAACCCAAAGGGGGTTGCTATAAGTCAGAATTGACTCAATGGCAGTGATTGGTGTTTTGGCTTTCTTTCTTTAGGCTTTTATCAGTGTTGCTTAATTTATTTCCAATAGTTGAATGTTGTTGTGGAGAAATATGAGACCAGAATGATTTTGTTGTTTACCTTTAAAATTGACTTGCTATTTTTGCTTGATGTTGAGTAACTTAACAGGGCATGTCCTACTGTTGCTTTCTTGTCCAATTTTTCTGGGGGATGCATTTGTTCTTTCTATAAACAACTTCATGAATTTCTCTTTGTTAATTCAAAAAATGTTAATTTTATCACATTTGTATTGTTATTAAATTCTGAATTTATTCTCTTTGATACTGTTAGATCTCTTGTTCTGTCTTCTCTAGCTACCATTCTAATTACTTTTGTAAGTATAATTTATCTACAGGTAGTCCTTGACTTAAAATATATTCAAGTTACAACAAACCACACTTACCATCCTTTCTTTGGAGGGGGTAGGGTGTGGGACATCTTTCCTTTAGTAATATTTATTACATAAAATTTTGTATCATCCAATTTGCTGATGTTATCATTCTCAGATGTTTACTTCCAGATGTTCAATTTTATGATGTACTTTTCAAAACATTGATGTATAGATTTAGTTTTCTAATTAAATCAAGGGATTGAGTTGCTTGAAAACATGGGCCCAAACATTGATTGCTTTGCTAAAATCAATAGGCAGATTTGAGAAACAGTGAGATGTTACTGTGACACGTATGAGGAAAAAAAGAAAAGGATGTAGACAACTCTCAGTAATTTTCTGACTAGAAACACTATCCCCATGCTAAAGGATAATCCAGAAGAGCCAGAGCCTTGCATAGGTGGAGTTATTAGCTTAACTGACAAAAAGCCAATGTCTAATCTTTCTTCATCATTGGAGTAAATTTTTATGATTTGTGTAATTTTTTTATGCCTGTCTGTATTAAAATATATTTGTAAGTTTTCAAACACAAATAATGATCAAATTCATAAAGATACTGATAATAAAAAAAATTAATAAAAAAAGTGAAATATTCAACTTATGTCAGAACTGATTTATGAAGGAGTCATCTGAACAGAACCCCATCATAAATTGAGGACATCTTGTAGAGTTAAATGCACAAATCTTATGTGTACCATTTGATGATTATTTTGCATGTTCACCTGTGTAATTATTACCAAAATTGAGATAGAGATTTTTAACACCTCAGAGAATTTTCACATACTCTTTTCTAGTCAATACTCATACTAAATACTGAATGGTGATCACTATTTTCACTTCTATTACCAGTTTTATCTGTTCCTTGAGCTTCACTTGGGAAAAACAAACAAAACAAAAAAAAACACTGCCATCATGTCAATTCTAACTCATAGCAATCTTGTAAGAGTAGTACTGCCCCCATAGGGTTTCCAAGGCTATGTATCTTTACGGAAGCAGAGAGCAGGCTGTCACATCTTTCCCCCTCACAAAAGCTAGAGGGTTAAAACCACTGACCTTTTGGTTAGCAGCCAAATGTTTTAACCACTGCACCACTAGAGCTCCTGAAATATTGAATAAAGTTTTAAAATACCACAATAATTAGAAAATTGCAAACTAGATTTATATTCCATCTTGTTGTAAAACATGGTGTACTTACTGTTGCAGGAGTGAAGAAATCAGATGGCATATTGCACTTGGCAAATCTGCTGCAAAATACTTCTTTAGAGTGTAAAAGGGCAAAGATGTTACTTTGAGGACTAAGGTGGACCTGACCCAAGCCATGATATTTTCAATTGCCTTATAAGCATTTGAAAGCTGGACCATGAATAAGGGAGACAGAAAAAGAATTAATGCATTTGAATTGTGGTGTTGATGAAGAATACTGCAAATATGGACTGTCAGAAGAATTTAACAAATCTGTCTTGGAATGCTGAAATGCTCCCTAGAGGCTAGAACGGCCAGACTTCTTCTCACATACTTTGGTCATGTTATCAGAAGGGACCATTCCCCAGAGAAGGATATCATGTTTGGTAAAGTAGTTGTTGTTGTTGTTGTTGTTATGTGCTGTCGAGTTGGACCTGACTCATAGAGACCCCTCCTTGGGTTTCTGAGGCAGTATCAATATGGAAGTAGATTGCCCCTTCTTCCTTCAGAGGAGTGGCTGGTGGGTTTGAACTGCCAGTCTTCTGATTAGCAGTCAAGTGCCTTAGGCACTATGCTACCAGAGCTCCTTTGGTAAAGTAGAGGGTCAGTGAAAAAGGTGAAGATCCTCAATGAGATAGACTGACACAGTGGCCACAAAGATGGGCTCAAGTATTGCAAAAATTGTTAGGATGGTGCATGACCAGGCAGTGTTTTGTTATATTGTACATGGGTTGCTAGGAGTCAAAGGCAACTCAATGGCACATAAGAACAACCTACCAATGTGAGAAACAACTCTGGGAAAATTAGAGATTAAGACAATAAAACTTAAATCTTTATCACTAATATTCAACTGTTTCTCATAAATGAGGTTTTCTTTTTTGCTTTTTAAGAGTTTACCTACTCTGTGTAAATGTTCACCTTATACACCTGTCTATTGTTTGGTGGAAGCCACAGCAATGAGTTCAATTCCAGGCCTAAAAGGTGACTAAGGGCCATAGTCTTGGGGGTTTCATCAGGCTCTATCAGACTAGTAAGACTGGTTTTGTTTGTTTGTTTGTTTGTTTTGTAATTTTGAGTTTTGTTCCACATCCTTCTCCCACTCTATGTAGGATCTCCTACACTGATCACTGTCCAAGTGGTTGACAGTGGTAGCTGGGCACCATCTAGTACCGTGTACTAACTATTTCCACGCATCTTTGGTTCTCTTCATTCTTCTAAATTAGTTTTAATATTTTCCTAGAAAACTAAATTCTAGATTTTGCATATAGTTATATGGTATTTAGTGCTGAAATGAATACTATTTAAATATACCAAATGTCATTATCAATGCTTGAATAATAAGGATAAAATATAAGAATTAAAAGGGCCCCATTCCTTTTTGGATTTTGTGTAGATAAAAACCAAAGACCAGATCAGTTGTCATACAGTCAATTCTGACTCATGGTGATCCCATGTATTTCAGAAGAAAACTGCTCCATAGAGTTTTCAATGGCTGATTTTTCAGAAAGACATCATCAGACCTTTCTTTGAGGCATCTCTAGGTAGACTCCAAGTTTCAACCTCTCAGGTAATAACATTGTGCCAGTGCCAGTGTAATATCAATAAGTAAGTCTGGCTTTTAGCTATATTTTAATTCAGTACTAAATGTCTTATGATGATGCATTATGAAAGTAAATGCATTACCTTACTTAAAATCTTTATCTTGATGAGGTTTATGTTTATTCCTGTATATTAGATGAACATTAGAGAATCAAATACATATCTGAAGATATGTGAATTGAAATAATGAAAATTGCAAGAATAAATGGCCTTCAATGGACCAGCTTTAATGCTGGAAAAACACTTTGGAAAACATTAAGCAATTTTCTTCAATAAATATTGAGAAATGAAAGTAATTAAACAATGTGAAAACAAAAATGCCTTCAGATACTTAGCTTTAATAAGTACTATTACAGTGGATATATCAATCTTTTCCTTTCTTCTCAAGAAAGAAATACCTCACATATAAAAGTCAAAATAGTAGTTCAATAAATAATAAATGTAAAATTAAATGATGGATAGCAGCCTGAATGTTCCTTGGAACCAAGAATGGCCACTCTTCATCTCACCTACTTTGGTCATGTGGTCATATGGGACGATTCCCTAGAGAAATATATTATTCATGGTAAAGTAGATGGTGGACAAAAAAGAGGAAGACCCTCAACAGCATGGATTGGCACAGTGGCTGCAATGATGGGCTCAAGTGTAGCAAGGATTGTAAAGATGGGCATGACTGAGCAGTATTTCATTCTGTTGTACATAGAGTCACTATGAGTCAAAATTGACTTGACAGCACAAACAACAATAACAAAGTATATAAAGTAAGTAGGAGATACCACAGGAAAATAAGAACCAGGATATTATATTGGAAACCAAATAAATAAAAAGGGTCAATTAAAAAAAATAAATAAAAATTTGCCTAAAATATTACATTAAAATTCCTTTGCTGTTTGAGATTGTGATGGTTATGTGTCAACTTGGCTAGGCCATGGTTTTGTAGATATTTTGTAATCATCCTCCATTTTATGATCTGATGTGAGCAGCTAATCAGTTGAAAGGGGAGTTTCCTTGAGGGTGTGTCCTGCATCCAATATATATATATATATAGATGTTCTGGCAAAGCTTGCTAGTTTCTTGATCCTACATCGACTTGTCATTCTCTTACCTCTGGTTCTTGGCATGTGAGTCTGCCATGTGATCCGCTAATTTTGAGTTTATCAGCCACTGCAACCATGTGGCCTAGGAAAAGTCACCTGCCTGATGCCTGACCCAATGATTTTGGACTTGTCAGCTTCCACAACTAGTGACCAATTTCTTTGAAATAAATCTCTCTATGTATTTATATATGATATATTTTACTGTTTTTGCTTCTTAGAGAACCCAGCCTAGGACAAGGGAAAAACTAATAAATATAATGAACTTATAATTTCTTTCAACTTTTTGAATTCTTATGGTAATAAAGGTCATGTGTCAAGTTGGCTGGGCTGTGATTCTGAGTGGTTTGGCAGCTGGATGTAATCCTCATGAGACTGATGCAGTATAATCACCTCCATGGTGGCATCTGCTGTGAGCTGTTATTTGAACAGGAGTTGCCTTCAGGGTGTGGCCTGCTTCTACCACATATGGAGAAGATTTTGGAGAGGTTGCTAACTTTTTGCTCATTTTGGAGCCTGCATTTGGCCCATGATTATCTCCAGATTCTGGACTTAAACCAGTGACCTGCCATGTTGCCTGCTGAACTTGGGATTGTTGCTTTTGCAGCCAGTGAGCCAAAAATCTGTTATTTTGCTTGCCTATCTTGCATTCATCAGCCTCAGTAGCCAGCAGCTGCATGAGTTAGGAGAAGCCTCTAGCTTGCTCCAGTACAACTGGAAGGCAGAGGTGAAGCCAAAAGTTGAGGGGCCTCCACCCAGAGTCCAAAGGGAAAAAGTCTTCCCCTAGATCTGGCTGAATTCTGACTCCGAGCCTAGTCTTCCTCTATAGCCAGCAGTCTGAATTAGGAATTCTAGCAATCTACTTCCATAGTGATACTGCCTGGGACTCAAGGAGGGGTCGCTATGAGTAGGGTCCGACTCAATGGCACATAACAACAACAACAAACTGTAAGAGAATAAATTTCTGTTTGATAAGCTATCCACTTGCAGTATTTCTGTTATAGCAGCACTAGAGACCTCAGACAATCCTGAAACTTGACTAATGATCTTGCAAAGTTGAATATTAAAGGTAAACAAAAATCAATAAAATTAAGCCTACTAATTAAATGTGTAATTTCAATAAATTATTTCTGAGATAGTTAATAAGAAAGATATGCAATCATAAATATCTTTGAAGTATTAGAACTTTACTTTTCTATGATTATTTTCACAGAAGCTAAGAATAGATTCAGCATTTCAAATGACAGTATTGATGCTATGAGAATTCCTCTATTTATTTACAATGCAATTGCTATTAAACAAAATATGATGCTGAAAATTTCAAACAATATTTTATTACAACTTGACGTATTTGTGGTACAACCTAGATCATCTGTTAAGCATTTTTATAATATATATGTATGTGTTGATTTTTTTAAATACCAAAAGGAATAAATTGTTACTATATATGTTAATTTACATTACTGTACTAGCTGTTAAATATCTTGAATATCACACATTCAAATTACCAAAACATAGTTAGTCTGTATAAGAGAATCCTGCTAGCCAAAGATTTAACAACAGTCTACCATAACCATTTATCACAACACATTAAAATCACCAACAATTGTTAATAATGAATTACATGCATGTGATAGCTTTCATCTGTTTTTCTCTAGTTAAAATACCTGCACTACTGGAGTCAAGTTTTACAGTGCAGAGTATACATACAAAAGCTCAGTAGTCTCATCTCAACTTCCCAGTAATTCCTAGGAATATTAATATAGAGCCAATAATAGAATGCAAATTATAAGGATCTTCTTTGAGCGTGGTGTATTATCCACAAGTCTTCACAAGTCTCATGAGGGTTCCTAGCAAGTTCTTGATTTTGCACTAGAGCAATGAGTAAAATCTTACACTCTAGGAAAAAAAAAAACTGACAACAACAAAAAACACTACCTTCGAGTTGATTCTGACTCATAGCAACCTTCACTGGGTTTCCAAGGCTGTAAATCTTTATGGAAACAGACTGACTCATTTTTCTTCTGCAGAGCAGCTAGTGGATTCAAACTAGTGACCTTTTGGTTAACAGCCAAATGCCTTAACCACTACACACTAAAGCTCCTTACACTCTAGATCATTATATCATTATGTTTAGTCATTAGAGGTATATTGTACAAATAATTTTTTATATTCAACTAAAATAATAAGTGGGATCATACCATAATGCTATTTTATAACCTAAAATTTCCACTTAACTATTTAATAATAAACACTATTTTATGTTAAAAAATACATCCCCATATGCATACACATATACACACACACACACACACATTATCATCATTTTTAGTGACTTCAGATTTAAGCCAATTTAAGCTTAGATGAACATTAGAATTACTTTCCAGGTTTTGCCATCATAAAAATATGTACAGACTCACTCTCTTTTCAAATTCTTTTTTCCCTGCTACCTCTTTGTTTTCTCACCCCTACACAGACTAACTAAATGATGTTAATAATATACTTATGAATCAAAATGTATACTTAAATATGTTT
>NW_006921703.1:3917557-3920483 GCF_000298275.1 Orycteropus afer afer | reverse complement strand
ACTGTGTCAATGCATCTTGTTGAGGGTCTTCCCCTTTCTCACTGAACCTCCAATTTACCAAGCACAATACCCTTCTCCAGAGAATGCTCCCTTCTGATAGTATGACCAAAGTAGGTGAGACTAAGTTTGGCCATTCTCACTTCCAAGGAGCATTCCAACTGCACTTCTTCTAGGACAAATTTGTTAGTTCTTCTGGCAGTTTACTGTATTTTTGGTATTCTTTTCCATAACCCCAACTCAAAAGCTTCAACTCTTGTTCAGTCTTCCTTAGTCATTGTCCAGCTTTCACATGTATATGAGGTGATTGAAAACACCATGACTTGGGTTAGGTGCACCTTAGTCTTCAGAGAAACATCTTTGTTCTTCAACACTTTAAAGAGGTCTTTGGCAGCAGATTTGCCCAATGCAAATTATCTAATTTCTTGAATACTGCTTTCCTTGGTGTTAATTGTGGAACCAAGCTATATGAAATCTTTGACAACTTCAAGCCTTTCTCCATTTATTGTGATGCTGCTCATTGGCCCAATTATGAGGATTTTCATTTTCTTTAAGTTGAGATGTAAATCGATACTGCAGACTGTAGTGTTTAATCTTCATAAATAAGTGCTTCAAGTCATCATCACTTTCAACAAAGTTGTGTCATCTGCATATCACAGGTTGTTATTGAGTATTATTGAGTAATCCTGATGCTACATTCTTCTTCATATATTCCAGCTTCTCTGATTATTTGCTAATCATAAAGATTAAATACATATAATGAAAAGATATAACCCTGACACACTGCCTTCCTGATTTTAAACCATGCAGTATCCTCTTGTTCTGTTCAAATGACTAGTACAGGTTCCTCATGAGCACAATTAAGTGTTCTGGAATTCCCATTCTTCTCAATATTATCCATAATTTGTTACAGTCCACACAATTGAATGCTTTTGCATAGACAATAAAGCACACGTAAGCATCTTTCTGGTATTCTTTGCTTTCAGTCAAGATCCATCTGACATCAGCAACTATATCCCTTATTCCATGTCCTCTTCCGAATCCAGCTTGCATTTCTGGAAGTTCTCTGTTAACATACTGCTGCAATCGTTTTTAAATTATCTTCCGCAAGATTTTACTTGTGTGTGATATTGATATTGCTTAATAATTTCCACATTCTGTGGGATCACCTTTCTTTGGAATGGGTACAAATATGGATGTCTTCCAGTCAGTTGGTCAGGTAGCTGTCTTCCAAATTTCTTGGCCTAGACAAGTAAGTGCCTCTAGTGCAGCATCCATTTGTTGAAATATCTCAATGAGTATTCTGTCAATTCCTGGAACCTTGTTTTTTGCCATTTCCTTCAATGCAGCTTCGACTTCTTCCTTCAATACCATTGGTTCTTGATCATATGCCATTTCCTGAAATGGATGAACATCAACCAATTATTTTTGATATAGTGACTCCGTGTATTCCTTCCATCTTCTTTTCATCTTTCCTGTATCATTCAACATTTTGCCCATAAAATCTTTCAATATTACAATTTGAGGCTTAATTTTTTTCTTCAAGTCTTTCAGTTTGAGAAATGCTGAGCATGCCCCCCCCCCTTTTTTTAAACTCTAGGTCTTTGCACATTTCATTATAGTAATTGGTTTTGTCTTCTCAAGCTGCTCTTTGAATTATTCTGTTCAGCTCTTTTATCTTGTCACTTCTTTCATTTGGTTTAGCTACTCTCCATTCAAGGGCAAGTTTCAGAGTCTCTTCTGATATCCATTTTGGTCTTTTCTTTCTTTCCTGTCTTCTTAAAGACCTTTTGCTTTCTTCATGTGTGATGTTCTTGATGTCATTCCACAATTCCTCTGGTTTTTGGTAATTGGTGTTCAATGCATCAAATCTATTCTTCAGATGGTCTCTAAATTCAGGGGAGATATAATCAAGGTCATATTTTGGCTCTTGTGGACTTGTTTTAATTATGTTCAGCTTCAAATTGAACTTGCATATGAGCAATTGATGGTCTGTTCCACATTTAGCTCCTGGTCTTGTTTTGGATGAAGATATTGAGCTTCTCCATTGGCTCTTTCCATAGATCTAGTCTATCTGATTCATGTGTATTCCATCTGGTGAAGTCCACATGTATATCTGCCATTTATGTTGTTGAGCAAAGGTATTTGCAATGAATAAGTCATTGAATAAGTATGGTGCAAGGATACAACCCTGATGCATATTTTCCTGGTTTTTAACCAGGCAATATTTGTTTGCTGTCTTCTAATTATTATCTCTTTATCCACATACAGATTCTTCATGAGTAAAATTTACTGTTCTGGAATTTCCATTCTTTGCAATGTTATACATATATATATTTTTTTTTTTTTTACAATCCACATAGTCAAATGTCTCTGCATAGTGAATAAAACATTTTTCTTGTATTCTTTGCTTTAATAAAAGATCCATTTAACATCAGCAATGATAACCCTCATTTCACACCCTCTTCTGAATCCAGCATGAATTTCTGGCAGTTCCCTGTTGATGTACTGTTGCAACTATTTGAATTATCTTCAGCAAAATTTTACTTGCATGTGCTATTAATGATGTTCCTCAATAATCTCCACATTCCATTGTATCACCTCTCTTTGGAATAGGCATAAATATGTGAAAACCTGCCATTCATCAGTTATATATACAACTCTTTATATATCCAACTTATACATTTTAATAGCTGCATAATATACTATCCTCACCTAATCCCTTCGGCTGACTGCTCTTCTCTCTGGACAATTAAAACAAGTCCAAGAGAGCCAAAGTATGATCTTGAATATATCCCTCCTGAATTTAGAGATGATCTAAAGAATAGATTTGATGCATTGAACACCAGTGACCGGAAGCCAGATGAATTATGGGAAGATATCAAGAACATTATCCATGAAGAAAGCAAAAGATCACTAAAAAGACAAG
>NW_006921703.1:3900741-3907012 GCF_000298275.1 Orycteropus afer afer | reverse complement strand
TTATCTTCTGTGTCTGTGTTAATTGGTTTCCCTTTTCTTTGTTGAAGAGGGTCTGTGCAATCCTTCTGCCTAGTCCGCCATCTTGCCCCGCCTCTTCATGTTAAATTTTAATAGTAATTATCAAATTGCTTTCCCCAATGATTGTGGTAATTAACATTTCCATCAGAAATGTAAGATTATAGTCAGTTTTAATAATGTCACGAGTACTGAATGCTGGCATATTTTCAACAATTTAATGCATGATAATATACATGCCTAAGGAGTTCTGGTGGCATAGTACCTAAGGCATTTGACTGCTAACCAGAAGATTGGCAGTTCAAACCCACCAGCCACTCTGCAGAAGAAAGACTGGGCAATCTACTTCCATAAAGCTTTACCACTTCAGAAACCCAAAAAGGGGGTTGCTATGAGTCAGAGTCAACTCAATGGCAGTGAGTTTGTTTTTTGGAAAGCATTCTAGTGGCTCAGTGCCAAAAGCATTAGACTGCTAACCAGAAGGTTAGTGGTTCAAACTCACCAGCTGCTTCATGGAAGAAAGATGAGGCAATCTATTTCTATAAAGATGTACTGCCTTCAAAACCCAATGGGCATCACTATGAGTCAGAATTGACTCAATGGCAGTGGGTAAGGGAGACTTATGGCAAGATGGTGGAATAGGTGGACAAGCTACACAGACCTTCTACAACAAACAAGCAAGAAACCAATTGAAACAGATACGGAAGATAGTCCTGGAACCCTGAGCTTTGAAGAGAAAGGTAAAGAAGTATATTAAATACAGACTAGTAGAAGGAACTGAATAGAAACACCAAATAAAGAAACAATCAGAGCTGTGGATTGTTGTGTGGCCTGATGGCACAGCCATTTTGAATATATGCAAGCAGTGTTTTGATTCATGCAACAACTTGATAACTGGCTCCGCTTACTGAGGACTACACTGAAAGCTGCGTTCATGGCTGATGACCAGAAAGGTGTGATATTCCCCTTGTTCCCCCTGTACCCCATATCTTCCTAGTGAACAGTGGTGTGGCCATCCCTTACCCCCACCTACCCTTTGGACCAGCAGGATTTCTATCCAGATCAGGTGCCCTGCTGAAAGCTGCCTTCTGGGCAGACAAGAACTGGCCACAGGACTAGGTTCTCTGTACTCAGCCACCTTTTGGGCCAGTAGGAATTTTTCTGAGACCAGGTATCCTATACCACCCAGCATCTGGGATGGCAGGAACATTTTCTGAGAGTGGAATCCTCCACCTTTTGAAACCGCAAGAATTTTATCTGGGACTACAGTCCCTACCCACAGTTGCTTTTGGAGCTGGCAGGAACTCCCTTTGGAACCAGGTATGCTGTTCCAATCACCTTTTTGACTGGCGGGACCTTTTTCTGGTCTAGGTGCCTTGCTCTCAGACTTCTAGACCAGCAGGAACTGGTTTGAGATCACACTGTCTGCCCCCAGTTACCTTCTGGATAGAGAATAACTAGTTCTGAGATCAGCCACCTCATCTCAGCTGCATTTTCAGCTGGGAGGAACTTTTGCTAGGACCAGGGACAATACACCTTCCCAAGAGCTCTTTTGGGACAGCAGGAACTCTGAAAACAGGTGCACTGTCCCCAGCTGCTTTCTGAGCTGGTACATATTCCTTCTGGAACAAGGTGTCTTGCTCCCACCACAATTTGGGTGGATGGAACTTTTCCAGGTGTCAGTCCTTTGTTCCCAGACATCTTCTCAGTCAGCAGAAACCCTTCTGAGGTCAGGGACCCTGCCCCCAGCTGCCTTCTGGGTAGGCAGGAACTAGTACCAGGCCCAGGTGCCCTACTCTCTTTCAACTGCTAAATAGGTAGAAACACAAACCAGAGGCCCTGCTTTACCTCCAGTTTTGCTTTTGTTTGCTTCCAAAATTTTTTCTACCTTTTTGTTTTTTTTCTCCATTTCCTTCCCTGTTTCTCACCCCCACCCTTTTCTGATTTCCTTCTTGTTTATTTCTTTACTTTTTTCTTTTCATTCCTCCCATGTCTTATTTTTCTTTTTGCATTTTTCTTATTTTTCCTTTATTCTTTTTCTCCTGATCTCTTTTTTCCACTCCTCCCCACATATTATTTATTTCTTTTCTCTTTGTCCTTTGTCTTTTTTCCTCTTTTAAATTTTTCTTCTGATTTATTTATTTATTTTTTTTTCTTTTTGCACTTATTGCTGTTAGTTTATGCTGTGTTTTTTGTTCTCTTATTTTTCCTTTTTGGTTTTGTTTGCTTTTTTATCTACCAGTTGGAAGAAAGCAACCATGCTACATCTGCACTTCCTGAAGCCTCACCCACTGGGAGGACAGTCATCTGCTCCTGAAACAGTGGATTAGTGATAGACAGCAGCCAATACTAGCACAACTCAGCCTCAACTGATTTACACGAACAGCTAACAGAGATATGTGCACACATTCTTATCCTCTATCATACCCACCAGGAGGAAGGTGGTGAATGCAAAGTATGCCCAAAACTAGAGAAAAAAGTAGCCTACCAGCTCTGCTTACATGGATACATCAAAACAAAATAAAGTACATAACAAAAACTGGGAGAATCACACTAACATACAATCACCAATTAAATATAAATGCAAGAACATCACAAGGTCTCAGAGTCAACTGACAACCCAAATTCATACAAAGAAGCAAGATAAAGTACTGAAAACAAAGGACAAGAATACAGAACCAGAAAATCTGTCTGAGGAATAAGACATTGGAAATACCTGATAAAGAATTCCTAAGAATTGTATTTAGATACCTTCCATGGATTGGGAAACATATCAAGGAAAATACTGAGAAAATTGAGGAAAATACTCACAAAATTAAGGAATACACAGACAAAATTCTAAAACAACATAGAAAAACAGTAGAAGAAAAACTGACAAAATAAAAGAAACATTAGAAAAAAATATGAAAACAACAACTAGAAACCCAGAAGATTGATACTAAGATTTCAGAAAGAGATAAGACATTGAAAGGGCAAAGAAGTGGAATTTAATCAGTGGAAGACAGAATTTGTGAGATTAAAGATAAATCCCTCAATACTACTTTGGTATGGAATCAATCAGAAAAAAATGATAAAAACAAAATAAAGAAAGCCTAAGATTTAGTGGGACACCATCAAGAAGAATAGCTTATCTGTGATTGGAATTCCAGAACAGGAAGAGATAAATAAAACCACAGAGAAAATTGTCAAAGATTTCTTGGAAGAAAACTTCCCTGATATGATGAAAGATGATAAGATAGACATTCAAGAAGTTCAATGAATGCCAAACAGAATAGACTCTGAAAGAAAATTACCAGGACATATTGTAATCAAACTTACTGAGACCAAGACAAAGAAAGAATCCTGAAACCAGCTTAGGAAAAACAAAAAATTACCTACAACTGGCAATCAACAAGACTAATCTCTGATTTCTCAGCAGAAACCATGGAGGTGAGAAGGCAGTGAGATGACGTATGTACATCTTGGAAAAAAAAAAAAAAAAAGATGCTAACCAAGAATTATATACCTAGAAAAATTGTCCCTCAATTATGATGAGGAAATTAGGACATTTCCAGATCCAAAGTAAAATAAATTAACAAGACTATAAACAGGGAACCAGAGACGTTTATTGGTAAATAAAGACAACTACAAAACAAAAAGAGGGAAGGCATAATGTAGGTAAAGAACTTCCATATAGAGAAGAAGTCAAGATAATTTTGAGATAGAATAGATTGTTCTAGACTTGGGAACAAAACAATAAATCACAGGTTAACCTCTGAGAAAATTAATAAACTTCATGAAAATAAAAATAAAAAAAATAGGAAAAGCACAGATATGTATCAAATAATAAAACAATAACAATGAAACAAATGATAGAAAAATTAATTTAAAAAAAATGAACTCAGCACAGAAAATTATGTGGAACAAAGAAATGAGCAACACCACAAAAAGCACAAAATGTCAGTCATACATTCATCCTTGTCTATAATTATACCAAATATAAATGGATTAAATGCATCAATCAAGAGACAGGGTTTCAAAATGGATTAGAAAAATGACCCATCAATATGCTGTTTACAAAAGACACACTTCAGACAAAAAAGACAAAAATAGATAAAAAATCAAAGGTTGGAAAAAAAATGTATCAAGCAAATGATAGTCAAAAAAGAGCAAGAATAGCAGTATTAATTTCTAATAAAATACACTTTTAGACAAAAAATACCATAAAAACAAGGAAGGATATTATAGAATGATTAAACGACCAATAAAACAAGAGCACATAACCTAATAAATATCTATGCATACAATGAAAGACCCCAAATACTCATAAATCAGGTTTTTTTTAAATTGTAAAGACAAACAGATGACTCTACAGTAAGAATAGGAGATTTAATGTACCACTTTTAATGGCAAATAGAACAACTAGAAAGAAACTCAACAAAGACATAGAAGACCTAAGTAATACAATCAACCAGTTTAATCTTATAGACATATACAGAGCACTTCACCCAGCAGCAGACCAATATACAATCTTTTCCTGTGCGTATGGAACATTCTCCAGAATCAATGATATGTTAGGCCACAAAGCAAGCTTCAATACATTTCGAAACATTGAAATACTGCAAAGCATCTTCTGAGAACACAATGCTATAATATTAAAAATCAACAATTAGAAGATCAAAGATTAAAAAACAAACACATGAAAACTGAATAGCAACATCCTTAAAAACTACTGAGTAAGAGAAGAAACAAAAAATGAAATAAAAATCTTCCTTGACGCAAAGGAGAATGAAAATGTAACATAGCAAAATCTTTGGGACACAGAAAAGTAGTGATCGGAAGGCAACTTTCAGCAATAAATACACACATCACAAAAGAAGAAAGAGCCAAAATCGACACCTGAACCCGTTATCTCCAATTTGAAAAAGAGTAGGGGCATGGGGGGAATAATTCCCTTCAGTCACCAGAATAAAAGAAATAATAGAGCTTGGAGCAGAAATAAATGAAATAGAGAAACAATAGAATCGATAAGATTCTACTATTTATTCCTTATTTTGGTTCTTTGAAAAGATTAATAAAATGGACAAATTTAACAAAGGAAAAGAAGAAGATGTAAATAATCCCAATAAGAAATGAAACAGGTGATGTTGTAACAGAATCAACCAAAATAAAAAGATTATCAGGATTCTATGAAGAACTGTGCTCCAACAGATTTAAAACCTAGAAGAAATGGGACAGATTTCTAGAAACCTACTATTTACTTAACTGGCACAGACTGAGGTAGATAATTTGAGCAGACCTATAAGAAAAGAACAAATTGAACAGGCAAAACAAAACTACCCTCCAACAAAAATTCCTGGTGGCTTCAGTGAAGAATTCTACCAAACGTTCAGAGAAGAGCTGACACCAATGCAGAAAATTGAAAAGATGGAATATTCCCAAATTAATTTTATGAAGCAAGTATAATCCTGATACCAAAATCAGCTAAAGATACCACTAGAAACGAAAACTACATACCAATATCCCTCATGGATATAGATGTAAAAATCTTCAACAAAATCCTAGCCAACAGTTTGCAACAACATATCAAATAAACAATATATCATGACCAAGTGGGGTTTATACCAGACATACAAGGATGTTTCAATGTTAGAAAACAATCAATGCATCCATCACACAAGAAAAATAAAGGAAAATAGCCACATGACCATATCAATTGATATTTGATATAATCCAACACCCATTCTTGATAAAAACTCCCAGCAAAATAGGGATAGAGGTGAAATTCCTCACTTTAATAATGATCATATGTGCAAAACCAACAGCCAAAATTATTCTCAATGGAAAGAAACTGAAACCATTCCCCTACATTTAGGAACCAGACAAGGATGCCATCTATCACCATTTCTATTCAGCATTAAATTGAAAGTCCTACTTAGGGCAAGAAGACAAGAGAGGTAAATAAAAGGCCTCCAAATCAGTAAAGAGGAAGTAAAACTATCCCTGTTTCCAGATAATATGATTATATACAGAGAGAATCTTAGAGACTAGGAAAGAAAACTAATGGAATTGAAAAATTCAGCAATGTGGCAGGACATATGATCAATGTACAAAAATCATTTGGGTTCCTCTACATAAATGAAGAGATCTCTGAAAAGGAAATAAGGCAAATGACATCATTTACAATAGCTACCAAAAAGATAAAATACTTAGGAATAACTTTTACCATGAACACAAAAGACCTATACAACAAAGAAAACTACAAAACACTACTACT
>NW_006921703.1:3898912-3900411 GCF_000298275.1 Orycteropus afer afer | reverse complement strand
AGCATATAGACCAGTGAAACAAAATGAGAACCAAGAAACAGATCTATCCACCTATGGACAGCTGATCTTTGAAAAATAGCCAAAACCAGTTAATTGGGGAAGAGACAGTCTCTTTAACTAATGATCCTGGCAAAACTGGATATCCATTTGCATAAAAATGAAATAAGATTCACATCTCATACTATACACAATAACTAATTCAAGATTAATCAAATTCTTAAATATAAAACCTAAAGCTATAAAGTTAACACACATACACACAAAAATGGAGACAAACCTATTCCCTAATAAAGACATAAAAAGACTATTAAAAATAATCCAAACTGCACAAGCAGAAGAGAAACTAGGACACTTACCTTCTAAAAGTTAAATTCCTATATGCATTAAAAGATTTCTCCAAAAGAGTAGAAAGAAAACCTACAGATTGGAAAAATTATGTGACAATGACATATCCAACAAGTGGCTTATATTTAAAATTTATAGAAAACTTCAACACCACAACATAAAAAAGACAAACAATCCAATTAAAAAATGGGAAAAGGACATGAACAGACACTTCACCAAAGAAGATATTCAAGCAGCCAACAAACACATAAAGAAATGATTGTGATCATTAGAGATGTAAATCAAAACAACAATGAGATATCATCTCACTCTAGCAAGAGTAGCAAAGTTCAACAAGACAGAAACAAAAAACGCTGGCAAGGGTATTGAGAGGTTGCAACTCTCATATACTGCTAGAGGAGGAAAAAAAAAAAAAAACTCACTGCTTTTGAGTCGATTCAACTTGTAGCAACCCCTCCTTGGGTTTCCAAGGCAGTATCTCTACAGAAGTAGATTGCCCGATCGTCCTTTCAATACACTCCTAGTAGGACTGTAAAATAATACAACCACTAGGGAAAATGCTATGGCACTTCCTTAAAAGGTTGAAAATATGATATGATTCAGCAATCCCATTACTAGGTATATATGCTAAGGAAGTGAGAGCTGGAGCACAAATGGATATATGCACACCTGTGTTCATTGTAGCACTATTCACAATATCAAAGAGACAGAAATAACCTACATGGCTATCAATGAATGAATGGATAACAAAACTATGTACATACATACAGAATACCACTTAACACTAAAGAATAATGAAGAATCCATGAAACGCTTCATAACATGAATGAACTTGGAGGACATGATGCTAAGTGAAATAAGTCTATCATGGAAGGACAAATATTGTATGAGTCCACTATTGTGAAAAGTCAAAGAAAGCTTTAGACATGTAAAGAAATTTTCTTTGTTGGTTATCAGGGATGGGAGAGGAAGGTATGGAAAATTGCTAGATAGGTAATAGACACGTATCAATTTTGGCAAGAAGAAAGGCAATATGACAAAAGCAAGTGACCAACACAATAAATCTAAGGAAAAGGAGAACATGGAGAGGTGCATAAGAGGTACAGACAATAAAGAGAAATACTTCTATATACACAACACTGCATTATCAGTAA
>NW_006921703.1:3890024-3891004 GCF_000298275.1 Orycteropus afer afer | reverse complement strand
ATTGTTCTCCATACTACTTTGGTGAGTAGTGACTGGGGTCGTCCAAGCTTGTGATGAGCAGTCATCTAAAACACAACAAATTGTCTCTCTGCCTCTGGAGCAAAGAAAAGTGAAGAAAATCAAAGACTGATGGAAACAGTCCAAGGGACTAGTGGACCATGGGAACCTCATCCTACCTAACATGGCCCTGAGACCAGAACTAGGTGGTGTGTGGCTACCACTCCCAACCACTTGGAAAGGGATCACAATTGGAGATCCCGGATAGAGTGGAAGAATTGTGAAGGCCCAGAGACAATGGCCACTAACCAGAAGGCTGGCAGTTCATACCCACCAACCACTCCTTGGAAGGAAGATGAGGCAATCTATTTCCATAGTGACACTGCTTTGGAAACCCAAGGAGGGGTCACTATGAGTCAAAATTGACTTGACGGCAATGAGTTTGGTTTTTGGTTTTTGTCACCCTTTGGGTCTGGAATTGAACTCACTCCCATAGCCTAACTTCTATTCAAAAAAATGAATAGCCCTATGAGGTGAACAATTACACCAGGTAGATACCCTTCTTAAAACAATCAACCATGGGAGATCAGAAGGGCAGCATTTGTGCAGGGCAATATAGCTCAGAGGGCAAGAATGCATAGGAAAGGAAGACACAGGGAAAAGGAAACCACAATGAGGACATGGAAAGAGATCTACTACATTGTGAGGATTGTAATGTCACAAAGCAGAATGTATATGAATTTTTGAATGGAAAATGAATTTGTTCTGTAAACTTTCACCTACATCACAATGAAAAACAAAATACATGCATAAAATATGCATTTTTATGTATAAATGCATGCCTTGGTGAATTTTAACATTAACACACCCATGTATCTACCCCCCCCAACATCAAGACAAAGAACATTAAAACCAATAAAGAAGCTGCCCCATGCCTCCTTCCTGGAGACCACCTCCCTGAAAAGGTAGCCTTGAAAGCTTCT
>NW_006921703.1:3887880-3889144 GCF_000298275.1 Orycteropus afer afer | reverse complement strand
CGATGGATTGACACAGTGGTTACAATGATGGGCTCAGGTATAGCAAGGATTGTGGAGCTAGCACAGGACCAGACAGTGTCTCGTTCTGCTGTACATAGGATCACTAGGAGTAGGAGATGATTCAATGATGCCTAACAGCCACAACGACCATACATCTAAGAATTGAACCGCTTGCTAATAGGGTAGGTGTATTTAGCTATTGTAGACATTGCTAAACAGTTTACTAAAGTAGTTTTACCAATTTAAACTCCCATTTGTGACATTTGAGAGTTCAATTTTTCCACATGCTCACCAACACTGATATTGTATTCCTTTCTCTTTTTAACCATTCATTAAGGTGCAGTTGAATCACATCATTTAAATTTATATTTCCTTCATTTCATGGTGGGAAGTTAATAGATACTCTTTAAATTTAAATTTGATAAATCAACAGGAACTAGAATTAAAACCACTAGCAGAAGACCTAAAAATAGAATACAAATCTTAGAAATCATAATAAATGCAGCACATACACCATCTCCACTCCCACCACAGCCTTGAAGACCAAACCAAAGAAAATACAGACGATCTAAAGAACAACAAAATATACATTAAATGTAGAAAACTATAACATAACAAATTAAAAAGTAAATAAACATAGCTGTTAGATTAATTAATACAAAAGGAATTAAGTTATTTTTTTAAAAATCAAAACCCAACCATGTGTTGTACAAAAGAAATATTTTTAAAAGAAATCAACATTGAAAGATTGACAGTTTTAAAAAGGGGGGTGAATGTTACAAAAAGTGAAAATCAAACAAAAACAAAAATTGTAATATTAGTACCAAATGAAGTCAAATTACTGGCAAAAATAGAGGTTTATCTGTCATGATTATTTCTTTTAATTACACAAAATAATATAACATCAAAATTAACTTTGAAAAATCTTTGAAAATGAGAAATTCAAGAAATACAGATAAAATTAATGATTAAATAATCATTGAAAACCTTTAATTTGTTTCTTTCAACAAGAGATCATTTAGATAAAAATAATAAGTAGAGGATCAAAATGATCTACTTTTGTTTTTTGGGGGAGTGGATGTAGTAGTACTTTGTCAAATGTTTTTCATTTGTTGAAATGAATATATGTGTGTGTGTGTGTGTGTGTGTATACATATACATATATATAATATTTTTAGTTTGCTAGCTCTTCTGCTTACCAGTGCTGCTCTGACAAGAATATACCAGTAATCGAATAGCTTTAACAAACAGGAGTTTATTCTTA
>NW_006921703.1:3877981-3887030 GCF_000298275.1 Orycteropus afer afer | reverse complement strand
AAGTGGGATTGCCCAACCTTCCTTCTGAGGAGTGGCTGGTGGGTTTGAACCGCCAGCCGTCTGGTTGTATCACTACAGAAATAGATTGCCGAGTCTTCCTTCTGAGGAGTGTCTGGTGGGTTTGAACGGCCAGGCTTCTGGTTAGCAGTCACATGACTTAGGTACTACACTACCATAGCTCCCCCACACTAACATAGTAACATTTGTTTATTTTCTAATGGTATATTAAATAAACCCACTAGAACAGGATGTATTTTATTCCTTATATATTTTTATATTTGATTTGCTAAACTCTTGTTTAGAATGTTTGCATCTGTGTGGAAGACAAATATTAATCTGTGGATTTCTCTTAAAGGATTTTCCTTTATTCCCACCTCCATACTTCCCCCAAAAGTATGTGCTGATCAATTTAATTACTATTATATATGAATATTATTTTTTTCCACTGATATATAGACACTATCTACATCAGCATTTGTTTGAAAGGAAGTTTCCTGGTCCCAGACCAGAATCCTGAATCTTAATCTCTAGGAATAGTACCTGAGAATAAGCATTTAACAAGCATCAAAGATTTTCATATATATAAAAATTTGATCAGGTTTACTCTATTCTTACCTCTATATATTTAATAATTAAATTTTTATAAGGCAATCTTGCTACTTTTGATGTGTAATTTATGTAAATATATTTTAAAATACAAATAATTAATGTACTTCTAGTTCCTCTACCTTACCCTCATGCCTTATTCCAGGTTTCCTGTCATATTATTTCCATATAACAAAAGTTATAATATTTGTACTCTAGGTTTTAACCGTAACTTCCATAGTTTGTAGAATTATTTCTATATTTAATGTATTTTTTCATGTGATCAGGTCATGATTTTATATAAAATTTGACAATTTCTGCCTTAATATTATTGATTAGTTTATATTGAAGTCATCTTGTAATTTGTTTTCTCTTCCTCCCATCTATTCTTTGTTCTCTTGTTCTACCTTTTATTTTTTTGCCACCTTTTGGATTTTTTTTTAATGAATTCATATTATGTCTATTATTTGACTATTTTCTATAACTCTAGACAAATTTCCAGCCATTATTTAATCAAATATATTTTCTTACACTCTTCCAACGTATAATGACTCCAATTACATGTATATTAGGCCACTTGAAGTTGTGTCACAGCTAACTTATGCCCTTTACATTTTTTTTTAATTCATTTTTCTCTGTTTTCCTTTTTGTATAGTTTCTATTACTATATCTTCAAGTTGACTTTTTTGTTTGTTTGTTTGTTTTCTAATACCTAATTTGTCATGAATCACCATCAGTATAGTTTTCTTCTCAAACATTATAATTTTCAATTCCAGAAGTTTGATATGAACTATTTTTCATGCCTTCCATATTTCTGCTTAGGAGCTGTGGTAGCATAGTGCCTAAGGCACTTGACTGCTAACCAGAAGGCTGGTGGTTCAAACCCAAGAGCCACTCCTCAGAAGGTGGGTTGGGCAATCTACTTCCATAGTGATACTGCCTCAGAAACCCAAGGAGGGGTCTCTATAAGTTGGGTCTGACTCCATGGCACATAATAACAACAAACATGTATCTACTTAATTTTTGGAATACTTAGAATAGGTGTAACTGTGATAATGTTCTTGCCTACTGATTTTAATATCTATGTCAGTTCTTTGTTAATTTTGATTGATTTTTACTATCATTATGGGTCTTATTTTCTTGTTTCTTTTCATGCCACATAATTTTTTATCAGGTGACAGACATTGTAAATTTTGTTGTTTGTTGTTGTACAGATACTTTTAAACCTATAAATATTGTACTGTATTTTGAAGTATAGGAAGTTACTTTGAAACAGTTTAATCTGTTCATTTTTTACTTTTAAATTTTTTGGGCAGAGCCAGAGTATATTTAATCTAGTTCTAATGATTCCTTAAAATAGGGGTACTATGAATTAGAATCAACCTGACTCAACAGGAATGTTGGGTTTTTTTTTTCTTTTTCTTTTTCTTTTTCTTTTTTTGGTTACTGAAGGAAGTACCTTCTGGGTACTTTATCCAATGTTTTTACAAGGTTTTCAGTCTGGCTGTGGGAATATTACTTTTTATAGCCCCATTTTCTCTAGGTATTATGCAGCAATACTCTAAAGTAATTTTCCCCAGCCTCATAAATCTTGTTAAAATATATGCTGATCAGTACTTTGATGAATACTCAAAGGAGACACTTTACAGATCTGTGTAGGTCTCTCTCTCAGTTCCTACCTCTCCTTTCTATACACTGACCTTAGAACTGGCATTTTTCTCCCTCAACTTTGTCTCTTCAACTCAAGAATGAGTTGGTGCTTGACTACCATCAGCACTAAATTGTGGTTCAAATCCCCCTTTTATCATTTTAATTCCTGTTAGATGTCTCCCCACTTTGTATCAACTCAAGGATTCTCGTGAACTCTATCTGTGCTCCTTCGTTGTGTGCTGCACTCTGAGAATTTTCTAAAGGCAATAAACTGGGACAATTGTAGTGCTCATCTTGTTCACTGTCAGGGATCACTTCCTTCATTACCTAATGTGCAGTGTAACTGAAGGCATACAGAATATGATTTCTGACAGCTATACTTTTATATTAGATATCAAGAGTAATAATAGATCCAGAAAATTTCAAAATGTTTAAAAATTAAATAGTACAGTCCCAAATAATCCATAGGCCAAAGAAGAAATAATAAGAGAAAACAAAAAATAATGGTTCATGAGTAGTAGTGAAAATAACCCTCCCCCCCCAAAAAAAAATCTACTGCCTTTGAGAGGATTCTGACTCATAGTGACCTCCATTGGGTTTCTAAGATGGTGAATCTTTATAGAAGTAAATTGCCTGGTCTTGCTTCTGCGAGTAGTGAAAATACTACATATAAAAATTTTTAAGTAGGGTACAGTTGAAAAGAATTTAGAAGAAATTATATAAATTTAAATGCTTACATTAGAAAAGAAGAGATTGGATTATTGGCAGAACTATGGAGAGACACTGCAAAAAAGACAAGGAGGTCACATGTTCTGACCTCCTCTAATCCCACAGGAGGAAGACAGGATCACCATCAGCATCCCAAGGCCCATCCCTGTGAGGCCAGACATGCTGCCTCCCTTCAGCCCTTTCACCAACCCTGACACCAACTGCTCCTCCCACTGCACTCACCACCTCTCTTCTGGGTTTGATAATTCACTGCAGTGGCCACACAGAACTCACAGATTACAGGGTTTATTAGGGAAGCACCAGGCTACAATTCAAGTTCAGGAAGAATGCTCAGTCTCTCTCCCAGCCCGCCGTGTCTCAGCCAACAGTCTCTCACAGTCTCTTTCCCAGCAGTGCGCATCCCTCAGTGTCTCACTCAGCAACGCGTGTCTCTTGTGGCTCTTTCCCAGCAGCACGTGTCTCTCAGGGAAGCGTCTTTCCTCAGCCAGTAGTCAGAGAGCTACTTCTTCTGCCTCTAGGAGGCCTTCTTTTGAGCCTGGCAGAGTGGCCAAGCCAGCCAACCATAACATCAGAATTCTAAACACCTGAGAGAGTGGGAACCTCCCAGAACATTGTTTTGTGCCCCTCCCAACAGAAGTACCCCAGGTGGATAACTTTACAATCAGGAACTCCTCAGTTGCTCACAGCAAATTCCATCACAGAGTTTACAAAGACTGATGGCTAGAAAAGCCACACTAAGTAATTTACTATACCGCAGCCACATTCACTGAAAGTGGCCACCATCTTTGAGCATGGCACTGCCATCTTTGAAAGTGGGATGCTACCATCTTCAGTGTTTCAGCTCTGTTCACTGGTTTCAAGCTCTACTTTAAATGTTATGTAAATTTGCCCTCATTTTGAAATGATTGAACCAATCCCTCCATAAAACCAAAACCTGTGCATTCAAATCAATTCCAACTCAAAGTGACCATATTGTACAGGGTAGAAGTGCCTCATAGTGTTTCTAACGTTGTAATCTTTATGGAAGCAAACTGTCATATATTTCTCCTACAGAATGTCTGGCAGATTCAAACTACTAACTTTTTGGTTAGCAATTATGCTTTTAAGCACTGTGCAGCAAGGCTCCATAAACCAACCCCTAAACTAAAACTCACTGCCAATGAGTTGATTCTGATTCATAAATCTTTATGGAAGTGTATTACCCTATCTGCCTTCTGTAGACCAGCTGGTGGATTTGAACCACTGACCTTCTGGTTAGCAGCTGAATGCCTTATCCATTATGCCACCAGAGCTCATCACAATCACCTCCATTTGCAGCATGTGCAGCTTTTTCAACTACTGAAAAAGCTTCCAGATTTTCTTGCACTAAAATAATGGTAGATAAGAACTGTATTCACCTGTTCCAACTGACCCACCTATTCTTAAAGACACAATTAGGCACAGATCTAGCTTGTAACACTGAGACTGCCTGTATAGTAAAAGAAACCATAAATATAATGGCAAATATCAGTGAAATAGAGGGGAAAAAATCAAATATTGGCAAAGTCAAGAATTGGCTTTTTGAAAAGATTAATAAAATTGATAAACTCTTGGCAGAAATGATCAAGAGAAAAGACAAGATAAATCTAATAACCAATAACAGGAATGAAATATGGAATATCAATGCACATCTAAGAGAAATTGAAAAGATAAATATAGAATTTGAACCAGGATTCAGTCCTAATGGCAACTGAGCACCAACTCTTATGAGAAAGTAGCAGAAGAATTTCAAGTTCATCTTTTGAGAAGGCTTACCTTCTTTCCTTATATGCTAGCCTAGTTACTCTTTTCCTTATGGATATTCATCTGCTAAAAGAATCTGAGGAAGGACTTGGTTGAACTCTTGTGGTCAGTTTACCTGGATGATACTAGTGCCTTTCTACAACCATACTGGATCTGTTAAATTTGAGGTGCTGCCTGCAGTTATTCATCCCTGGGCAGTATATGCTTCTTGTTTTCTTTTTAATTATTTTTTTTTTTCCCCTGAAGAAGAAGACTGCATGGCTTTCCTCTGTAACAGGGACATTCAATATAATTCTAAAGGCCAGATGATCATTTTCAGATAAAACCCAATATAAAGTTAAATTCAGTAAACAAATTATTTATGACTTTGAAGTCAACAGATTGGTTGAATTATAGGACAAAAAGGTATTTACTTATTATTTTAGACCTTCTTGTATGATTTACAACTGGCAGGCAGCATCAAGTGGACTGTGCCCATCAAATCCTTAACTGGGATTGAAATAGAAAATATTTAAGGCTCAGTGTTTTAGTTCTTCCCAGCAAAATCCTGATAAATTCATTCAGAAATTCTAACATGTAACTTAACATTTTCTTCTTACTTGTAAATCATAGAACGTGTATAATAAATAATACTTCAGAATTTCTCATCCCAGGATTTAAGAATTTTTATCATGGTAAAATACAGATAATGTGTTTATATTTATACAAAACATAACAACAATATATATATATATATATATATATATATATATATATATCAAAATATTTGCCATTTTAAATATTTTAAGGGCATCGTTCAGTGACATTAATTACACCCATCATATTTTGCAACCATTCTCCATTTCCAAATATTTTTCATCACTGAAAACAGAATTTGGAACCCCTTAAGCGGTAACTCTATATCCCCCTCCAGATCCTAGTAACAACTAATAAACTTTTGTCTCCACAAAAAATAGATAAATAAATACTGTAGAAGAACATATTATTATCAATTTAATGCCAAAACTTTCAACAACTTAAAAGTACTGTCATCGAGTTGGATCCAACTCATAGAGACCCCTCCTTTGGTTTCCAAGGCTATGTCACTACGGAAGTAGATTGCCCAACCTTCCTTCTGAGGAGTAGCTGGTGAATTTGAACCACCAGCCTTCTGGTTAACAGTAAATGCCTTAGGCACTACACCACAAGAGCTCCCTTCAACAACTTAGATGAAAGGAATAAATTCCCTCAAAGACACAACACACCCATGCCAGAAGAAAAAAATATATGTATTTACCAAGATATATATCTTTTATATTTATATATATATGTTTTACCAAGTTGACACAGTACTGAAGGAAAAATTCCAAGATGCATTTAAGGCATTGATGAAAAACAAGGCTCCTGGAATTGATGAATACTGTTGACATTTTTCAACAAATTGATGCAATGCTGGATGCTCTCACTCTGATATGCAATTAACAACACTAAGAAAATAAGCAAAAAAAAAAAAACCCAAAAAACCAAAACACTATCATCTCAATAGATGTAGGAAAAAAATTAATACATTTCAAAACTAATTTATGATTAAAATTATTAAAAAATCCTCAACAAACTATGAATTGAACTCCCTAAATTTTATAAAAATTAAAAGCAAAAAAACAAAACAAGCTACAGCTAACATCATACAGAGTGGTCACATATTAAACACTTCTGACACATCCCCTGACCCCCAGAAGTCAGGAGCAAATCAAAGATATTCATTATCACCAGTTTTGTTCATTTTTTCTGGAAACCATAGCCAGTAGAATAATGCCAAAATAAATAAATGAATAAATTGCAGTAAGATTGGAAAGGAAAAAATAGCTCTCTTTATTATCAAAGAATTTGATGATCTTTTACCTAGAAAACTTTAAAGAACTTACAAAAACATTATTAGAGCTAGTAAATGAGGTTTTCAAAGTCAAAAAACAAAAACGGATTGTGTTCTATCAACGACTAGTTGAGATGTGACATTAAAAATGATCCCAATTTTAATAGTATGAAAAAACATAAAGTACTTAAAAATAAATTTAACAAAAGATAAGACAGCTGATCTAAAAATGATAAATTATAATTAAGAGAAATTGAAAAAGACAAATAAATGAAGAGCTACTCCATGTTCATATATTAGAAGACAATCCAATGTTAAGTCTCCTCAGATTGATATATTCAATGTAATACTAATTATAATATCAAACATATTTCTATAGAAAACTGACAAGCTGATTCTAAAATCATATAGAAATACA
Source organism: Orycteropus afer afer (assembly GCF_000298275.1). Classification (NCBI taxonomy): domain Eukaryota; kingdom Metazoa; phylum Chordata; class Mammalia; order Tubulidentata; family Orycteropodidae; genus Orycteropus; species Orycteropus afer. The sequence goes on along the minus strand of NW_006921703.1, from coordinate 3,880,014 downwards.
AAGCCTGACAATAGCTAAACAATTTTGGAAGAGTAAAACAAATTTAATAGATGTAACTACAAAGTGTTAAGAATTACAGTAATCAATTGAGTGTGCAGTTCACCGAAGGATAGGTAGACAGATCGATAAATCAAGCAGATAATAGCCCAGAAATATTTCTCAACATGTACAGACACCTATTTATTTATTTTTTAAAATTTTTATTGTGATTTGGGTGAAAGTTTACTGAGCAAATTCACTTTCCATATAGCAGCTCACATACACTTTGTCTCATGACATTGACTGCAATTTCCCACAATGCAACAGCTCCCCTCCCTCTTCCACCCGATAGTTACCCTGTGTCCTTCCCTCCCATGCACTCCTGCCTCCTGTACTGTCTCTGTATGCATACACAGCCCTTCTAATCTCCCATGATTTCTCTCTCCAAGCAATATATCTACTGAATGTAAATGTTCAGGTCATATGCCTGTCTTTTGTTTGGCTAGAAGCCACAAGAGTGAGTTCAGTTCCAGAACTGAAGGACAGCTAGGGGCTATAGTCTCAGTGGTTCCATCAGGATCTATCAGACCAGTAAACTTGGTCCCCCCCACACATCTTTTCTTTCTTTTTTTTTAAACTGATATTGAGTTTTATTCCACATTCTCGCATTCTATGCAGGATCTCCTACAGAGATCCCCCTCTGAGTGATTGACAGTGGTAGCTGGGCACCATCTAGTTCTTCTGGTCTCATAGTTATATAGGCTGAGAATCACATGGTGATTCACTTGGACTAATTGTTTCCATGCATCTTTGGTTTTCTTCATTCTTTGTTCTGGATGGAGAGAGACCCACTGTGAATCTATATAGCTGCTTGCTAGCTTTTAAGATCCGAGTTGCTTCTCACTAAAGTAGGATGTGAAACAATGTTTTGTGTAGTATCTTACGCTAATTGAGCTTGATGTGCCCTGTGACTATGGTCGCCAGCCCACAGGTCCAACTACTTGCTCCCTCTAGGTGGCTGGCTATAGCCAAGAAGTGACTACAACTTTGTCCCTTGTCAGCTCTATTATATACCTGGACATTCTTACAAAACATACAAATACACTTGTAGAAACGTTGTCTTCCATCCCTATGCATGGTCATAGGTACATTCCCCCCTGCATAGACATACATAATAGTTCAGCCTGTTCACCCATCTATCCACTTTTAGATCAACATTTGCCTTCACTGACAACTCAGTACTACATGTGCAAGTGTTCATCTATGTTGTCTATACCTCCCATGCATCTCTCTATGTCTTCCTCTTCCTCAATGCCACTGTGTTGATCACTCACATTAGGTACATTGCCCTTCTGTTCTCCCAAATCAATATTTGTCTCTACTTATCTAACAGTGTTCCCTCCCCTCCTCTCCAACCTGTAGTAACCAACAAAGAAAATTTCCTTCTATATATAAACCTTTCCTTGACTTTTTACAATAACAGACTAATACAATATTTGTCCTTCTGTGATCGACTTATTTCACTCAACATAATGTCCTCCAAATTCATCCATGTTATGTGGTGGTTTGCTGATTCTACATTATACTTTAGAGTTGCATATGTATGATCATAGTTCGGTTATCAATTCTTCTGTTGATGGGCACCTAGGTTGTTTCCATCTTTTGGCTATTGTAAATAGTGCTGCGATTAACATAGATGGACATATATCTGTTCTTGTCCTGGCTCTCACTTCTTTACAATATATACCTAGTAATGGAATGGCTGGGTCAAATGATATTTCTAATTCCAACTTTCTAAGGAATCACCATACTGCTTTCCACAGTGGTTGTATCATTTTACAGTCCCCACATCAGTGTATGAGAGTCCCAATCTCTCCTCATGCTGACCAGCATTTGTTATTTTCTGTCTTGTTGAAATTTGCTACTAGTGGGGGGCAAGATGGTATCTCATTGTTGTTTGATTTGCATCTCTCTAATGCTAATGATTGTGAACATTTCTTCATGCTTGCTGGTCACCTGAATATCCTCCTTAGTAAAGTGTCTATTCATGTCTT
>NW_006921703.1:3848915-3877101 GCF_000298275.1 Orycteropus afer afer | reverse complement strand
GTTTCTTGAGGTAGTCTTTTATAGTTTTCTTTGTACAAGTCTTTTGTGTCCCTGGTAAGATTTATTCCCAAGTATTTTATTTTATTTTATTTTATTTTTTTGTAGCTTTTGTAAATGTTATTTATTTCCTTATTTCTTTTTCAGCAATTTCTTTGCTGGTGTAGAGGAATCCAACTGATTTTTGGATGTTGATCTTGTATCCTGCCACAATGCTAAATATCTCAATTAGTTCCAGTAGATGTTTTACTAAGTCTCTTGGGTTTTCTAAGTATCTCAGTGCTGTTGAGTCAGATCTGACACATAGCGACCCCTCCTTGGTTTTGTAAGGCAGTATGACTGCAGAAGTAGACTGCCCAATCTTCCTTTTGAGGAGTGGCTGGTGGCTTTGAACCTCCAGCCTTCTGGTTAGCAGTCAAATGCATTAGGCACTATGCCACCAGAGATCCTGTTTAGTTTTTGTTGGGTTTTCTAGGTATAGGATCAAATCATCAACAAATAGGGATAGTTTGACTTCTTCCTTACCAATATGGCTGCCTTTGATTTACCTTTCTTGCCTTATTGCCTTGCCTAAGACTTTCAACACAGTGTTGAATAGAAGTGGTGATAGAGGGCATCTTTGTCTTATTCCTGTTCACAAGGGGAATGGTTTTCAGTCTTCTTCCATTGAGAACAATTTTGGCTATTGGTTTTGCATAGATGCCCTTTATTATGTTGAGGAATGTCCCTTCTATTCCTATTTTTCTGAGAGTTTGGTCAAGAATCGGTGTTAGATTTTATAAAATGCCTTTTCTGAATCAATTGATATGATCATGTGGTTCTTTTCCTTTGTTTATGTGGTGGATGTTAGTGATTGTTTTTCTAATGTTGAACCATCCTTGCATACCTGATATAAACCCCACTTGGTCATAACGAATTATTTTCTTGATATGTTGTTGGAATCTATTGGCTAGGATTTTGTTGAAGATTTTTGCATCTATATTCATGAGGGATATTGGTCTTTAGTTTACCTTTTTAGTGATGTCTTTCCCAGGTTTTGGTATCAAAGTTATGCTTGCTTCATTAAATGAATTTAGGGGTATTCCATCCTTTTGTATGTTTTGGAATAGCTTGAATAAGATCAGTGTCAGTTCTCTGAATGTTTAGTGTAATCTTCAGTGAAACTGTTCAGACCAGGACTTTTTTTTGTTGGTAATTTTTTGGTGACCTGTTCAATTTCTTCTTTTTTTATGGATCTGTTCAACTTTTCCACCTCAGTCTGTGTTAGTTTAGGTAAGTAGTGTGTTTCTAGAAATCTGACAGACAACTAGTTTTTCTTTAAAAATTGCTTATGCAATTCAGTGTGTGAATATAAAATTATTTTAATGATTGGTGCTGGAATAATGGGATAAAATAATATGAAAAGCAAATAAGTCTAAGAATACATTAATTTAAGGTGAATCATAGATATAAACATGAAAGCTAAAACTATAAAGCTTCTGAAAAGAAAATATGGGATATCTTTCTAGCCTTCAAATTGACAAAGATTTCATAGAAAGGACACAGGAAAAACTAACCCTAACAGAAAAAAAAAAAAAAAAAAAGAAGAATGATAAATCAGACTTGATCAAAATTAAAATTTCTGCCACAACCCAAGAATAAAAAATTTGTAGCACATTTGGGAGAACATCCTTAGGATATATTCAACATGTTTTCAGACTTTATGAAGATGTAATACACCTCACCTAAAAAGAAAAAAAGACAAACAAACCAATAAAACATGGACAGTAGACCCACCAGCCACTCCTCAGAAGGAAGATGGGGCATTCTACTTCTGCAGTGATACTGCCTAGGAAGCCCAAGGAGGGGTCGCTATGAGCTGGGTCCAACTTGACGGCACATAACAACAACAACAACAGACATGAATAAATACTTCTCCACAGAACATATATATAAAAGATGAGTAAGCATAAGAGGAAGTGGCCAACATTTTTAGTTATCAGAGAAAAGCAAATCAAAAGCACAATTTTTTCAGAATCATGACAATAAAAAATTAAAAACAAAGACATCAAAAGATGGTAAGAATGTGGATCAACTAGAACTTGCAAACATTTCAAGTGAGTATGTAGCTGTTTGGGGAATGCTTTGATCAGGCCTTAGAAAGTTAACCATACACCTACTGTATTGCCTAACAATTCTACTACTATGTATTTTCCTCCACCACTTGTCTGTCAGTTTGTTGTACTGTGGGGGCTTGTGTGTTGCCGTGAGGCTGGAAGCTTTACCATGGGTTCCAAATACCAACAGAGTGATACAAGGTGGCAGGTTTCAGCAGAGCTTCCAGACTAAGACAGACTGAGAAGGATGTGTCACTCTATTTCTGAAAAAAATTGACCACAGAAAACTCTGTCCATAGCAGTAGAACATTGTTTCGTATAGTGCCAGAAAATGAGCTACTCAGGTTGGAAGGCACTCAAAATACAACTAGGTGAAGCTGCCTCTTCAAAGTAAGTCAACCTTAATGACATGGGTGAAGCAAAGCTTTTGTGGCTTTCATTGTTGAGGTGATTAGACTCAAAATGAGAACAAACAATTGTAAACATCCATTAATCAGAACATCAATGTATAAAGTATGAATCCAGGAAAATTGGAAATTGTAAAAAATTAAATGGGATGCATAAAGGTCAATATCATAGGGATTAGTGATCTGAAATGGACTGGAAACAGCCATTTTGAATTGGATAATCATATGGTCTACTGTGCCAGGAATAACAAACTGAAGAGGAATAGTGTTGCATTCATAGTCAAAAAGAACATTTCAAGATCTGTCCTGAAGTACAATGCTGTCAGTGATATGATAATATTCATATACATACAAGGAATATCAGTTAATATGACTATTTTTCAAATTTATGTACCAACCACTAAAACCAAAGTTGAAGAAATTGAAGAATTTGACCAATTTCTACAGTCAGAAATTGATCAAACGCAATCAAGATGCATTGATAATTAATGTTGATTGGAATGGAAATCTTGGTAACAAAAAATAGGGATCAATAGTTGGAAAATAATGGTCTTGATTATAGAAACAACATCCGAGATCTCATGATAGGATTTCTCAAGAACAGTGACTTATTCTTGCAAATACCTTTTTTCAACAACATAAACAGTGTTTATGCACACAGATGTCAGCACATGCAATATATAGGAATCAAACACATTACATTTTTGGAAAAAGGCAATGGAGAAACTCAGTGTCATCACTCAGAATAAGGCCAGGGTCTGAGTGTGGAATAGACCATCATTTGTACATATGCAAGTTAAAGTTAAGCTGAAGAAAATTAAAACTAGCCTATGAAAGCCAAAATATGACCTTGATTATGTTGTTGTTGTTGTTGTTGTTAGGTGCCATTGAGTGGTCTCTGACTCATGATGACCCTACACACAGCAGAACCAAAAAACTTAATTCACTGCCAGAAAGTCAAAGTTGACTCGCAGCAACCCTACAGGACAGAATAGAACTGCCCCTTAGTTTTCTCAAGGCTGTAAATCTTTATGGAAAAAGACTCCCTCATCTTTCTCCTATGGGGCAGAAGGTAGGTTCAAAATCACAGACCCTTTGGTTACCAGTCAAATGCCATAATCACTGTGCCATCAGAGCTCCTTACCTGGATTATATCCCAGGTGAATTTAAAGACCATTAGAAGAAGAGATTTGATACACTGAACACCAATGACTGAAGACCAGACAAATTGTGGGATGACATCAGGACATCATACATAAAGAAAGCAAAAGGTCATTAAAAAGACAAGAAAGGAAGAAAGACAGACAAAAATGTATGTCAGAAGAGACTTTGAAACTTTGAAACTTGCTCTTGAATGGAAGGTAGCTAATGCAAAAGGAAGAAATGATGAAGTAAAGAGCTGAAGGGCAGCATGAGAAGACAAAAGTAAAGTTTTAATGAAATATGCAAAGACATGGAGTTAGAAAACCAAAAGATAAATGCTTGGCACTTCTCAAGCTGAAAGAATTCAAGGATAAAATTCAAGCCTCAAATTGCAATATTAAAGGATTCTATGGGCAAAATATTGAGTGATGCAGGATGCGTCAAAAGATGGAAGGAATACACAGAGTCACTGTACCAGAAAGAATTGGCCAATGTTCAACCATTTCAGGAGATAACATACGATCCAGAACCAATGATATTGAAGGAAGTCGTTCAAGCTGCAGTGATAGAACCAGTGTAAAACAAGGCTCCAGGAGCTGACAGAATACCCAAGAGATGTTTTAACAAATGGATGTAGCACAGAAGGCTTTTACTTATTTATGCGAAGAAATTTGGAAGATAGCTATCTGACAGAAAGAGATCCATATTTGTGCCCATTCCAAATAAAAGTGATCCAATAAAATGTGAATATTTTCAAACAGTATCATTAATATCACAGGCAAGTAAAATTAAAAAATGGTTGCAGCAGTATATTGACAGGGAGCTGCCTGAAATTCAAGCTGGATTTAAAAGCTGATGTGGAACTAAGGATATTGTTGCTGCTGTCAAATAGATCTTGTCTGAAAGCAAAGAATACCAGAAAGATGTTTACCTTTGTTTTGTTGACTATACAGAAGGATTAGATTTTGTGGGTCATAACAAATTATGGATAACATTGTGAAGAAAGGGAAATCCAGAACATTTAATTGTGCTCATGAGGAACCTGTACATTTACCAAGAGGCTGTCACTTGAACAGAACAAGGGGATACTGCTTGGTTTAAAATCAGGAAGAAGGTGTGTGAGGGCTGCATCCTCTCACCACATTTATGCAATCTGTACACTGAGGAAATAATCTGAGAATGTGGACTATATGAAGAAGAATGCAGCATCAAGATTGGAGGAAGACTTATTAACAACCCGTGATATGCAGATGACATAACTTACTTGCTGGAAGTGAAAATGACTTGAGGCATTTACTGATGAAGATCAAAGATTACAGTATTCGATATGGATTATTCCTCAATATAAAGAAAACAAAAATCCTCACAACTAGACCAGTAAGCAATATCACTATAAATGGAGAATATATTAAAGTTGTAAAAAATTTCATTATATTTGGATCCACAATCAACGTCTATGGGAGTAATAGTCAAGAAATCAAATGACATATTGCATTGGGCAAATCAGCTATGAAAGACCTGTTTGAAGAGTTAAAGAGCAAAGATGTTACTTGTGTTTGATCCAAGCCATGGTATTTTAAACCTCCTCATATGCACATGAAAACATCTCCACATAAAACTCACTGCCATCGGTAGATTCTGACTCATAGCAACCCCTGTTGGATTTCTAATGCTGTAAATCTTCATGGAAGCAGACTGCCTCATTCTTCTTCCACTGGTGGGTTTGGTTAGCAGCCAAATGCCTTAACCACTATACCACCAGACTTCCACATAAGAAGATGTTACTGAAGATTTTCCACCTTGAATCAAAATATTCACTCAGCATTTCACATCCACACTGGGACAGCCATTACTTTGTTCCCACCACATTATTCTTTCACCTGTCTCAGTTGACCAGCACCTGCCTAGATCCTCACACTTTGCTCTCCATTTCCATTTTACGACTCTGCTCCATTAGAGTTGTCATTGATCTGGACTCTCTAACTTCACCTTTAAACCCAACCTGAGGCAGATTGAGCCACTGCTCTTCTAAGCATTATCCCAAACCAAGTTCACTATCATCAAGTCAATTCCAACTCACAATGACCCCCATTTAGTTTTCAAGGCTGTAAATCTTTACAGAAGAAGACTGCCTCAACTTTCTTCTGTGGAGCAGCTGAGGGATAAGGAATAAGGAAGACTGAAGAAGAATTGATGCATTTAAATTATGGTGTACGCAAAGAATATTGAATATACTACAGACTGCCAGAAGGCTGAACAAATAAGTCTTAGATTAAGTGCATATAGCCAGAATGCTCCTCAGAAGATGAGGATGGTGAGATTTTTGTCACTTGTATCTTGGTCACATTGTCAGGAGGGACCAGTCCTGGAAAAGGAACTCATGCTTGGTAAAGTAGATGATCAGTGAAAAAGAGGTGACACTCAATTAGATGGATTGACATAGTAGCTGCAACAATAGGCCTAACCATAGTAATGACTGAGAGGATAGCGCAACACTAGGCAGTGTTTTGTTCTGTTGTACATAATGTCACTGTGAGTTGGAACTGACTCAATGGCACCTAAAAACAACTGGTATTTTCCCAAGGGACATGTAAATATATGTTCAAAAAAAGAATTTGGTAAGAATGTTCATACCATTATTCCTAATAGCAACAAAACTGAAATAGGCTGAATATCTAGCAAAAGGAGAAAGAATAAATAAATTGTGATATATTAATACAACAGAATACTACTCAGAAAACATGAACGATCTCTAAATTATTATGTAACATAAATGATATCAGACACAAAACAGTATGTTCTCTATCATTCCATTGTAAAAAGTTGAACAACAGAGAATGTTAATCTATGATGATAAAAATCAGAGCAATGGGTACTAGCCATGTAGAGCGTGTACAGATTGATTGGCAGCAGGCTTCAGGGAATTTTATGGTATAATGAAAACAGTCTATATCTTGATTGGGATAAATAATTATATGTTGTTGTTGTTATGTGCCGTCAAGTCGGACCCGACTCATAGTGACCCCTCCTTGGGTTTCCAAGGTGGTATCACTACGGAAGTAGATTGCCCAACCTTCCTTCTGAGTAGTGGCTGGTGGGTTTGAACAGCCAGCCTTCTGGTTAGCAGTCAAGTGCTTTAGGCACTACTCTACCAGAGCTCCCAAAGTAATTATATATATGAAAATATTTGTCAAAATGCATAGCTATTACTAACTCCCAATTATCGAAGAAAACAAAATGTTTTGTCTTAAGAGATCATAGAGTTTGCAGGTGATTTTAACTGAAAAAAAAAAGAAAAAGAAATGAGTATTGGTGTCAAAAGCATAGGCAGTCCACATAAGGAGATTGTTTACTGAGGATTTGCCATCTTGATTCAAAATCTTTCACACAGCATTTCACATCCACAATGGTGCAACCATTACTTTGTTCCCACCATATTCTCCTCTCACCTATTTCAGCTGAATCCAGCACTTGTCTAGATTCTGACACCTACCTCTCCATTTCTCTTTTAAGACTCTGATCCATTGGACTGGGCCTTGAACTGGACTCTCCAGCTTCCTTTAAGCCTTTCCTGATGCAGATTGAGGCACTGCTCTTCCATTTATTAAAGAATACATAACCTGCTCCTTGGAATCCTACCATCCTCATTAGTCCTGGTTGTAAACTGAATTGTATCTTCCAAAAAGATATGCTGAAGTGCTAACACCTGTACCTGTGAATGTGTCCTTGTTTGGAAATACGTCCTTTCTCTGTAGATATTGTCAGTTAACAAGGTCACACTGAAGTAGGATGGTCCTAATCCCTGTTGTGTGGTGTATTATGAAAGGGGAGAACAGACACAGAGACAGAGTCACACAGGGGAAACAGGTTATGTAAAGATGCATCCATAAGCTGAGAAACTCCAATATATGTCCAGGGCTACCAGAAGCTAGAAAAGATAAGGGAAGATGTTCTCCTAGAGTGGACAGAGAGATCATGGCCCTGCCAATGCTCTGAATTCAGACTCCCTGCCTCCAGAACTGTGAGAGAATAAATTGCTGTTCTTGAAAGCCATTGACATTGTTAGGAAACTAAGACAGTACTTCTACCCAACCTGTGCAGTGGGAAAAGAAATTTGAGGAGAAGCAAGTTAGGAGGAAGCAACTGAGAAGGATTTAGGCCTTGGGGATCACCAATTTTAAGAAATGATGTTAATTTATTTAAAGCCATGAGTTTTCAGGAGGAGGATATATCTCTGCTTCATAGTCATGCAACTATCTTTACAAATGTGCTGGTGGTTCAAATCTGTAAGAAAGAGACGGTGCATAGTACCAGTGATTAGCAGTAGCAGTAAAACTCTCAAACTATATAGTGAACTATGTTTTGTTGAAAAATAACACATCACAATGTTTACACTCCTGAAGTTCCATACATATTTACTAACTATACTTTTAAAAAAAGATTTTAAGAAGCTTTCCTTTAAGTAACAGTTAGTCTACTACTACTCATGACTAATGTATTTTTATGCAAGTACTTGTGCATTATATGTTTTTTGCCAACTGTGCTCCCCTAAGATATTTTCATAAGCATATATATATGTGTGTGTGTGTATGTGTGTATATATATATATATATATATATATATATATATTTCCAGTTATATGTAAAAATTAACATAGTATGCTTACAAAAAAATACCTCGGGGAGGGCATGGCTGGCAACATACGTATAGTGTGTGTGTTATTTGCATAAAAATAAGGTAATAATCTAGTTCATGTTGTAATATAAGGATACTGATGGATAATTACCATTGAGAATCACATATATAAGCAATGTATCCATCTAATTTTACTATTTTAAACTAAACACTAGACAATAAATATAGACTCTTTATCTTGGAGATAAATCAGATTTGTAAAACGTATCTGGAGCTTTTGAGGTTATAAACTATTAAGTATGCCACATCTGTCCATTTGTGAGACTATGTCTACCTTAGACAAAAACTATTGTGGCAATGATTTAAATGAGGTTATCTTTGTGGTAAGTAGGATGTTTTATTTTCAGGGAATTATTTCCTCTGGAATGAAAAGGCAGAACAATCCCTCTGAGTTAGTTGTAGTGTACAAATGACAAAAATATGATTTTGGAAAGTAGGAGAAGCAGCAGTTATTTCTATATCTAAGGCAGAGGTAAGGAGCTCATAGCACAGTGCCTAAGGCATCTGACTGCTAACCAGAAGGTTGGTGGTTCAAACCCACCAGCCACTCCATGGAAGGAAGACCAGGCAATCTACTTCCATAAAGATTTACTGTCTCAGAAACCCAATGGGGGTCACTATGAGTAGGAATTGACTTGATGGCAGTGGGTTTGGTTTTTGGTTTTGGTTTATGGCAGAGGTAAACAGGGGTGTGGGCTTCAGCATGAGGCAAAAGTAAGAGTTGAACAAATGATTCTAGGTCATTTTCTATTCATCTCCCACTTTTGTGATGCAGACATTAGTTGTGGTTCTCTCCATGCTAGTGGAGGCTCTTTCTAACCTTCACTTCTTCTACCCCTTCAGAGGTTTGGTAAGATATTAATCCCCCATATTAAATCACCCAGGACCCTATGTGGCACAAACAGTTTGTGCCTGACTACTGAAGTTTGGCAATTTGAACCCACCCAGACTTACCATAGAAGAAAAGTCTAGTGATCTTGCTTCCATAAAGATTATAGCCAAGAATACTGTATGGAGCAGTCTCTTCTGAAATATATGGGGTCTTTATGAGTTGAAATCAACTCAAGAGGAATGTATTTTGTTTTTTTTTCTCTTTGGTATTAATTTACTTTCTGCTTGAAATATCTGTAACCGTTTCTCTTTCCCTAATTGAACTGAATCCCAACTGACTCACATCATTGGCTCCTCTATATTTCCCTGGTGATAAGGTACTGGACAATTTTGAATGAGCCATAAAAAGAATCTATGTACAGGACTCTTTCCAAGTATGCAAGTGTTCATTTAAAAAGAATCTTACTCTTCACAAATATTCATCTTTAATGGACTTCCATGTAGTTAAAACCTTACTTTCCTAGAACTCATATAATTTACTGGGAAAAGATTATGGTTTATAACCATAGAGAACTATCTTCAGATCCTAGGTCTAGTATTTATTTTATTGCCAGTTTAGTTTCCCTTGATGGGTAGTTATTGAATTCCAATTTGGTACCAGAAACTGCAAATATCTGTGATACAACAATGATTAAGACAGTCCCTATCCTCTCTCCATGATGCTTAAAATCTCACAGCAAAGAGTGAAGGTAGAGATATTTTTTAAGGTATAAAACATGTTGGCATAACCATGTACTAAACAGCCATCAAGTCTTAGAAAGATTTTGAGCTCATAATAAAAATGAAGAGGAGACACTGAATAGTTTTAAACTGATAAAATTAAAATTTTTGAAAAAGCATTCTAACTAGAGGTTAAGGTTCTATTAGACATAGAGAGGCCAGTTAGAAAGGTGCTAAAGAAATCTATATCAGAGAGATAACAAGGGCCTGAGGGGACAAACATAACTGAACAATGGTAGGGATCATGCTGATAGAGAAAAGAGAATCACTTCAAGAAACATCTAGAAACTAGAACTAACAATATGTGGGAATTAATTGAAAATGTGAGACAAGGAGACAGAAGAGTCAAGAATGACTACAAAGTTTATGGCTTTTGGGAACTGGATGCATAGCAGTGTCATGATGGGGACAGGAAATATAGGAGGACAAAGTGGGGGTGGGGTGAGGTGTGCATCAAAATGGCAAGTTATGTTGTAGACATGTTGGATTTCACCTGCTGGTGAGATATCCATGTAGACATGTCAGGTTGGTTGATGGAGATACAGACTTGAAATTCAGAAGAATGGTCTGGTCAAAAAATATTCAGATGTCATCAGAATATGTATTATAATTGTAGCCATAAGAGCAGATCAATTGAATCAGATTTGTGTAAAGCATGGAAAGAGGAAGAAGCTCATCTCACTGACAAGGAGCCATCTTTGTTTTCCTTTTTTCAAGTTGTCTCATGGTCCTGTCTCCTTCTCTCATCTCCACTTCTTGGACAAGAAACACTGATTTAATATCAGACAATTTCTCAATTTCTTTTTTATTTAAACAGATGAAATCACTTCATGAAAAGATATTAATGAATTGACAGAAATAACAGAATCCAATCATATCAATTGGATCATTAATTGGTCTCTAATAATTTATTACCACAACAGTTGATACAGTAACATACATATCTCCTACAGCTTAGAAATTCTCCAAGAAAAAACAAAACTTTATAATGATCCATTAGGGTCGTAAGCAAAGTTACTGCTGTTTAACAAACAAAAAGACAATTGAGTCCAATAGAAAAATTAATTCTTCAATTATACGACATAGTACAGATATACATTATTTTTGTATATTAATCTGTCACCCATATATTCAAACTTCTATTGTTTCCAATCTTTTTCAGTATTCCAAAACTGTCATCCATATCAAAAACTGTCTGTTATCTCTAGCGTGGAAGGAATTTAAATTAAATTAAAGTCATAATATAAATTCTAAACATATCCATAAAATAAAACTTAGGTTCATAAAACTAATGATTGTAACTAACTGTAATAATCATGCTGAATTTATTTAAAATGGAAGGAACTTACTTACAAATGTAGTAATTCTTAACAAAATATGATTTCAATGAAACTTCTTTAACAGCACTAAAAAGTACAACTATTTTAGCATCTCAATTATTATTCATGAGTATAACAACTTTTATTTGTGGCTGGTATTATTGAAATTATATTCATAAAATCATTAGGTGTAAAAGATTATAGCATCTATATTCTACTATTTATAAGTAAAATTTTATTATGTATATATACCTAAATTATCCAAAATTATAGCTAATCATTTTGAGAAGAGAATAAATAACTTTTGTCTAAATTGGTCTAAATGGAACATTTGCAAGGTGGAATGAATCCAATATTTCTAATATTTCTTATCAGATAAATTTCATTTTGATGAAATTTTGCTGTTCTATTTACAATGAATGGGCCCTGGAAGATCAGTGTCAAAGAAAATAACACTGCAGTGTTCTGTAAACACATTAGAGCTATGTACATGTGCAAAAAAATGGCTTACAAATAACCAAAAAATTTTATAAAATGCTATAAAAATTATTTTCTAATTGTGGTGTAGTGCTTAAGACCTTTAACTACTAGACAGAAGGCTGGCAGTTCAAACCCACCAGTCACTCCTCAGAAGGAACGTTGGGCAATGTACTTCCGTAGAGATACAACTTCGGAAACCTAAGGAGGAGTCTCTATGAGTTGGGACCACTCAATGGCAGTGAGTTGTTTTTTTTTTGGTTTAATTTTTAGTGAGGACAAACTTAACTCCAACATAGGAATGTTGTTGTTGTTGTTATTTGCCGTGGAGTCGGCCCTGACTCATAGCAACCCCTCCTTGGGTTTCCGAGGCAGTATCACTATGGAAGTAGGATTGCCCAACCTTTCTTCCCAGGAATAAGAACAGAAATTATACATGTTCAAAAGGTTATAACAATTAGCAACAATTAAAATTCTTATGTCATATGCTTCTTAATTATCTAAATAGAATCTCTGTAAAGCAGGAGCAACTTAAAATTAGAAATTAAGTGATTGTTTACATTTGCATAATTCTGAAAAAAATTACACTTTGATTTGGAGTTAAAGAATGTACTTACAAACATGCATTTTGCTTTAAGAACAATTGTCTCACTTGGTGTTAAATATTTCCCCCATCGTTTGCAAAAATGCTATTACAAAGCAAATTTCAGTTTATTTCCTTGAAGTCATTCAAATAGTTGGCAATATTTACCTGCCACATTCCCTGATGGATTTAATCTATAGGAAGAAAAATAAAACCAAAATACAATAAAGGAGAATACACCACTCCGTAGAGAAATTCCTGTTTGAAAGTCTTTTTTATCAGAATAGGGGGAAACACAGCATGCTCCCAATCTAGGTCCTGATGTGATTTGAAAGTCAATAGGTGAATTTATTTACCTCACTCTCCTTTTTCAATGCTAAAACTGCCAACTTTCAGGTTTACATCACACTAAAAATTATTCAAAAGTGTTTCTCTCTGCTTTTACTCATAATCCAATCTACCATCCAAGCAACTGTAAGTGAAGTATTTTGTTGTCCTATCTTTGAATAGAAGTATTTTCACTAGGCTCCATCAGTCAATTTTCTAGCAAATACACTGCAGATGCTTCAATTCAGATGTTTGTTTTCTTCCTTATAATGAGAAATCAGGAGGCCTTCATCCCCTGGCAGCCTTTATCAGCCAGAATTATAGCTCTGGTCAAAATTCATTCATATATTTTCACACACCTGCTTCCTCAGACATTAGTAGCCTCATTGGGGCCATTATTCTTTTTGACTTCCAAGTTCTTTTTATCCTTAAATGTCACAGACACCTCAGAGTGAATGGAGTCCAACCTCTGCTCACAGTGAAAAGCTGAGAGGAAAGCCTTTCTGTAGTTATTGTTCATCCAGCCATAGAGCAGGGGGTTGGCAAAGGTAGAGCACATGGCAATGATGTGGAACACTGTGAAGATGAGTTTGTACTCCTTTAGGTCCAAAACCTGGCTGTCAATGTCAACAGCAAGTTGGAAGGCATGGAGAGGCAACCAGCTGACGGCAAACACCACCACCACACACACCAGCATTTTGGTGGTTTTCTGCCTTCGCTGATGGTACTGGTCATTTGCAGCTCCAGGCCTAACATGGTTCTTAAGTTTATTCCAGATGCGAATGTAGGAAAAAGATATGATGCCCAGAGGCAACACATACAGGATTAACAAGGAGGAAAGGCTGTAGACAGTGCCATAGATGCTCTTCTCCTCACCAGGCCACTTTTCAGTACAGGCTACAATCTCAAAGTCTGGAATAATTTCAATCAGAGAATACTCCCGGAAGATGGCCAAGGGGCTTGCCAGAAGGGCACTGATGCCCCAGGCCAACCCAATGATCAGGAAGCTGATGTGCTTGGAGATCTTGCTCTCCAGGTGGTAGACAATGCATCGATGCCGATCCAGGGCAATCACTGTCAAGGTGATTGTGGATACCTGAACTGCCAGGCCCTGGGCATAGGGTACCAGGTGACATAAGACAGGACCCATTTTCCACTCCCCCATTAAGGTGTAGGCGAGAGTGAAGGGCAGGCATAGGGTGTTCACCAGAAGGTCAGCCACAGCTAGATTGGCAATGAAAAAGTTGGTGACTGTGCGCATGTTCTTGAATTTGATCACCACATGGATCACCAAGGAATTGCCAATCACCCCAAGCAAGATGATGGAGCAATAGGCCAAGATGAGGACAATCTGTACTTCAATCAGCTTGGTGCTGTCTATGAGCTCTGGCTCAGGGTCAGGGACCAGCTCATTTCTAGAAGTGGTTTGCCCTGGCCCATACTGCTCCACCTTTACTTCCTCCACTGTCTGGTTCTCATCAGCCTCTGAACCTATTGGCCCCATGGTCAGCACAGTTCCACTTGGACTGCAACTAGCACAGGGCCTACAACAGAATAATGAACAAAGATGGAAAAATTATGACACAAGAGTAAGGCAAAGAAGTATCACAAATGAGCTGTTTTAATTTTGGTTGAGTCTCAAAATACATGTCCTCTGATCCCTAATATTTCATATAGTAGAACATTTTAATAATCAAGTGCTTTAGTAAATCTATTCTAAGTATGGATCAAGTGAATTTTATCCAGGAAATATGTACTATGATGGTAAAGATGAAATACTTATAGTATAGACACAATAACAATGTGAATGCTACTAAATTTATTAAACTCATTTTAAGTGGAATGACTGTTATAAATTTATAACTGCTATAAATCCATTGGGAACTCTGGTGGCATAGTGCCTAAGGCATCTGACTGCTAACCAGAAGGCTGGAGGTTCAAACCCACCAGCCACTCCTCTGAAGGAAGGTTGAGCAATCTACTTTCGTAGTGATACCACCTCGGAAACCCAAGGAGGGGTCACTATGAGTCAAAATCCACTCGACGGCAGTGAGTTTGTTTTTTTGGTTTATAAATCCATCAAATTATTTTAAGGTAGTTAAAGAAAGAAATGTTTCCTCAGTATATATATTTTTCAAATTACAAATTCCACAGGAAAGTGACAAATGTTAAAACCTTTGCCTGGTGCCTAGACTTTTTTTGTTGTTCAGATTGGTCTTTTTAAATATCTCTTTCATCTTTCCTCTCCTCACCATATCAACCACAATAATTTTGTCCTTCTCAGTTTCTCATTACTGTAACAGACTTCTAATTCATATCCCTTCCTCTTCTCTTCCTTTTCCTCATTCATTCATTCACTTAAATATAATTGATCATCTATCATATGCCAGGTATAGTTCTAAATTCTACAGCTATAGCAGTAAACAAAAATTCCTATTTCAAGATCAAACATGCATTCAACAAACATTTTAAAACAATATGTCAGGAACAAGGATTTGTGCTGGGGAAAAAGAAAAACCAGCAAGATAGTACCTGTACTCAAGGGCTGTTGTATTTCACTATACAGAGACTATAAAATTCAAATATGATCATATCATTCTCAATATTTCTAGGTTGCTTTAAACAATATAATATATTGATTTCTAATATAAGACACCTCTTATGAAGTTGGAAAAAGTACTCAGAGCTTTAACACCGTAGTGTAACGGTTAAAGTATTTAGCTGCTAATAGAAAGGTGTGTGGTTCAAACCCACCAGCCAGCCTCTCTGAGGAAGAAAGGTGGGGTGATCTGTTTATGTGAAGATTTACAGCCTTAGAAACTCAATGGGGGGGGGGGCTATGAGTCAGAATTGGCTTCATGGCAGTGAGTTGTTTTTTTTTTTTCACATCATAATAGTAGTACCTTTTGAATGTAGTCATAATGACAAATAAGCTGCTGCTATTAATTCAGAACATTTTTCAAATGAATCTGTATTTTATAATCATAACAGCACCCACCTACAATGTTGTTGTTGTTGCTGCTGTGTACCCTCAAGTCAATTCTGACTCAAAGCACCCCTTGTGACAGAATAGGACAGCTTCATAGGACTTCCTAGGCTGTAATCTTTATGGGAGCAGATCTCCAGGTCTTTTCTGCTGGTGGATTTGAACTGTCAACCTTTCAATTATCAGCTGAGTGCTTAACCACTGTACCCCTAGGGGTCCTCAATGGGAGATCATTGGGTTTCCAAGGCGGTGAATTTTTATAGAAGTAAATTGCCCCATCTTTCTTTAGGCAACTTTCTGATTAGCAGTCAAATACCTTAAGCACTGTGCCACCAGGGAGGAAGTAACGATTTCCTGCTCTTGCTAATCCCTGGGTGGTTTTACCATCCCATTTGTCTTCCATCACTTGTGTATTCAATTCCCTGCATTAATTTTTTTCTTTTATATTCTTGAGTATATTCTATTTTGCATGATCTGTTAAAACTGTTCATTTATTCTCTCATTAATTTTCTCTCCCAATAAAGTGTCTGTATAAGATAACATTGGCCTATAGAAGAAATCACAACTCTTTAGGATGAACTTTGAGGCTTTTCTTGAACTAATCCCTGCATGCCCCTCTGACCTCATCTCTCATGGTATCTCCTAGATGTATTTTAAACTTCTACCATACTGAACTGCTCCCAATTTCAGCAGCAAGTCAGTTTTCTCATGCTTCTCAGCCTTCTCCATTCTAAAAACTCCCAACTTCCCCAACAATCTGTGCTCACCTTCATTTGATGACATACTTGCCACATGCCA
The DNA here is from genome assembly GCF_000298275.1 of Orycteropus afer afer. Taxonomy (NCBI): domain Eukaryota; kingdom Metazoa; phylum Chordata; class Mammalia; order Tubulidentata; family Orycteropodidae; genus Orycteropus; species Orycteropus afer. The sequence goes on along the minus strand of NW_006921703.1, from coordinate 3,860,662 downwards.
CATTTCAATTGTTTTCCTTTGCTCACCCCACCACAGCAACCTTTTGGGGGACAGAAATGATCTTCTTTGTCTTTTATCTGTAGCACACTAAAGTTATCCAGTAATTTGACAAAACAAATATGAAAGTAATGGAAATGCAATTTTACCAAATGATCCAGGTCAGTAAAACACAAAGTTTAATTTTGATTTTTTTTTTATTTTACTGAAGATAACTGCCTACACAAGAGTTCTTTCTCTGATGTGTTACCCTTACCAAGGAAATGTATCATTTTACAACAGCACTGCTGGAAAAGGAGAAGAGTATACATGGACTACAACAATCAAGAGCAGCTCAATTAAAAACTCAAAAGTACAAAAATTAAAAGATAAGCAGACAAGGGAAAAACTCTTTCTTTGAAAGAAAGCAAAATCAGATGTCCACTGTTCAAGACATTTAAGAAAAGCTGCAAATTATTATAGCTTTCTTGATCAGGTGATTAGAAATGTTTTAATTGAAATATTTCTTTTTAGAAATATTATATTTATTTTGTTTTTCTTAATCAAGTAAATTTTCCTAAGATTCCCCTAAAATTAATCCCTGATTATAACAATTAAAATGTCAGTCAGCATGTGTCATAAAGAAGCCTTTCTTTTTCAAGGACCTGTCTCTCTCTCTCACACACACACACACCTAAAAGGAGCCTGACTACACAGAGGAAGATTTCTACCTATTTGTATGTGCTTCACTGATATATTCTAGTCCTTTTGCATTAATTTCAAGTAGAACATTCCAAGGAATCTGGGTCATCCTTCCCATTTGCCTCCATTCTTTTATAGTTAGAGAAAAATTGAAATGAGCTATTCAATTCTTGCATTTATATTTGATAAGCCTTACTGTTTGCCTTAGACTAAGAAAGAGACTGAGTTTACAGGGCACAATTAGTCAATCCTGACAAATCATTAACAGAATTAGCAAGACTCCAGAGGTCTGAGTTTGGGGATCGCAGCGGACTAAATTGAAAAATCAGTATGAAATGGAAGGATATTAGGAGCACATTTGATTTGCTGATTTATTTTGCTTTTCCTTTCAGTCCTATTTTCTTTATTTCAAAGAAATACTCTCTATTTTATATTTATATTATGAAATTGAAGGATATTAGTAGTATATTTGATTTCCTAATTTATTTTGCTTTTTCTCCCAGTCCTATATTCTTTATTTCTCTTTATTACAGAGCTTCTCTGAAGGAGTGGTTATTGATCAACAGACTATTAGTATTGTTGTTGTTGTTATGTGCCGTTGAGTCGGACCCAACTCATAGTGACCTCTCCTTGGGTTTCTGAGGCACTATCACTACAGAAGTAGATTGCCCCATCTTCTTTCCGAGGAGTGGCTGGTGGGTTTGAACCTCCAGCCTTCTGGTTAGCAGTCAACTGCCTTAGGCACTACGCTACCAGAGCTCCCGGCTATTAGTATATGGATACTAAAAGCTGCTCTTAAGCACACTACCAGCATTCAGTCAGGTTAAGGCTTTGCCAAGAGAATGGATCATTTTATGATAGCACTTCTGGAAAAGTGCAAGAGGAAAAGAAAATACACAGAATAAGTTGCCAGATGAAAAATGAAAATATACAAAAATTCAAAGAGAAAGAGACAAGGCAATACCCTTTCCTTTAAATGAAGCAAAATCAAATATTCACATTATTCAAGACATTTAAGGAGAACTGTGAGGTCACACAGTATTCTTGAACAAGTGATTATTTAGAGATTTTGCTATAAAGAAATTTTTCTTTATAGAGCAGGAAAGTGGGTTTCAGGTCCCCCGCCCCCTAGAGATTCAGAGAACTTTTAGTTATCTGAGTGGGAGAACAGTTCATGCTTTGACTGTAGATTTTAAATTTGTGTGGACTTCTGCAACAGTTCTGTTATTTGTCACAGGCTGATCTTAACAAAACTTAACATTTTATCAATCACAACAACTTCCAGAAATTTTTTCCAAGGAAAAATCCCAGAAATCAAGCCACAACCCCTACATTTGTTAGTGGGGGTGGGGGCTTTCAAGAATGCCACATGCAGCCAGGACTGTTAGCCTAATTAAGAATAAAGGTGAAAATAATCACCAAAGGGTTTAGGAATGTCCCTCTTCCAAGTTTTGGGGCTCTGGCCTTTCTTTGAAAGGAGCATTGTCTATTGTATGTCACTGAGTTTTAAATAATGTGTCCCTCTTGCAAAGAAAAAAATAAAAAAGTATCAAAGCTTTGTGTTTGTCTGCTTCCCTTCCACCATATGCTCCTACCAGTGGGTGAGCCCTTAAAGTGAAAAAAGAGGGAATATTTAAACGCATGAGTCTATTCTTGAACAGTTAGGACAATCCAATACTACCTTCCTCTTTAGAAAAGCACTTGCTTTTAAAGAAGAGGCAGGACCAGTAACAAGTTGTTCTGGAAAGATAATGAGCTATCTCTAAGAAGGGTCAAAAGCAGAGTTAACAATCTTCAGTAGAAAAGGGCAGTACTAGTTAAAGTAAAAAGTGGGGATGGTATTCATAACCCTCCCAACCCTTAACTTCAGCCTAAATAAATGGGGGAAAAAGGTCTCAACATTCATTGCTATCTCCCCCATTACCCCTTCATGGAGGCCTGGGAGCTCCTTTGGGGATATTCTCATTTCCAAAAGGTGATCAGAGTTAGAACTTACACTTCCTGAATTGGTCCTTGCTATTCTGCTGAGATGTGGAAGCAAGACGTGTGCAGCCCTTCAGTCTGATGATTATCTGTCGCCAGCTGACCTGGAGAGGGCACAGGGCGCTCCCAGAAGGCAAGGCCAGTTCTGTCCGCTCCGACGGTCCAGGGCAGCCAATGCAGCGCCGAGAGCAGCTGGAACTCCGCGCGTCCGCCCCGCAGTCGGAGCGGCTGGAATGTTGGTACTGCTTCCTCTGCCGCGGACCTCTGCGGTCAAGTGCGCTTCCGCACCGCACTGCGCTGCACCGAGCAGCAGAGGTGGGCGGGAGAGCAGGGCACTAACGGAGGGAGGTAGGGGGCGAACCGCCAATAAAAGGAAACAGGTGGTGGTGCTAGGGGGCTTAGATGGCTCCACAGGGGTAGGACTTGGACGGGAAGTTTCCACGAAGGAAGAGCGCAATATCGTGTCCAGGAATCTGTCCCCTGCCTCCCGGGCTTGGAAGCCAGCGTAGCCGGACCCTACCCAGAGCGTCGCCCCCTCGTAGAGTAGCCAACAAAGCTGAGTACCCACCACCCCCTGCAGTTGCTACTTATTCCACGCGCAACCACCAGAGTTTTATACCCCAGGCTTCAGCATCGCCCATGTCCTTTCCCTTTCCGGAACACCCAGATCCCTTTGCTCCCCTCTACTCAGTTTTGCGAGACATGTTCCAGCAAGGAAAGGCAATTTAGACTCGGATCCAGGTTCACCAAATCCGCCGGGAAAGGCGAGGGCAAAATCTGAGCGGACAGACGGAGCAGCAGACGAAGGGGCTGCGGTCCCTGGAGAGCCTAGACCTTGGGCAGGCAGGGGAGGCAGAATCCTCGCGTCTCGGCGGGGCGGAGACAATCCCACAGCCCACAACTGAGACTCTCTTCTCTTTTCTGCTTGTAGAAGCAGAGACGTGGAGCTGCACCGCGCAGAACCACAGAAAAGCGCAGCACAATTGCTCGCAGGACATACCCTCCTCAGCCTTCCCCTGCTGGAGGGCCTGGCTGGTACATGTCTAGGTAGTCACTGAGCTCCAACAGGAAGATAAACGCGTTCGGATATTTGTTGCCCACTATCACCAGTTCGCTTTAACAGGTGTAGGCTGACATTTCACAAGTTGTGTTTCAGATCCTCAACCCATGTGGCTGGAAGCTTGGCTTGCGACAAAACGCTAGAAGATGTAGAGGCAAATAATGGATCGTGAAAAAGCTACATCTCGCTTTTGCTAGTGAGCTGACTTCTCCTATCTTGGCTCTTTCATTGTGACCCTTGTCTCCCGTGTCACGATGAGCGCGTGCCTTCGGAATACTCACATGTCTCCTCTAGGCGAAGCCCTCGGCTATTGCCTTGAGCTTCCAGACAGTTTGTGGAACTGAGCGAAACAAGACTCTGGAGTAGCCAACAAAGCTGAAGCCTCTGCTTCCTCACAATTCCTTTCAGAATCTCTTTATTCAGAGCCATTTCTTCAGAAATTTACACTCAGTCTCCCCTTTACGCATTTTTAGAGAGGGCAGCAGAGCCTACCACATTAGGAAAACAACAGCTTGACAGTGGAGATTAAGTCTTTGTCTAAGTGCACTGTGTTGGGGCCTTGCACAAATTACTTTCTTGCTGTGCATCAGTTTCTTCATTTCTAAAAAGATGGCCATGTCATCTTGGAACTTCCTTGAAAAATATATTTTTAAAAAAGATGATTTAGATTACTAAAGAACAAGAGGGATTTTTAGTTTCTAAAAAAGACATTAAATATTGTCTCCTCTAGATGAGCTCAGCTCAAAAGATTCAATCCTATGAGAGTTGGTGCAAGCTAATTGTATTACATATAGTTAACAAAGCAGCTTGGATTTTTCACTTACCAAGAAACAAAAGGGAATCAAAATGAAAATTAAATGACCAACAGTTCCACTTAAACTATTTTAGATTATTATTATTATTTACCTTGAGGAACTATTCCTTGCTTATGCATGCATGTTCATGCAACAGGTTCTCTTCTTAATATATTTGCATCAGTGAAGAATGAGCTATGTCATGATGAGTTGTAACTTTTAAATAGTAGGAGTGGCTTGAAATAACAATTACAAGGACAGGAAAATACAGACATCAAAATAGATTAGTGCAATCCTTTAGAGCTCTGGTGGCTAGTGCCTAAGGCATTTGACTGCTAACCAGAAGGCTGGCAGTTCAAACCCAGCAGCCACTCCTCAGAAGGCAGACTGGGCAATCTACTTCTGTAGAGATACTATCTTGGAAACCCAAGGAGGGGTCGCTATGAGTCAGATCCTACTAGACAGCAGTAAGTATCTTTCAGAATAATGAATATTACTTCAGAGTAATTGCTTTGGAGAGTTCAACTTATTTCACTGGTACTTCAACTGCACAAAATATGAATCCTTGCCTTCTTTAGAACTGCCTTTCAAGATGGAGTTCTTCAAGAAAGCATGGCATCCATATATGAATATCTTGTCTCATTCCCTCATAGACATATGTGTCCCAGAGTATCTACATAGTTCCAGACATCTAGTCGGCAACCCAAATAAGATTAAATGACTTCTTTGACTAATGTTTCCTAATAGTTAAGGACAGAATTGGATGTGAAACTGTTCCAGTGAAATCAAAGTTGCTTTACTGTGTGTCATATTACCGAGAGTTTTGACAATTACCTCATGACACTGTTATATATTAAGATCTGATTCACATCCTTTAACATGCATCTTTTGTGTACTATAGTAACAATGAAGCACTGTAATGAAGGCTAATAAGCCACATCAAGATATGATAAAAGCTTTTGAAAGTGATGGTGTAATATTGATTAATCCAGATTGAAGATAGGACAGGATTATTGGCACCTGGTTTCTCTCATATCACATTATTCTATTCCTCAGGCAATTCCACTTTTAACCTAAATAGGTACTGACTATTCTGCAAATAGCGGCTATTTAAGTTCAGGTGTATACATGGCAAGGACCAGTAACATAAAACCACCAATAGGCTAGGTTTTAGGAGATAGTAGGGATTGACAGAGTCTGTAACAACCCAAAGAGCACAAAAAAAATATGCTTCATCTGAAGAGGGAGGCTGCTTCTAGCATTCAACTGACCTGCTCTGTAAAAATCTAGATCCAGTATTATCAGATGTAATTTTTTAAATTTTAGATTCTTAAAACCTTCCAAATTTCAAATGAGGGAAATTAATGTGAGTCAGATCTGTGCAGTCTAAAACAAATAGGTGATCTATCTATCTATCTATCTATCTATCTATCTATCTATCTATCTATCATCTATCTCTCTCTATGTATAATGATGTTGCATTATATATATCTATATATAATGTTGTTGTTAGCTGACAGCAAGTTGATTTTTGACTTATAGAGAACCCATGTGACAAAGTAGAACTAGCCCATAAGGTTTCCTTAGTTGCAATCTTTCTGGGAACAGATTGCTAGATCTTTTCTCCCTCGCATTTGAACCACCAACTTTTTGCTTAGCTGCCAATTACTTAATCCTTGTGTCACCAGGGCTCATTAGATAGATGGATAAGTAGTTTCATAGGTAGGTGTTGTTGTTGTTATGTGTCTTCTAGTCAGACCCAACTTATAGCGCCCCCTCCTTGGGCTGCCGAGGCAGTATCACTACAGAAGTAGATTGCCCAACCGAGTTCCTCTGTAGGCAGTTATAGTCTGTCCTAAATGGTCACTCTGAATTGGAATTCACTCGAAGGCAATTAGTCACCATGGAATGTAGACTATCAGTGTTCAGATACACTTTCTGTGGCCTCAAACAGGGAGGACTGAACGGGCTACCTATTTTCTGGTGGCGGGGAGGTTGTTGTTGTTTTTATGTGCCGTCAAGTCGGCCCGACTCATAGCGACCCCTCCTTGGGTTTCCAAGGCAGTATCACTACGGAAGTAGGATTGCCCAACCTTCCTTCCGAGGAGTGGCTGGTGGGTTTGAACCGCCAGCCTTCTGGTTAGCAGGCAAGTGTCTTAGCCACTATGCTACCAGAGCTCCCGGCGGGGAGGTAGGGGGAGCTAAAATAGGAGAAAGAAAAGCATCAAAGAGAATGAGTTTGTTTTGATTCCCGACAGAACATCCTCCTGGTTTCACTCTGCCTGACAGCCAGTATTTTTCTCACCATAATGTCAGTTTCCTGGGCAATTATTAGATAACCTTCAAGTAATGCCAATCTGACCTGTAATACAGACAGAATGTGAATGGTGTAGTGCACATGGAATGTGGAACCTGATTCCTGGAGGAGAAGAGAAGCAAGCTTCATAAATCAGGATAGTAGCTGAAAGGAAGGAAAATCTCTGAGGAATGGAGTGTGAAGAACATAGGATCTGAAGAAAGGGGCTGCAAGCCCAAGTAGGGGAATCATCTAAACCCCAGTTGTATTAAAAAAAAAAAAAAAAAAAAAAAGTTCAAAAAAGCTAATAAAACATTGTATTTAACTTCTTAGGCTAGACAAGCAAAGATTTGTTGTTGTTGTTGTTATGTGCCATCGAGTAGGTCCCAACTCATAGCGACCCCTCCTTGTGTTCTGAGGCAGTGTCACTACAGACGTAGGATTGCCCAACCTGCCTTCTGAGGAGTGGCTGGTGGGTTTGAACCACCAGCCTTCTGGTTAGCTGTCAAGTGCCTTAGGCACTATGCTACCAGAGCGCCTAAACAAAGACTAAGAGTCCCTAAACCAAACTCACTGCCATTGAGTTGATTTTGACTCATAGACAACCCCTTTGGGTTTCCAAGGTAGTAAATCTTCATGGAAGTAGATTGCCCAACCTTCTTTCTGAGGAGTGGCTGGTGGGTTTGAACCACCAACCTTCTGGTTAGCAGTCAAATGCCTCAGGCACTATGCCACCAGAGCTCCTCAACAAGTCCGTAGTTAGGGAATATTAATAATCATACTAGTTTAACAGTTAGTTATGCTGTTTAGTATATTTGAAACTTATTCTGTCATGCTTTATTTAATTGTTCAGTGAATTCAGTTGTAATTTCTCCTTAGGCTTATTAAGTTCTCACAAAGATTCTTTTTAAAGTTCCAGTAAGACTCTCCTGTAGCAATAAATTATGGAACCTAGATATTCCACTGGCCATTTGGTTATAATATTGATTCTCAATTAGTCCTAAATGTATTCCTGTTTGGATCTTGGCTGACTTTTCATTTTAAGCTGGGAGGGAGGAGAAATGGGAATATATATCTGAACAGATACATAATAGAAGTCGCATCAAGTAGAAATAGAGGAAACAAAAAGAAATCAGTTTCTGTGAATGAAGCTGGAATATAATTTTTACGTAGGTTACTTTTTAAAAAACTTGATTTTTTAGAAAACTAGCCAACTTATCAAGTTTGTTCCAATGACAAGGTAATGCTTTTGCTTCCTGTTCTGTCCTAAACTTGATTTATAAACTCATGTATCAGAGAAGTGTGAATGAGCAAGAAAAGGTCACCAAATATTGAAGGTCACAAAGCTAGAATATAGGTTTGATTTTCTTAAAAAACTTCATGTGCCAGACGTTGTGAAGACATGTGACTCCTTCAGGAAAAGCAACTACTTATTCAAAGTGAGTATAGCCTAACTCCTACTAAATTGGCAAAAATATCATTTGCTATGATTTTTATTTCCATGGATTTGGGTTTTTGTTCTGTTTTAAATTTTTAATTGCAGATTCAAAGCAATTAAGGAAGATTGTAAACAACATATGCAATATTTTGCTGAGATTTTTATCTTTCCATGATCATCTGAATGGGTACTGAGACTGGTAAGGAACCAAATCAAAAAATGTGTTTACACGTAAATGATTCACAATTCAAATCTTATCGAAAAATAAAAGAAGGGACATTTTTATGAGGTTTTCAAAATTTAATCAATGCAAATTTTCATTTGTTTATCTAAATCATGCACAGAAGACTGATGGCTAAAGAGGAATCATGCACACTTTTGGAAATTTCAGTTTTATTTAATAAGTGTTTATTCTTGTAGCCTATGGAGATGTAATTATATATATATATGTATATATGTAATTACAGAGTCTAAATAAATAGAATTTTTATTTTTCTTAAAAGAGTACAAGTAAAATCAAAGCTCCTTCTCATGCTAAATTACTACTGATATCCTGAGACATGGGAAGTCAATGATTTATATATAATTTACAGGTATAATTTTGGAGATTGTAAAATGGCTTGCTCAAAGTAAAAGTTTCAAAATTCTCAATAAGCGATGCAAGTAGGATTTAATTTATGACTCATTAGTCTTTCTTTGTCCAAAAAATTATATGAAATCCATATAAATATCCTATTAAAAAATCTTTATTGGGTGTCTAATTTATTACAGGCATTATGCTAACCACTAGCCATATAAAGATGTATTACACAGAGCTGCCACTGAGTGGCTCTGGTATTAAGGGGATATAAATAAATAAAGAAAGAAGTACCATAGATAGAGCAAGATTCTCAGGTAGACTATGATGTAGCAGATTTGATGCAAGAAGGAAAGAATGATGAGGTTGTCATATGCATGCTGACTGTAGTGAGAATCAGGGAAATGTTTTGAGGTGGAGATAACACAACTCAGTGTAAACTTAGACAGAAGCCCTTCTTGGCTTTACCTGGCATTGGGAAACCATTTTCTGCATGAAACATACCTCCCCACTGCACTGAGCTAGGTTGTGTGATACTGAGATACGTAAAATCCAGGAAAGAAGACTATCATTTACATAAGTCAAAGTATAGTTTTAAAAGTTAAAAACATAATTCTCAAACAAAATATGCAGTGAGTACATGCCACAGATTGATTTAATGGATCAATAAGGGTGCCAGCACAATGGGAAAGCCAGTTCAAAGTAGGACCCCAAAGATGGATGCATGTAGTCAGTGGAAGAAAGAAAGCTGCACAGTAAGTCCAAAATTTATGGACCGGTATTTTCCACCAAATAGAATTCATTTGCATCTCTGCCAGACAAGAGTCAAACTTAAGAATTTTCTGAATTTGCATGAAACTTTATAGAGAATGAGATCTAATCCAAAGTAAATAAGTCAAACTAAATAAGGTACTTTACCTGGAGAGTTAGATTACCTTTAAGCTCACAAGACATTACTTTAATATGTCATTGTACATCATGGAACATCTTACTCTTTTTTTTTTTTTTTTTAATTGCTGTGTAACAAGCCATCCCAAAATTTAGTGGCTTAAAAAAAATTATTTTCTTTTGCTCATGATATTCTGAGTCAAGAACTCAGGAAAGGCTCAGCTGGATGGTTCATCTCTGATCCATGAGACATCAATTAGTGTGGCTGGGGCTGGAGGATCCTCTGCTAAGCTGGTGCCTTCACTCACATGTCTGAATCCTGGGCTTAGCTGCCAGGAATAGAGGGAGGATGACTCATATTTCTTTCAATCCACAGTAGAAGTCTCAGACTAGTCAGATTTCATACATGGTTTTTGTCTTCATCAAAAACAGCCTTCTAAAAAGTGTTCTGAAAGGCCAAGGTAGAAAATGCAAGCCTTCTTCTGACCTAATTTGCCAAGTGCAAGAACATTTCATCAGTTGCATTCTTTAGATGAAGCAAGTCACTAAGATCATCCTATACTCAAAGGGAAGAGATAAATATACTTCACCCCTGGATAGGAGAAGGGCATGTATGTACAGAGAAGGAAGGAGTTAATGCTAGCCTAAGAAAACAGTTATTACACATCCCTTTGTGTTATACCATATTTTGGACTTTTAAAAAATTTTTTTTAATATCCTCATTAAAGAGGAACTTTGATGGGAAAGTGTCACAGTTTCTGAACTTCCACAATGAGTTATTTTTCTTCTTTTGCTTTGAATTGGTGAAATGATCAGAATCAGACACTGAAAAATCTAAGATACTCTCTGCCAGTGGAAGCCCTCAGGCAAGAATACACAATGAAGATAGAAGAAGGTTTCCAACATCTGCACTTAGATAAAAACAATGATCAGTACAAATAAAATTTGTAAAGAGAAAGAGTTAAGCCAGAATGAAATTTCCACTTCCAGATGGAAGGCTTTAAATAGATTTGCTCCTGTAATGATTTACTTAAGGTGAATGATATTTAAACTTGTTCTTAAATAACCCCAGGTAAGAAGAAAGCACAATGTTCCCTGGTAGACAATTCCTATACATAACAACCAATTTCACAAGACTACTTCAATTGAGCCCACTGGGAACTGTGGAGACCTCTGTTCTACACATGACCTTACTGCTGAATAATGCACAAAAGTTGAGCTTGGAAGAGAATCTGTGGTTAACTGTCAGTGTTTGGAAATATCATTTACTCTCTCTGATTAAATTTTCCTCAACTGTAAAATAAGGGATGTTGTTATTTAGTTATTAGGTACTATCAAGTCAGCTCTGACTCATAGCAACCCTTTGTACAACAGAACAAAACACTGCCTGGTCCTGTGCTAGCCTCATAATCCTTGCTATACCTGAGGCCATCATTGCAGCCACTGTGTCAATCCATCTCATTGAGAGCCTTCTCCTTCATCACTGACCCTCCACTTTACTAAGTGTAATATCCTTCTCCAGGGAACGGTCCCTTCTGGCAACATGACCGAAGTAGGTGAAACGAAGTCCGGCCATTCTCATTTCCAAGGAGTGTTTTGGCTGCACTTCTTCCAGGACAGATTTGTTAGTTCTGTTAGCAGTCTATGGTACCTTCAGTACTCATCGCCAAGTCCACAACTCAGAAGCATCAACTATTCTTCGGTCTTCCTTATTCATTGTATTTCACATGCATATGAAGCATATTGAAAATACCATGCCTTGGGTTAGGCACACCTTAGTCTTCAAGGAGACATCTTTGCTCTTCAGCATTTTGAAGAGTTCTTTTGCAGAAGATTTTCCCAGCTCAGTACATCATGTGATGTCCTGACTGCTGCTTCCATTGGTGTTGATTGTGGAAACAAGTAGTATGAAATCTTTGAGAACTTCAATCTTCTCTCCATTTATTATGATGCTGCTCATTGGTCCAGTTGTGAGGATTTTTGTTTTCTTTATATTGAGACGTAATCCATACTGCAGACTGTATTCTTCAACC
>NW_006921703.1:3843916-3848375 GCF_000298275.1 Orycteropus afer afer | reverse complement strand
TTTTGTTCTGTTGTACATAGGGTCACTATGAGTCGGAGCCGACTCGACAGCACATAATAACAATAACAACAACATGTTTGTTAAGCTGTGGTCCTAGGGTTTCCTTCTTCTAAATTCTCTGTTGTTGTTGTTGTTGTTGTGTGCCATCAAGTCAGACCTGACTCATAGCGACCCCTCCCTGGGTTTCCAAGGCAGCATCACTACCGAGGTGGATTGCCCAACTTTCCTTCTTGGGTGCTTCATAACAATGCTCATTCTAAGACTCCATCCCAGATACTGTGGTCAAAGTATGTCTTGGGTTGAGAGATGCAATCTGCAATTATCAAGCACCTAAGGCAATTCAAATACATACCAACTTTTCAAAAGCATCTATCTAAGGTAATATCTTGCTAATATGCTAATAAATTAAGAAATGAAGAATAAGTTAATACATAAGCAAACAAGTATGACAGAAAGAGAGAGAAAGAGAATTTTAACTCAGTTACTCAGATTGATATTTTATGGTTTTCAAAACTTGCTAGAGTTCTTCACTTCCCATTAACTAAGGCTAATCTTGTATAGACACCAGTGATACAAAATGCCTGCAGTCCTTACAGAAACAATAGAAGACAGACACAGAGTAATCCCTCACCCAACACTATGGGAGAGAGATCCAATAGAGCTCCTACCTCAGGACCATAGTACTGGGGTACACCAGACTCAATTGGCACAACAAAATACATAAAAGCATTGCTCCACATCCTATGTTGGTGAGTAGCAACTAGGGTTTTAAAAGCTTTCAAGCAGCCATCTAAGATGCAGCTAATGGTCTCCTTGTATTGGAAGTGAAGAAGAACACACCAAGGGGGGGGAAAAAAAAGGGCATTTAGAAGCAATCAACCCTAGGACACGATGGCCCTCGAGACCAGAAGAACTGGATGGTGCCCGGCTGGTAGCCAACCACTCAGGAAAGGATCAAATCTGGAGATCCTGGATAGAGTAGGAGGGAAAATATGGAACAAAATCTAAAAACTCAATAATGACCAGAATTACTGGTCAGATGAAATATGGTGAGACTCCCAATACAATGGCCCTGAAATACATTCAGCGCCTGGAATAAAACTCACCCCCAGGGGCGGATTCTTAGTCCAATAGTTAACAAGATGTACACCCAGACCACTCAACCCAGGATGCTGCACCCACACACTCAATGGTAATACATCCCTTAGAGCAATAGACCATAGAACACCAAAGGACCAACATTCAAACTGAGGAAATGCAGGACAAACAAGAGTGCATAATTATGAGGGACACAGGAGGAGGTTGCAGGGTAAGGAGGGTAGGGAGGGGAGGAGACTGGGTTAGGGTTGGACATGGTGAATGAGGAATGAAACTAAATGTACGCATGACATTGAATGTAAAACAAGCTCTTAAAAAAAAAAACTTGCTAGAGAGTTCTTTGCTTCCCATTGCTCATCAAATTTAATGTTAAAATGCATTTTGTTTCCATAGATAATATTGTTTGTAGATATAATTACTCACTGTAAATTCCTGGTGCAATATCTCTATTTGAGTAACATTCTAGTCCCTCTACCACCCTAAGTAGGGTGTTTATTTCCATATTAGAGAGCTCTCAGACCTTTGGCACTTGAAACACTTTTAATTTTACATTTTTATGTGATTATTTGACTACTTGATGAACATGTATCTCCCCCTTGAGACAATGAAAGCAGGGCCTGTGTCTGTTCACAAACCACTGTATCATCACCATCTAGTATCGTGCTTAAACAAAAATGTTACTCCAGGATTTTTGTACATTTGTACACACTTGGGGGGGAGTATGAAAGGGTAATTAGTCTTGCAAATATTTCTCCTCTCATATTAACCACTTGATCTATGGCTACGTACATTATTTGAAACTATCGTCTCTCTTGTCCATTTCTTTTAATTCCCTACCACCTTGCCCAGCCTGGATTTCATGCCTCATAGAAAGAATATTGAGCAAGCTTCTCCTTTCTTTCTTTACCTCTTCTTCCAAACACAAATTCCTTCCCAACTGCCAAGAAAAGTAGATATCCCTCTGACTCAAGGCATATTTTTTTTTTTTTTTCATTCCTGGAGAGATTTCACTACCCAGGCAGTGAACCCTTATTTCCAAAATTAATCTTTGCTTATTGTTGTTGTTGTTGTTATGTGCCGTCGAGTCGGCCCTGACTCATAGCGACCCCTCCTTGGGTTTCCGAGGCAGTATCACTATGGAAGTAGGATTGCCCAACCTTCCTTCCGAGGAGTGGCTGGTGGGTTTGAACCACAGCCGTCTGGTTAGCAGGCAAGAGTCTTAGCCACTATGCTACCAGAGCTCCCTAATTCAGGCAGTGATTGCCCAGTAGGTAGGTGTGAATGGGTTGTGGTTAGCCTATCTAGATTCAAAAACTCCTTTTGCTACTTATCAACATCTAGTCTTGGGCAAATTACTTGGACAAATTCTCTGGGGCCCATACTCCTCAACTGTAAAGGAGGACTAATAATGTCTAATCTATAAAGCTGTTGCTAGGGTCAGAAAGGATAAGATAGAAAGAATTCCAAGGATGAGGCAGATTCAGAGTAGGATCTCATAAATATTAGCTATTACTATAAAATATGCATCTTGCCATCTTCCTCTACAAATAAGTCCTCAGTTAAATACTTTTACTTGATCTATAACCTATACTCATTGTATCTTTACCCTTAGTACATTTCTTGAATTCTACTCTTTCCTCATTTCTTACTTCATACTGAAAATGTACTTCATACATTTCCTCACTTCCTACTGAAAATGGACACTGCTAACCTCAAATATATTATGTTGATTCTAGATGCTATCGAGTCGTCTCTAATTCATAGCAACACTATTACAGCAGAACAAAACACTGCCAGGTCCTGTACCAGCCCCATAATCCTTGCTATACCCGAGCCCATCATTGTAGCCATTGTGTCAATCCATCCCATTGAGGGCTCCCCCCTTTTTCATTGACCCTCCACTTTACCAAGCATGATATCCTTCTCCAGGGAATGGTAACTTCTTACAACATGACCAAAGTAGGTGAGATGAAGTCTGGTCATTCTTGCCTCCAAGAAGCATTCCAGCTGCACTTCTTCCAGGACAGATTCATTAGTTCTTCTGGCAGTCCATGTGCCTTTCAGTATTCTTTGCCAACACCACAACTCAGAAGCATCAACTCTTTTTTGGTCTTCCTCATTCATTGTCAAGTTTTCGCATGCATATAAGGCTATTGAAAATACAATGTCTTGAGTTGGCCACACCTTAGTCTTCAAAGAGACATCTTTGCTCTTCAGAACTTTAAAGAGGTCCTTTGTGGCAGATTTGTCCAGTATAATACGTTGTCTGATGTCTTGACTGCTGCTTCCATTGGTGTTGATTATGGAACCAAGTAATATGAAATCTTTGACAACTTTAATCTTTTCTCCAATTATTGTGATGCTTCTTATTGGTCCAGTTGTGAGGATTTTTACTTTCTTTACATTGAGGAGTAATCCATACTCCAGACTGTAGTGTTTAATATTCATCAGTAAGTGCTTCAAGTCATATTCACTTTCAGCAAGCAAAATTGTGTTGTATGCATATCATAGGTTGTTAAGGGTCTTCCTCCAATCCTGATGCTGTGCTTTTCTTCATATAGTCCAGTTTCTCAGATTATTTTCTCAGTGTACAGATTGAATAATTGTGGTGAAAGGATACAGCCCTGACACACTATCTGCCCGATTTTAAACCATGCAGTATCCCCATGTCCTCTTCACATGACAGCCTCCTAGTCTATGTACAGGTTCCTCATGGGCACAACTAAGTGTTCTGGAATTCCTATTCTTGTCAATGTCTATAATTTGTTATGATCCACACAACTGAATGTTTTGCATAGTCAATAACACACAAAATAAACATCTTTCCAGTATTCTTTGCTCTCAGCTAAGATCCATCTGACACCAACAATGATATCCCTTTTTCCACATCCTCTTCTGAATCCAGCTTGCTTTTCTGGAAGTTCTCTGTCAATATACTGCTGCAAACATTTTTGAATTATCCTCAGCAAGATTTTACTTGGGCGTGATGTTAATGACATTGTTCGACAATTTCCACATTGTGAGGGATCACCTTTCTTTTGAATGGGTACAAATATGGATCTCCTCCAGTCAGTTGTCCAGGTAGCTCTCTTCCAAATTACTTGGCTAATTTCGCCCATAGAATCAGTCAGTATTGCAATTTTTTTTTCTTTAGTCGTCATTATTATTGTCTTTTATTATCACTATCTTATTATTCTTATGATGATGATGATTTGGGTGAAGATTTACAGAGCAAATTCACTTTCCATACAGCAGTTTACATATACTTTGTTTCATGATATTGACCACAGTTTACCACAATGCAACAGCTCCCCTCCCACTTCCTCCCCATAGTTACCTCTTCCCTGTGTACATCCCTCCA
>NW_006921703.1:3809545-3828849 GCF_000298275.1 Orycteropus afer afer | reverse complement strand
AGAGAACACAAATAACACGAATAAGAAATGAAATGGGTGACATCACAACAGAACCAACTGAAACAAAATTGAATAAATAACTTTTAAAGTCCCTTCCAAGCCATAACATTCTCTGATATTTATGAGACAGTTGTTCTTTTTTCATATATAAAATTTTAATTCTGAAAATGGAATTAATTTTGTGAATTGGAAATACATTGTCAGAAGCAAAGTCAAACAATGACTTTTTAATTCTTTTTGTGTGAGAGTGAGAAAGTCACGATGGAAAAAGAAATTTACCAATCTGCTCTTTCCCTTTAGTAAAGAGACTTTGAAATGTCTGTCTTTTCAGTTCACCCCTGTAGATGTAATCTCATATAGTAAAGCTTTAAAAGAACACTCAGGTAAATTGCCACTGATGCTTGACAGCTCTGATTTAAGTTTTGGTAAATTTCTTGGATGATCATTCATAGAATGTTTATTTACATCTTTCCAGTTCCTCAACTTAATTTACTCTGATGTACAGAGAATATAAATCTCAAACATTTAATTTAAATATTGAATTGGAAGCACCCAAGAAGGATCAGGAATATATGGTAGGCATCCTTCAATTCAACTTGTATCTATCTCTTCTTCACTAATATAAGCTGGGAAGTCTAGGCAAAGTAAGGCCACAAATGAGAAGAAAGTGGCAGTGAAACTGTGCTGCCTGCTTAGTCCTGAATAGGCTATTATTTATTTAATCTATTTGATGCTTGCTGTTATTAGTTGCTATGGAGTCAGCTCTGACTCATGGCAACCTTGTATATAACAGAATAAAATGCTGCCAAGTCCTGTGCCATCTCCATCTCCATGAACTTTGGTATGTTTAATCTCATTGTTGTAATTATTGTGTCAATATATTTTTTTGAGAGTGTCCCTTGTTTTCACTGACCCTTTACTTTTACAAACAAGATGTCCTTGTCTAGGGTATAATCTCTCCTGATAACCTATTGAAAGTAAACAATGAGGACTCACTATCCTCACTTTCAAGGAGCATTTTGGTTTTATTTCTTCTAAGGAATGATTTTAAAACATGTTTTCAATATCTTGCTTTTCTTAAAAGTTCAAAGCTCTTAATAGTCATTTTCTTATCCCTCTTACTTACAGGGCATTCATAATTAAAATGGGCGTTTAATCCACCCTCTGGTACTAGTTGTTATTGTTGTTGTTAGGTGCTGTTGAGTCAATTTTCAACTGATAGGAAAAAATGTGACAGAGTGGAAATGCCCTATAGAAAACCCTGTGGGGCATTTCTACCGTGTCACATTTTTCCTTATCAGTTGAAAAATGACTCAATGGCATCTAACAACAACAATAATCCTGGTTGTATGGTGCCTAAGGCATTTGACTACTAAACAGATGGCTGGTGGTTCAAACCCACCAGCTACTCGGAAGGAAGGTTGGACAATCTACTTCCATAGTGATACCATCTCGGAAATCCAAGGAGGGGTCGCTATGAGTCAGTCCGACTTGACAGCAGTGAGTTAGTTAGTTAGTTAATCTTGACAGAAGCAGATCACCATTCTTCCACAGAGTAGCAGGTGAGTTCTCATCACCAAAGTTTTGGTTAGCTGCCAACCATTTATCCTTTGCACCACCACAGCTCTTTCATTCCTTAATTTTCTTAGCATTTTCCATACTAGTTAAGAGTACCAGAAAGATTTACTTTATTGCTTGAAATGCTACTTTTTCTTTTTAATTAAAATGTTACCTATAAAAGAAAATTTGCCTTGTTATTACATAATTTTCAAAACATTTAAATATCTGTGTTTGTATGGGTCTGCACTGTATCTTTTCCTTCTCTAGAGATTAAAAACTCTAAGGGTTAGCTGTGATGTATATTCAGAGACTACCACAGAGAAGAAAGCATGTCTTCAAACACATCATTTGATAAGATTATATACAGATGAGCTCTGACTTAGACAAATAATTCAATATGATTTAAGAGAAAGAAGGAGGAAAGACTATAAGCAAATATTATACTCTCAAAGAGATTATTAGTGTTACAAAGATGTAGTGAACAATTCTTTTAAATAATGAAAGTAAACTCTATTATTTGATTTATAAAAAAATTGAATTAATAGGGGAGAACAAGTTAAACAAGTTAATCATAAAGACAATAGCAAGATAGCATTTAGGAAGTTTTATAATCAACTAGAGCTAAACAGACTTATTTTTCATTCATTTTGTGTTTTATTAAACTAGAGTTTTACAGCATGAATTATACTCTATGGATATGATGTGCATATAAATTTAAACAATGCTGCTCTAAACAAAGATGGGGAAGATTGGGTCTAGGCCATTCAAAAGCTCACAAGAAGCAACAAATTATAAAAATTAATTAGAAGATAAACACATATCTAATATATACATATATACAGTATATTGTATCCCAAAAGGGGGCTTGTTGGGATGATTCACAGAGAAGATTACGTTTTATTTAGATCTTGAAAAAGAGTAGTTTACAATTTTAATGGGAACTGGGATTGTTGCTGTTAGGTTAAGTCAGTTTCCCACTCATTTCGACCTTGTGCACAAATAACAAAACATTGCTGACCTACCTACTCCACACCCCCATGTGATTCTGATGAGCATGCAAGCTGGAAACCATGGACCAGAGTATTTATCAAAGCAAACCAGCAAACAAAATCATGAAAAAGGCAAACACAAAGCTTAGATGGAAGATCTCAAAACTTGGAAAAGACAATGAATATATATAGTGCTGGTGATTGTTTGTATGTTTGGTGATTAAGAGTATAGCTATGTCATTAAGCTAAACGGGAAATAAGAAAAGAATAATTTTTCAAGGAATGGTAATGGATTTAGCTTCAGATCTGTGGGGTAGGTTATGAAAAAAAAAAAGTATTTACAACTTGGAAAGAAGGCAAAAAGAAAAAAGTGAGTGACATAGAGTGGCATTGTTTACCAGGTGCTCTGAAGGAATATTTCAGTATCTAGGAGAATGTTATTTGTTCAACTAACTGTGTAAAACTGACTAAAAGGTCTAAGACATAATGAGGCCACAAATTAACTGATATATTTTTATCCAGTAGGGTTGCAAATAGTTTCGTTCCAGTAGAAAAGATAATCCAAAGGTTGTACTTTGTTTTGTTGAAAGATATTAAGCAATTTTAATACCTAAACTAGTAATGTTATTCTAATATTCCTTCCTTAAATTGCCTATAAATAACTAGATCCTCAAATCCTCTCTGAACCAATCTTATTATCTCATTGTTTCTCTCATTATTTAATAAGTTATTTAAAATATTCGACCCAGGTTTTTAATATTTGTATGAGGTTTTTTTTTTTTTTTCCTCCTTTTATGTTTTGAAAATCATTGTTGTTGTTGTTGTTAGGTTGTGTCGAGTCGTTTCTGACTCATAGAAACCCCACGCACAGCAGAATGAAACACTGCCCGATCCTGCTCCAGCCCCATGATCCTCGCTATACTTGAGCCCATTGTTGCAGCCACGAATCAATCCATCTAGCTGAAGGCCTTCCCGTTTCGTGGACCCTCCACCTTACCAAGCATGACATCCTTCTCCAGGGAATGGTCCCTTCTGACAACATGACCAAGTAGGTGAGAGAATGTCTGGCCATTCTCATTTCCAAGGAGCATTCCGGCTGCACTTCCTCTGGGACAGATCTGTTAGTTCTTTAACAGTCCATGGTACTTTCAGCATTCTTCACCAGGACCGCAACTTAAAACCATGAACTCTTCTTTGTTTTCTTTATTCGTTGTCCAGCTCTCACATGCATAGGAAGTGATTAAAAATATCATGGCTTGTTCAGGTGCACCTTAGTCCTCAAGTAGATATCCTTGCTCCTCAGCACTTGGAAGAGTTCCTTCCTGGCGGACTTGCCCAGTGCTAATGCGTTGTCTAATGTCCTGACTGCTGCTTCCATCATCGGTATCGATTGTAGAACCAAGCAATGTGAAAACCATACTTTAAAGGTTTTGGAGGTGCCACTAAGATACACAAGGAAACTTATTTGATGGAGTCCCAGGCTATTTAGAGGTGTGAGTGTGTGTGTGTGTGTGTATCTGTATCTTGAAGTGGCAATCAAATTTTACTGTGTTAAAACTCTCCAATTCTCTAAGTTTTATGTCAATTGATTTGCTTATTTGTTTTAGTTTCTGGTTCTTCTGCTTGGCTTTGGTGCTGGTTCCAGTTTGTCTGCAGCTAATGTTATTCCTCACAGATGGCAACAATGATCAGAAAATTTGCTTTATGTTCTCAGTTCGTTTTGATACTTGTTAATACTAGCTCATCTGAACTTTCTAAATTTCTTATACTGCCTTACTGATCAACTAAGTTCATAGAATGCTTATGACTATGAATAATGTAAAATGGTGTTAATCTAAATTGAATCAAAAGTCTGGCAAATTTTTATGTCAGCTTTAATCATGTTTTCTAATGTGTCAGCTTGAAGCATGAATTCCAAGATTCTTAGAGATTCTTAGTTAACTTTACAGCCTTGGACTAATATTAAATCTAGTTAATAAATAATCTTTGAGTCTTTTGATAATTCATAAATAAGAAAGGATATTGAACCTTGGTCAAAAGGCTTTTTATTTAAAAAAAAATGTTCTTTTGAGTCTTAGTTTAATATATTACAAAGTGGCAATACTTGTCAGTCAAGTAAATGACTGAAGTCATATTGTTATTCTTGCCACTTTTCAGAACTGTAAATGTGTGCGACTTTAGTGGGTGAGGTTTCCCTGTTTGCTGAATTGCTTGTGTATAATAATTATCAATTACTTATTTCCCAGTTAAATAGATGTGAAGTGAGTTAAAAGTTATAGCTATTATAGGTAAGTAAGCCAGTATATGTGTGAAATATAACTATAACAAATACAATTGTATCTAACATATAAGAACATTTTTGTACTTTTTAAAGGAAATATTGAGGAAATTTACCCTAAAATAAAATGTGAGATTATTCACAATATGAAAAACATAATGACAAAACTTGAGTTTTTACATTAAGCTGAAAAAGGAAAGTGAAAGGTATTTGCTTTGATTTTTAATACTCCACTAAAAGAATAATGAAAAGTGTTAAAATTTTGGTAAACTTCAATTATATTTGATGAGCTCCTTCAGAAGGTAATTTAAAAAGAAGCTTATAAAATTTTTATTGTCAAATATTATATTAATGAAGCTGGAATTCAGGTTTGTCTCTGGTATAATTACTGTTTTGGAGTATTTGGTCTCCTCTTCATAATGGATGATAAGCCGTTAATTTTTACCTTCATTTATCCTACCACAATGAAGAAATTCCATATCACACTAGAATAATTTGATGTGTTCTGGAGGGACTGTATCATCTCCTAGATTATAAAATTTAAAATTAAAAAAACCCAAAAAATATAGAATGCTGCCCACCTCTGAAAGAACTAATATTCTTTACAGTAGTATTACTGTCTTAAATGTTCATTTAAAATATTGCACCATGACAGTGGAGTTTCTGAGTAGTTCAGATGGTTAAGCACTTGAATACTAGCCAAAATGTGGATGGTTCAAACCCACTCAGAGGTGCCTTGGAAGACCGACCTGGTGATCTGCTTCTGAATGGCCACAGCCTTGGAAACCTTAAGAAGCAGTTCTACTCTGCACACATGGGGTCACCATTACCCACTGTCAACTTGAAGGCAAGTAACAACAACAACTGTCAAGCTGATTAAACAAATTGCTAATTGTTGTTGGGTGCCATTGAGTCAGTTTCAACTTATCAGGAGCCCATACCATAGAGTAGAACTGCCTCGTAGGGTTTTCTTGATTATAATCTTTATGGAAGAAAATCACCAGGTCTTTCTCCCATGGAGTCACTGGATGGGTTTGAACCCCAAACTTTTGGTTATAGCAGTTGAGAACTTAATCATTGTACCACCAGGACTCCTCTTGATTAAGTAGGTAACCACTTATTATTTACCAGGCATACAAGATATTTTCTTAATTAAAAATCTCCTCTGAAAACCTGTTTGAGTTTTATTATCCCAAGATTATGTCCTAAATTTAGGCAGAAAAGAAAAATTTCTTTTACACTTAAAACTAACTTGGAGATTTCTCAGTTCTCAGGAAAATAACACACATTTATTTTTTCATATTTATTAAAAAGATGAATCAAAAACTATTTTTTTTGGTATTCTTCATATTTCAATTAGTATTGTAAGATCTTCCATTGGAAAAATGGCTAAATATTGTTCACCTGACTGTTGAGTGCTTTCTCTGAAGAAGAAATTACCTGGCAGGTGTTTCACATGATTCACAAATTTCCTCTTACTCCAGATTGTTTCTGAGACATCCTCCATAGCTTTCTCCTGAAAGCTTCCTTATCACTATTCCTCTAATTCCTTTGATGAAGTCATTAGAAATTGTCATATCCATGACTCTGGACATCTCTCCTTCCAAAAAAAATTGAAAAACCAGATCCTCCATCTGAAATTCTCTACAACTTGAAGTATCTTCTTCCTGACTCTCTTTCTGGGGCCCCCCTTACTGGGAAAATGCTGCAGCATTCCCCTTCTGAATAGAGCCAATTTATTATGCAGAATAATTTGGAAATCGAACTCTTAGTTTTCCTCCTCAGACACTGGGTCACTGAGGAATGGAATGTGTGCTGAAAGAGCAAAATAGGCACGACATGTGGAGAGTGTGAGCCAGCTGCTCATGCACTTGGCAACTTGGATATCTTATTACTGGTTTCAAGCCACAGAATTGCTTCCGCTACTTTTATTTGATGATGGAGTGTGACATGGCCATCTAAGCTTATGATGTAGTAAAAACAAAACAATAGTTTATGATGGGAAGATCAGGCTGTATGTTCTTCTGGTATCTCCTCGTCAGGCAGTCACTTTCTTCAAAGGTCCTGTAGGGAATCAGGAGCTGTGTTTCACAATAGTAGTATTGGCTTGACTGAGAAGACTTTGCTTTAAAACCCAAGGAACTCTTCTTCTGATTATTTTTTTGGACCTTAGGCATGTTCTACACAGAACAGATACTTAAAGCATCATTAGGTCTAATAGATCAAAAGATCCAAATGATATCAACTTTCACTGATCTCTCAGGCATTCATAAAAACTCTTTCCCTGGATCCAAGTCAAAAGAGCATTTTCTGGATTTGTTAGAAATCAATTGGGACAATATGATCAAATGCTGGCTCTTTGTTACTTCCAGAATTAGAAGATACCCACAAAGTAATTGATGCACATTTCTTTTTGAGGTATTTAGTTTAAGTTATAGCAATTTATCTTAGGTTCTGAAGGGAGGATATTCCTGTATAAATTCTGTTCTGTTATACAAAGATCATCATGAGTCAGGGCTGACTCTAGGGCAGTTAACAACAATGTTCTTACATAATTAAGACAATTGGACCCCAGAATTTCCACTAAAGTAGTAGGCCTTGGATTTTCTTGGTATTTATTTCTCATTTTCTGACACACCCATATGTCTTACCAGAGTATTTAGGGTACTTATTTTTCCCACTCAACCAAAAAAAAAAAGCCAAACTCACTGCCATTGAGTCATTTCCAACGCACAGCAATCCCCATTGGGTTTCTGAGGCTGTAAATCTTTGCACAAGTAGATCACCCCATCTTCCTTCCACAAAGCAGCTGATGGGTTTGAACCACTGACCTTGCAGCTGGTAGTCAAATGCCTTATCCACTACGCCACCAGAGCTCCATTACTGCTCAACATTTCTTATCACTATGATGTGAATACTGTACTGGTAGGTTGAAATAATCAGTTTCCACTGATTAATTTATGATACAGAGTCAAAGAACTAACACAGAGCTGAGAGACAGGAGAATGATTGTGTATCACCGTTTCTGCCCAGCAAAAAAGCAAACTACTTCTAATGTTCTTTGCTCCTTTTGATAAACTTTAAAAATATCTAAGACCCAAAGTTGAAACTCAGGGGCCAGGAGTTGTGTTAGCTTATTCCAGTAAACAAGCATTTACTACCTAATGCAATTTATGTGTAGATTAAATAATGGAGTAAAATGGGAGTAGGATAAGAACGTCTGCTCCTCAGTCTTTGAGGTGTTTGATGGCACTAATCTTTGTGATTCACTAAGTGTGTTTTCTTCATGACAAAGAGGGCCCCCAGAGCTATCACTTAGCATTTCATAACAGCTTTTACCTCAGAAAAAGGACAGCTAATATTGGGAATATATCAAGTGTTGTATAGACCAACTCCAAGTATACATTCAGAAAATGGGGGAAATTACTACATTCTAGAGTCATAGACTTTGGCCAAAACTCCATAGGTCATCTCACCCTAATTAAGCCCTTACTCTGAATAATGGAGCTGAGTCACTTCTGAGCCTCTGGAATTACAAACTCAAATGGTTTGCCTTCAACTGTGAACCTAAAGTTTGGCAGTTCAAAGCCACCAAGCAGCACTGTGGAAGAAAGATATGGTGATCTGCTTCCATAAAGATTATATTCAAGAAAACCTGTGGGGGCTTTTCTGCTCTACAGAGCACATCGACTCCAAGGTAACTTTTTTTTTTTTTTTTAAATCATTGAAGGATTTATAAGTTTAAATTCAATTCACTTAAGTCCAAGAATTGATTGAGAGGTTATGACTTCATCTTATGATAACTTAAATCAGATCCTATTTTATTTTTCTTTTCTGTTTACTTTTGGGAGCAAATTTAGCATGAGTCAAGGAGTTACATAATTTCATTTAGATAATTTAGAGCACTGAGATCTATTTTGGTCTTAGGCACTTTGTGATTAATTAGCCATTAATTGTATCTGTGGGCCAAATAATTTCTGCATACTCTTCAAGCTCCACTACATCTTGTGGAAAGCAGACCCACCTTGCCTCTGCTAATTAAGTTCTACTTCTTGGCTGCTTCCATCCCATCATCCTCATTGAAATCAGGGAGTCCATTTCAAAGGCAGGCTCTCCGTGTTCATCTCTGCTCTACAAAGGATAACCACTACCATATTTTTCATGGAAATCTCTGCTCCTCCTAACACTGAATTTCTCCTAGTCTTATCAGTGTTCTTTTAGGGAAGATATTCCAAGTGGTGAGTGAATGATTGGCACATTATAAATCCACTCCACTTCTTTCTTCCTAATACTTCAAATTATAGTTCACACTGCTAGTAATATCATCCTAAAGGATATACTTTAGAAATTTATAAAAGTGTTTTAGAAGCCACAATAATTGGGATGGGGATATTGTTGACAGTTGATGGGTGAGTTCAAGGAATTCTAGACATCCTATAATATCAAGACTGTCCTGTGACCCCTATAACTGTTGACTCTATTATAGGATAATCACATATATGAAAACTTTACTGAGCCTGGAAACTATCTCCATGTTAAATAAAAAGCACAAAATGGTTTTGCACTTTTAAAGCACTCTGAATTTTCTAGTAATGCAAAGACATACATTGAGGAGCTACTGTAATTTGTTTATAATCTGAACTTTACTAAGAATTGCTCACCATTTTTTCAATTTTTTTTTCACAAAATTAGTCAGTTGTTCACTATCATAATAATAAGGCTACTTATTTTATTTGAATCCCCAATAAAATATAACTTTATCAGTTTATTTTGATAAGTGTCACTTTCACAGAGATTCTGTCAATCTATTTATGTATCTATTTACCTATATTTTAAAATGCCAAATATGCAAACATGGGTATATGGGTGGATAGATGGGTGGATAGGCTGAACAATTAGGTATGTCTATGAAATGGGGAGTGTATCCAAGAACATGTATAAGGTTGGCAGACAATGGTCCCATAAGTTTATGTGAATGATCAGTATCCCCAGGTGTATAGTAGAGCTGACAAGGGACAAGGCTGTGGTCACAGCTTGGTCATAGCCAGCTACCCAGAGGGACCGAATAGTTGAACCTGTGGACTTGGGACCATAGTCGCAGGGGACATCAAGCTCAATTAGCATAATATATTATACAAAACATTGTTCCACCTCCTACTTTGGCGAGTAGAGATTGGGATCTTAAAAGCCAGCAAGCTGCCATCTAGATGCAACAATGGGTCTCTCCTTGTCCAGAGCAAAGAAGAATGAAGAAAACCCAAAATTCATGGAAACAATTAGTCCTAGCGACTGGTACACCATCTGATCTGCAGCCTATATGACTATGAGACCAGAAGAACTAGATGGTACCTGGCTACCACTGTCATCCACTTGTAAGGGGATCTATGTAGGAGATCCTTGATAGAGAGGGAGAACAATGTGGAACAAAACTCAAAATCATTTGGAGAAAACAAAAAAAAAAGGTGGGGACCAGGTTTGCTGTTCTGATGGAGCCTGGTGGAACCACTGAGACTATGGTCCCTAGCTACCCTTCAGGTCTGGAATTGAACCCACACCTGTGGTTTCCAGCCAAACAAAAGACAGGCATGTGAGTTGAACATTTTCCTCAAGTAGATACTCTCCTTGGAGAGAACAATCATGGGAGAAAGAAGGGCTGCTTATGCACCGGGGCACTGCTCAGGGGGCCGGAGTCCATGGAGGGATGGACACAGGGAAGAGGTAACTATAGGGAGGAAGTGGGAGTGGAGCTGTTGCATTGTGATAAACTGTGGTCAATGTCATGAGACAAAGTATATGTGAACTGCTGTATGGAAAGTGAATTTGCTCTATAAATCTTCACCCAAATCACAATAATAAATAAATAAATTAAATGATAAATATGAAAAGTATTGATAGTACCCAAGTTGATATGTAAAATTGGATTTTCTAATTTTATGGAAAAGAAAAAAAATGACCACTGAAAACCTTGTGACAACCAGGGAAACATTGTCAGATATATTGCCAGAAGATGAGCTCCTCAAGTCAGAAAGCACTCAACCCTAGTCAGAGAAGAGCTGCCTCCTCACAGTAGAGTCAATCTAATGACAGGAATGAATTAAAGATTTCTGGACCTTCATTTGCATGAAGTGCAAGCGTGATGACTCAAAACAAGAAGAAATCTCTGCAAGCATACATTAATAATCAGAATGTGGAATGTAGAAATTACAAATATAAGAAAATTGGAATTTTTCAAAAAATGAAATATGATACATAAAAATCTATATCTTAAGCATTAGTAAGCTGAAATGGACTGGTGTTGATCATTTTAAATCAGACAATCATATGGTCTATTATGCCAGTAATGGTATTAAAGAGGAATGGTATTGCATTCATCATCAAAAAGAACATTTCAAGATCTATCCTGAAGTACAATGCAGTCAGTGATAGGATAATATAGATATGCCTATTAGGAAGACCAATTAATATGACCATTATTCAAATTCACCAACCTCTAAAGCCGAAGATGAATAAATTGAAGAATTTTACCCACTCTGTAGTCTGAAATTGACCAAATATGCAACCAAGATGTATTGATAACTACTGGAGATTGGAATGTGTAAGCTGGAAACAAAGAAAAGGCATTGGTAGTTGGAAAATATGGCCTTGGTAATAGAAATGATGCCAGAGATTGCATGACAGAATTTTTCATAATCAATGACTTATTCATTGCAAATGTCTTTTTTAAAACAACATAAACAGTGGCTTTACACATATACTTCACCAGATGGAATACAAAGGAATCAAATTGAATACATCTGTGGAAAGAGATGATATTATTGTTGTTGTTTTTATGTGCCATCGACTCGGACCTGACTCATAGCGACCCCTCCTTGGGTTTCTGAGGCAGTAGCGCTACAGAAGTAGATTGCCCAACCTTCCTTCTAAGGAGTGGATAGAGAAGCTAAATATCATCACTCAGAACAAGGCCAGAGGCTGCCTGTGGATCAGACCGTCAATTGCTCATGTTGTTGTTGTTAGGTGCCTTCAAGTCATCTCTGACTCATAGCGACCTTATGTACAACGGAACAAAACACTGCCCAGTTCTGTGTCAGCCTTATGATCCCTATTATACCTGAGCCTATTGGTGCAACCATTGTGTCAATCCATATTATTGAGGGCCTTCTCCTTTTTTGTTGACCCTCCACTTTACCAAGCATGACATCCCTCTCTAGAGAATGGTCCCTTCTAACAACATGGCCAAAGTAGGAGAGACAAAGTCAATTGCTCATATGCAAGTTTATGCTAAAGCTGAAGAGAATTAAAATAAGTCCATGTGAGCCAAAATAAAACTTTGAGTATATCCCATCTGAATCTAGAGACCATCTGAAGAGGAGATTTGATGTGATACATTTGAACACCAGTGATGAAAAATCAGAAAAGTTGTGGGATGACATCAAGATCATTATACATGAAAAAAGTCAAAGGTCATTAAAAAGATAGGAAAGGAAGAGAAGACCAAAATGGATTCAGAAGAGACTCTGAAACTTGCTCTTGAACAGAGAGTAGCTAAAGTAAATGGAAGAAATTCTAAAATAAAGGATCTAAAAAGATTCCAAAGGTATCACAAAAGGACAAAGTATTATAACAAAATATGCAAAGATCTGAAAATGGAAAATCAAAAGGAAAGAATATGCTTGGCATTTCTCAAGTTGAAAGAACTGAAGAAAAAATTCAAGCCTCAAGTCGCGATATTGAAGGATTTTAATGGCAAAGTGGGAACTGGAACAGGTAAGGGGAGAGCCCCAGGCAGGAAGCAGGAGTTGGTCCCACAGAACCAGAACAGGTAAGGGGAGAGCCTAAGGCAGGAAACGGAAGCTGGGCAGATGGCCAGAACAGGTAGGGGGAAGGCCAAGGAGTGAGAAGAGTGGTTTGGAACAACTAAGGAAGAACAATTTGTATATCAGTTTTTTGTACCATGGTGGCTTGTGTATTGCTGTGAGGTGAAGGTTGAGTCACTGGTGTTTCAAATACCAGCAGGGTTGCCCAGGTGCACAGGTTTCAGCTGAGCTTCTAGACTGAGACAGACTTCGAAGAAGGAATAGTTCATCCACATCTCAAAGAATTGGCCAGTGAAAACCTTATGGGTAGTAGTGAGAAACTGTCTGATATATATATGGGAAAACTTTATGACTAGCCCAGAAACATTGTCCAATAAATGCCAGAAGATGAGCTCCTCAGTGTGGAAGGCAATCAAAGTATGAATAGGAAAGAGCTTCCTCATCAGAGTAGAGCCAACCTTAATTATATGAATAAAGGAGAGCTTCCAGGACCTCCATTTGCTGATGGGGCAAGACTCAAAATGAGAAGAAAGAGCTGCAAACATCCATTAATAATTGGAACATGAAATGTACAAAGCATGAAACTAGGAAAATAAGAAGTTGTCAAAAATGAAATGATATACATAAAAATTGATGTTCTAGGCATTAGTGAGCTGAAATGGACTGGTTTTGGCCATTTCAAATCCATATGATCCACTATGCCAGGAATGACAAATTAAAGAGGACTTGTGTGGCATTCATCATCACAAAGAATGTTTAAAGATATATCCTGAAGTACAATGGTGTTAGTGATAGGATAATATCCACACACCTAAAAAGAAGGACAGTTAATACTACTATTATTCAGATTTTCACACCAATCACCAAAGCCAAAGATGAGGAAATTGAAGATTTTTACCAATTTCTGCAGTCTGAAATTGACCAAACATGCAATCAAAATGTGTTAATTATCACTGGTGATTGGAATGCCAAAGCTGGAAACAAAGAAGTGTTACCAGTAGCTGGAAAATGTGGCCTTAGTGATACAAAATAATGCTGGAGATTGCACGATAGAATTTTGCTAGACTGACTTATTCATTGCAAATAACTTGTTTCAACAACACAAATGGCAGCTATACACAGACTTCACCAGATGGAGTACACAGGATCAGATTATATACATCTGTGGCAAGAAGCAATGGAAAAGTTCAGTATCTTCAGCCAAAACAAGACTGGAAGCTGATTGTGGAACAGACCATCAACTGCTCATATACAAGTTCAATTTGAAGTTGAAGACAAAACAGGTCTGCAAGAGCCACAATATGACCTTGAATATATCCGTCTTGAATTTAGAGACCATTTAAAGAAGAGATTTGATGACTGAGCACCAATGACCTAAAACCAGTGGACTTGTGGGATGACATCAAGAACAGCATCCACGAAATAGGCAAAAGGTCATTAAAAAGACAGGAAAGGAAAAAAAGACCAAAATGGATGTCAGAAGAGACTCTGAACTTTGCCCTTGAATGAAGAGTAGCTAAAGCTAATGGAAGAAATGACAACATAAAAGAGCTGAACAGAAGATTTCAAAGAGCAGCTTAAGAAGAAAAAGTCAATTCTTATAATGAAATGTGCAAAAACCTGGAGTTGGAAAGCCAAAAGGGAAGAACGCGCTTGGTATTTCTCAAGCTGAAGAACTGAAGAAGAAATTTCAGCCTTGAGTTGCATATCGAAAGATTCTATGGGAAGTATATTGAATGATGCAGGAAACATCAAAAGAAGATGGAAAGAATACACAGAGTTGGTTGATGTTCATCTATTTCAGGAGGTGGCCAATGATCAAGAACCAATGGTATTGAAGGAAGAAGTCAAAGCTGCACTGAAGGAAGTGGTGAAAAACAAGGATCCAGGAATTGATAGAATACCCTTTGAGATGTTTCAACAAATGGATGCCATGCTGGAGCTATTCATGAGGCTATTCCAAGAGATTTGGAAGACAGCTACCTGGCTAACTGACTGGAAGAGATCCATATGTGTACCCATTCCAAAGAAAGATGATCCCACAGAATGTGGAAATTAGCAAGCAATATCATTAGTATCACACACAAGTAAAATGTTACTGAAGATAATTCAAAAGTGGTTGCAGCAGTATATTGAAAGGGAACTTCCAGAAATGTAAGCTGGACAGAAGAGGACATGGAATGAGGGATATCATTGCTGATGTCAGATGGATCTTGGTTCAAATCAAAGAATACCAGAAAGATGTTTACTTGTGTTTTATTGACTATCCAAAAGCATTCTATTGTATGGATCACAACAAATTATGGATAACATTGAGAAGAATGGGAATTCCAGAACACTTAATTGTACTCATAAGGAACATGTACATAGACCAGAAGGCTACTGTGTGAACAGAACAAAGGGACACTGCATGGTTTAAAATCAAGAAGGGAATGTGTCAAGTTCTATCCATCCTTTCACTATCCTTATTCAATCTGTATGCTGAGTAAATAATCTGAGAAGCTAGACTATATGAAGAAGAATATGGCATCAGGATTGGAGGAAGACTCATTATCAACCTGCAATATGCTGATGACACAACTTTGCTTGCTGAAAGTGAGGATGACTTGGAGCACTTACTGATGAAGATTAAGAACTACAGTCTGTAGTATGGATTACACCTCAATATAAAGAAAACAAAAACCCTCACAACTGGACCAATAAGCAGCATCACAATAAATGGAGAAAAGATTGAAGTTGTCAAAAACTTCATATTGCTTGGTTCTACAATGAATGCCAATGCAAACAGCAGTGAAGACATATTACATTGGACAAATCTGTTGCAAAAGACCTCTTTCAAGTGATGAAGAGTAAAGACATTTCCTTGAAGGCTAAGATGTGCCTAACCCAAGCCATGGCATTTTCAATCACAAAATATGCAAGTGAGAGCTGGATAATGAATAACGAAGACTGAAGAAGAGTTGATGCTTTTGAGTTGTGGTGTTTGTGAAGAATGCTGAAAATACCATGGACTGCTAAAAGAACTAACAGGTCTGTCCTTGAAGAAGTGCAGCCAGAATGCTCCTTGGGAGCAAGAATGGTTTAACTTCATCTCACCTATTTTGGTCATATTGTCAGAAGGGACCATTCCTTAGAGAAGGATGTTATGCTTGGTAAAGTGGAGGGTCAATGAAAAATGGGAATGTCTTCAATGAAATGGATTGACACAGTGACTGCAATGATTGGCTCAGGTGTAGAAAGGATTGTGAGGCTGGCATAGGATGGGGCAGTGTTTCATTCTCTGTACATTGGGTCACTAGGAGTCAGAGATGATGCAATGGCAAGTAACAGATAGCAAAATATTGAACGATGAAGGAAGTATCAAAGACAATGGAGGGAAGACAAATAGTCACTGTATCAAAAAAGGATTTGTCAAAGTTCAGTCATTTCAAGAGGGAGCATAAGATCAAGAACCTATGGCATTGAAGGAAGAAGTCTAAACTGCACTGAAGGAACTAGCAAAAAGCAAAGGTCCAGGAATTGACAGAATACCTATTGCAATGTTTCAAAAAACAGATGCAGCACTGGAGGTGCTCATTTGTTTATGCCAAGAAATTTGGAAGACAGCTATCTGGCCAACCAACTGGAAAAGGTCCATGTTGTGCCCATTCCAAAGAAAGATGATCCAACAGAATATAGAAATTATTGACCCATATAATTAATATTGCTTGCAAGTAAAATTTTGCTGAAGATAATTCAAAAATGGTTGAAGCAGTGAATTGACAGGGAACTGCTAGAAATGCAAGCCAGATTCAGAAGAGGACATGAAACAAGGGATATCATTGCTGATGTCAAATAGACGTTGGCTGAAAGCAAAGAATACAAGAAAAATGTTAACCTGTTGTTGTTGTTGCTGTTGTTGTTGTTTTTCACCATACAAATGCATTCAAGTATATGGATCATAACCAAGTATGGATAACACTGTGAACACTGAATTCCAGAACACATCATTGTGCTTATAATGAATTTGTACATAGACCAAGAGGCAGTTGTTTGAGCAGAACAAGGGAATACAGCCTGATTAAAATCAGGAAAGGTATGAGTCAGGGTTGTATCCTTTCACTGTATTTATTTGATCTGTATGCTGAGCAAATAATCAGAGAAGCCAGATCATATGAAGAAGAACATGGCTTCAAGATCAAAGGAAGACTTATTCATAACCTGAGATATGGTGAGGACACAATCTTGCTTGCTGAAAGTGAAGAAGATTTAAGCACTTATTGATGAAGATCAAAGACTACAGCCTTGAGTAAAGATTA
Source organism: Orycteropus afer afer (assembly GCF_000298275.1). Classification (NCBI taxonomy): domain Eukaryota; kingdom Metazoa; phylum Chordata; class Mammalia; order Tubulidentata; family Orycteropodidae; genus Orycteropus; species Orycteropus afer. Next base: position 3,811,907 of record NW_006921703.1, on the reverse strand, counting down.
CACCTCAACATAAAGAAAACAAAAATCTTCACAACTGGACCAATGAGCAACATCATGACAAATGAAGAAAAGATTGAAGTTGTCAAGGATTTCATTTTACTAGGATCCACAATCAACGCCCATGGAAGAAACAGCCAGGAAATCAGGCTAACAATTACAGTAGTCAAAACTGCTGCAAACGACTTCTTTAAATTGTATAAGAGCTAACATGTCACTTTGAAGACCAAGGTATGCCTGACCTAAGCCATGGTCTTTACTATAGCCTCATATGCATGTGAGGCTGGACAATGAATAAGGAAGACCACAGAAGAAATTTGAATTGTGATATTGGCAAAGAATATTGAATATACCATGGACTGCTAGAAGAATGAAGAAATCTGTCCTGGAGGAGGTACAGCCAGAATGTTTTTTAGAGGAGAGAAAGGCCACAGTTTGTCTCTCATGCTTTGGTCATATTGTCAGAAGGGATCAGTCCTTGGAGAAGGATATTATGATAGGTAAAGTAGGTTAGTGAAAAAGGGGAAGACTCTCAATGAGATGGTTTGACATGGTGCTTGCAATAATGGGCTCAAGCATACCAAGGATTGTGAGGATGGCATAGGACTAGACAGTATTTCATTCTGTTGTACATAGGGTCACTAAGAATTGGAGCCAAACTGATGGCACTTAACAACAATTTTGTAAACAAATAGACAATAGCTAAGATATCTACTCTAATTAAAAAAAAAAAAAAAAAAAGCCTCACCGTTGCATCAATTCCAACTCATAGCAACCCTCTTTTGGTTTTGAGTGGTAAATTTTTACAGAAGTAGATTGCCCAGTCTTCCTTCCGAGGAGTGGCTGGTGGGTTTGAACTGCCAGCCTTCTGATTAGCAGTCAAATGCCTTAGGCACTATGCCACCAGAGCTCTACTCTAATAAGGAAGTTTAATTTAATATTGTTCAAAGAAATAATGCTCATGAATAACAAAATACATACATTGAACATCCAAGATATAAAGGAAGACTTGGAAAACGCTAAGTTTTTCCCTGTAAGATTAAAAACAAAATTGTGTTCAGAAGGATACAATTTCTATTGTTCCTTACAAAATAGCATGAAAAATCACAAAATTGATAAGCCACAGAAAGTGGTAGAAAATTAATCTTACCAGCTGTATAAGAAGTACAATTATGAAAGAAAATTGAGGTAAAATAATTCTATCTATTCTACTGAGCAATAATATTGTTTCAAGATGAAGAAAGATGAAGAAAATCATCTGTGTAATGAACTGAATTCAAGAAAACTACATGACAAGTGGACACGAGAATCCTTTCTGTTAAAAGAAAAAACTTCCCTAATTGCATATGTAAGCCTTACAAGGAATAATAAAAAAAAAAAAAAAAAAAAATCCACAGAAGAAATGTTATTTTCAAAATTACTGACAGCATCATTTCCATTTCCTTGTGGAAGTAACATTGTATGGGATTACCTTCCTGCTGTAAAAAACTAGAAAAGTGAACAAAATATAGGAAACAAGCCTGTTTATGCATTATAGAAAACAGACAGTATAGGACTGTGGTCCTTGGATAAAAGTAAAATGAGCACTATGATCCCACCAGCAGACAAACATTCTTTGGAGAGTATTGCTGCTATTCTGAGTCCTTAACTCTACCCAAAAGGGAGAAGAGTGTGGGAACTTCACCTCAGGCCTAGTAAGGGGGCTTCTGTGGGACCTCAGAGATTTGAAATGCATTCCTGCAATTGAAAGACACAGGACTGCCACCCAATTCACATCAAGAAAAGCAAAGGCAACCTGTGTTGCATTGAGATCAGCTAGAACTCTAAGAGCTCTGATGGTGTAGTGGATAAGGCATTTAGTTGCTAACCAAAAGTTCAGAAAAACTCACCAGCCCTCCACAGAAGGAAGACTGGGCAATCTACTTACTTAAAGGTTTACAGCCTCAGAAACCCAATGGGGGTTGCTATAAGTCAGAATTGACTCAATGGCAGTGAGTTTGGTTTTGTTTTGAGAAATTTAAGAAGGAGCTCTGGTTGGACACTGGGCTAGGAGCTTGGCTGCTAACCTAAAAGTCTGTGATTTCAACCCACCAGCTGCTCCACAAGAGAAAGATGTGGCAGTCTGTTTCTGTGAAGATTGTTTTGTTTTGTTTGTTATTTGCCGTCGAGTCGGCCCCGACTCATAGTGACCCCTCCTTGGGTTTCCGAGGCAGTATCACTACGGAAGTAAGATTGCCCAACCTTCCTTAATAGGCTATATTCACTATAAATTTACTTCATCATATTTTTGTTTTTAAATTTTTATATCTAATGATGGCAGTAAAGAAATTGTTTGCAGTGGGAAACATAAATAGACTGATTGGAT
>NW_006921703.1:3781512-3809445 GCF_000298275.1 Orycteropus afer afer | reverse complement strand
CTTCCGAGGAGTGGCTGGTGGGTTTGAACCGCCAGCCTTCTGGTTAGCAGTCAAGTGCCTTAGGCACTATGCTACCAGAACTCCCCTGTGAAGATTACAACCTTAGAAACCCTATGAGGCAGTTCTACTCTGTCCTATAGTCTTGCTATCAGTCAAAATCAATTTGATTGATAGATCTCTAGACCTCTCTTCTGATGAGGTTCTGAATGTATTCAAACCACCAACATTATGGTTAGCAGTGAGTACGTTAACTATTTGTACAACCTAGTGATTCTATGGTCAATAAAAGAACACTGTATTCCTTGAATTGTTGGAGGTTATTCACCTTGCTGGTTGGAGGTTCTGCCTTGGAGGTTCTCAGACCTTTCTGAGACTGAAACCAACAGTAGAAAGGAGCCCTGAAAGATGGAGGGAAGGAGTCTTGATGAAATGACCCTTTATACTTCCCAGTTTGTGAACCACTAAAATCTCTCTCTCTCTCTCCCAGCTTCCTTTCTTCCTTCTCTGTGTTTGTTTTCTTGAACTTGTTTGAATTCAATTTTGTCATTTGCAACAAATAGAAAACTAGGACACATGGTATTCCCAGACATGTAACCTAAGGGAGCTAGTAGCTTACTCTCTTACATTTTCTTTAGGAGCTACATTTAAGAGCAACACAACAAAACATTTTACCAACACAACAAAAATAAAAAAATATGTATTAAAAGTGACAAGTCACCATGATCTGGCTGTTATAATTAATAATTGATTGCCTTTATCAACATTTAAACCTAAAAGTTATAAATGAAGCAAAATAAACACTTCACTTTTTTAGCAATGCTGAGATGAATGGGACTGAAGACAAGATTTGGATAATGAAAGACACTGAGGTTGCTTTAAACACAGAATTTTTTCTTTATTGAAGTTCAATTGATATTAATGTAAGGCCATATTTTTTTTTTCTGTCTTCAGCTTAATTTTTTTAAACTAAATGTGGTTTTCACTTGTTGTTGTTGTTATGTGCTATCAAGTTGTCTCCAATTCATAGCAACCTTATGTACAACAAAACGAAACACAGCCCCGTCCTGTGTTAGCCTCACAATCCCTATTATACCTGAGCTCATTGTTGCAGCCACCATGTCAATCAATCTTGTAGATGCCCTTTCCTTCTTTCATTGACCCTCCACTTTACCAAGCATGACATCCTTCTCCAGAGAATGGTCCCTTGTGACAACATGACCAAAGTAGGTGAGATGATGTCTGGCCATTCTTGCTTCCAAGGAGCATTCCAGATGCACTTCTTCCAGGACAGATCTGTTAGTTCTTTTAGCAGTCCATGGTACTTTCAGCGTTCTTCTTCAACACTCCAACTCAAAAGCATCAACTCTTCTTCAGTCTTCCTTATTCATTGTCCAGCATAAGAGGTGACTGAAAATACCATGGCTTGGGTTAGGCACATCTTAGTCTTCAAGGAGCCATCTTTGCTCTTCATCATTTGAAAGAGGTCTTTTGAAACAGATTGGCCCAATGCAACACATCTTTTGATGTCTTGACTGCTACTTCCATTGGCTTTGATTGTAGAACCAAGTGATATGAAGTCTTTGACAATTTCAGCCTTTTCTGCATTCATTGTGATTCTGCTTATTGGTCCAGTTGTGAAGATTTTTATTTTCTTTATATTGAAATGTAATCCATACTGCAGACTGTAGTCTTCAATTTTCATCAGTAAGTGCCTCAAGTCATCCTCACTTTCAGCAAGCAAAGCTGTGTCATCTGTGTCTCTCAGGTTGTTAATGATTCTTCCTCCAATCATGATGCCACATTCTTCTTCAGATAGTCCAGCTTCTCAGATTATTTGATCAGCACATAGATTGAATAAGTATAGTGAAAGGGTACAACCCTGACACTCTTCTTGATTTTAAACTATGCAGTATCTCCTTGTTCTGTTTGAACAACAGCCTTTTGGTCTATGTACAAGCTCCTCATGAGTACAAATAAGTGTTCTGGAACTCCCATTCTTCTCAATGTTATCCATAATTTGTTATGATCCACACAATTGAATGCCTTTGCATAGTCAATAAAACAAAAATAAACATCTTTGTGGTATTCTTTGCTTTGAGCCAAGATCCATCTGATATCAACAGTGATATCTCTCATCCCACATTCCCTTCTGAATCCAGCTTGCATTTCTAGAAGTTCTCTTCAATATACTGCTGCAACTGTTTTTTGAATTATCTTCAGTAAGATTTTACTGTGTGTGTCATCAGTGACGTTGTTCAATAATTCCATATTTTGTGGAATCACCTTTATTTGGAATGGGTAGAAATATGGATCTCTTTCAGTCAGTTGGCCAGCTGTCCTCCAAATCTCTTGGCATAGCCAAGTGAGTGCCTCCAGTGCAGCATCTGTTTGTTGAAACATCTCAATGGGTATTCTGTCAATTTCTGGAGCCTTGTTGTTCACCACTCCTTTAGTGTAGCTTCAACTTCTTCCTTCCATACCATTGGTTCTTGATCATATGCCACCTCTGGAGATGGATGATCATTTATCAATTACTTTTGATATGTTGTTGTTGTTGTTATTTGCTGTCAAGTCGGCCCCGACTCATAGCGACCCCTCCTTGGGTTTCCGAGACAGTATCACTACGGAAGTGGGATTGCCCAACCTTCCTTCCGAGGAGTGGCTGGTGGGTTTGAACCGCCAACCTTCTGGTTAGCAGTGAAGTGCCTTAGGCACTATGCTACCAGAGCTCCCACTTTTGATATAGTGACTCTGTATTCCATCCCTCTTCTTTTGATGTTTCCTGCATCATTCAATATATTGCCCATAGAATTGTTCAATATTGCAATTTGAGGCTAATTTTTTTTTCCTCATTTCTTTCAGCTTGAGAAATAATGAGCATGTTCTTCCCTTGTGGTTTTCTAATTCCTGTTTTTTGCACATTTCATTAGCATAATTGACTTTGTCTTCCTGAGCTGCACTTTGAAATGTTCTGTTCAGCTCTTATATCCTGTCAATTCTTTCATTTGCTTTAGCTACTCTCCATCCAAGGGCAGTTTCAGAGTCACTTGTGACATCCATTTTGGTCTTTTCTTCCTTTCCTGTCTTTTTAGTGACCTTAAGCTTTCTTCATGGGTTATATTCTTGATGTCATCCCATAATGCCTTTGGTTTTCGGTGTTTGGTGTTCAGTGCATTAAATCTATTCCTTAGATGGTCTCTAAATTCAGAACGGATATAATAATGGTCATATTTTGGCTCTCATGGAGTTCTTTTAAATGTCTTAAACTTCAAGTTGAACTTGCATATGAGCAGTTGATGGTCTGTTCCACAATCAGCTCCTGGCCTTGTTTTGGCTGGAGATACTGAGTTTTCAATAGCCTCTTGCCAAGATGCTGTCAATCTGATTCTTGTGTACTCTAACTGGTGAAGTCCAGTGTATAGCAACCATCTGTGTTTTTGAAAAATGGTATTTTCAATGAATAAATTGTTGGTCTTGCAAAATTCTGTCATGCAATCTCCAGCATTATTTCTATTACCAAGGCCATATTTTCCAGCTACTGGTGATTCTTCTTTCCTTCCAACTTGTGCATTCCAATCACCAGTGATAATTAACACATGTTGATTGTGTGCTTGGTCAATTTCAGAGTGCAGAAGTTGGTAAAAATCTTCAATTTCCTCATCTTTGGTTTTGGTGGTTGATGTGTAAATTTGAATAATAGTAGTATTAACTGGTCTTCCTCATAGGCATATGGATATTATCCTATGACTGACAGCATTGTACTTCAGGATAGATCTTAAAACATTCTTTGTGATGATGAATGCCATGTTGTTCTTCTTCAGTGTCATTCCCAGCATAGTAGATCATATGATCAGCTGATTTAAAATGACCAAAACCAGTCTATTTCAGCTCACTAATGCCTAGGATATCTATCTTTATGTGTTCCATTTCATTTTTGACAACTTCCAATTTTCCTAGATTCATACTTCATATATTCCCTGTTCTAATTATTAATGGATGTTGCAGCTATTTCTTCTCATCTTGAGAAATGCCATGTCAGCAAATGGGGTTCCCAAAAGCTTTACTCTATCCACAGCATGAAGGTCAGCTCTACTTTGGTGAGGCAGCCCTTCTCTAGTCATATTTTGAGTGCCTTCTGACCTGTGGAGCTCATCTTCCATCACTGTATTGCACAGTGTTTCAGGGCTACTCATAAAGTTGTCCAGTAATATATCAGGCAGTGTTTCCCTGCTATTCATAAAGTTTTCATTGGCCAATTCTTTGAGAAGTGGATGGCCTCTTCCACCTTCTCAGTCTGTCTTAGTCTGGAAACTGTTGAAATCTGTTCACCATGGGTAATGTTGGTCACATTTCAAACACCGATGGCATAGGTTCCAGTCTCACAACAACAATTAATCCACCACAGTATGACAAACTAACTGACAAGTTTGTCTCCTTAGTTGTTCCAAACTGCTCTGCTCATTTCCTGATCTCCCCGTCCTTCTTGCTTACCTGGCCTACTTCTGGGCCACAAACACCTGTCTTCTGCTGCTCCCAGGTTGGCTCACGGCAGCCTGCCTCCACACACACTTATGTACTGAAAAACAATTGGGCAGATTGGATCTAACATGTCATCCCTTCTTTTTCTTTCTTCATACTTCTTAGTATCATAATGTGAAGGTTTAGGATCCTAACATACCAAACCTGCAGTTGGTATGTAGTTAGCCAAATTTACCTTAAAGATACTGAACCATTGCTTCTCCATATTTCAATTGTATCCTGCACAAGACTTTCTCAAACCAATTGTGGAGCACTTTCATGGGAGGACAAGAAGAGCTTGATGCTTATAAATGATTTGTCTCTTCCTTTTCATATAGTTGATTAAAATCCAAATCCACCTTAATTTTTTTTTTTTTAATTTTAAACTTATTAGAGAATGGTTTTAGAATAACTCAATTCTATTCTGTGCAATTTCACATCCTTGTAATAAAATATTCATAATGAATGAAAATAAGGCATGACAAAATTTACTATTATAGTGTGATTTTTCTTACCATCATAAGTAATTATGGAAATAATACAAGTGTCCAAAATATCAGCAAGCTTGCACCCATATTCTTACTTCTCTTGAACTTTCTGTATTGCACTTATTCAAGCAGACTTTTCCAGACTCCTTATTCTCATTCTTAAATTCTTTTACCATTAAGGTTATGTCTTAGGATTTTTAGGGAGGAAGAAGTATTTTCTTCACAGAATCGGTGAGTATAATTTTAGTTCCCAAATTACTTTATATGTACATTCTTTATTTATGCTTTATATGATAAAAGCATTCTTCTTAGATTGTGAACTTGATGAAATTTGATCCAAAGACTTAAAAATATTTGAAAACAAGGATTTGAAATAACTGTATATAAAAAGTATAGCTTATTTTATTCCAAACATCTCTGTCCACCCATCTGAGCTCTGTAACTATATAGGTAACTTTTGTTTCCTCTCCTATAAAATGTAAACAATAGCAATTGTAAAATGAGAATAAATTATTTATAAGACATAAATGAGTTGATTCTGACTCAGTGAGCCCATTGGGTTTCCAAGACTGTAAATCTTTGCGGAAGAAGACCACCCCATCTTTCTTCCACAGAGAGACTGATGGGGTCAAACCACCTAACTTTTGCTTAGCAGCCAAATCCCTTAACCACTATACCACCAAAAAAAAAAAAAAAAAAAACAACTCACTGCGGTCAAGTCAGATCCGACTCATAGCAACCACTCCTTGGATTTCCCAGGTGGTGTCACTATGGAAGTACATTGCCCAACCTTCCTTCCAAGGAGTGGCTGGTGGATTTGAACTGCCAGCCTTCTGGTTAGCAGTCAAATGCCTTAGGCACTACACCACCAGAGTTCCTACTATACCACCAGAGCTCCTAAAATGAGATTAAGTACAAGTGCCTAAAATAGTACCTGGTACCACTATTTTGGTTAATTTGTATGTGGATCTATTAAGGCAAACTTAGTTCTTAATTTCTTCAGTGTTGATGACAGAAATTCACTATTTCCATATTCTAGGCCTAGAGGTTTCTTGAATAAATCAGTGTGAGACTATTGTCAGAAGGCCAGAAAAACCGTGTGATTTAATGCTTAGAAATGAGATAAATGAACCACCTAAAAATGCCCTAAAATTGTTGCTCATGCTGATATTTGAACAAATGATTAACTTGGACTTGATCCCAAAATGATTTGGATGGTTTAAATCCTTGTTTTCTGAAGTATTAAAAATTTATTACAGTGCATGAGTATTGGGAATAGAAAAATATCCATGGTTTCTGACATGAATTTGGACCCCAAGAAATTTGAAATCTCCTTTAAAAATAACACAAAGGAGATAAAGCCAAAGTAATCAAAACAACAAAATGATACTGATTAAAAGAGAAAAAAAAAAAAAAAAAGCACATCTCCTTACTTTTTCATATTTGATAGGTTTCCATGAGAATTTGTGTCTGTGGCTTAATTTGAGTGAATATGGTCTCAAAATATATATTTATGCCCTCTTAATCATGAAATGATAATAATAATAATTATTATTATTTTAAAAAGCAAAGAGTGACATAGCTAAAAGAGTTAGTGGTGCACTAAAATTTAGTGGTATGAATAAAGCAATATATAGCATAAAGCTGTGCTTCTCAACCCTTGCTGCACATCAAAATCCTCTGGGGTGTTCTAAAAACATAAATGCCTGTGTCTCAATCCTTTTGACTGTGATTTAATTAGTGTGGCTACAATATTTATACTACTTCAAAAGCTCTCCAGTTGATTCTAATAAACACAAGGACTGAGAGAAGCACTACATGATAACCAAAAACCAAACCAAACCCACTGCTGTCGAGTCGGATCTGACTTGTAGCGACCTCTCCTTGGGTTTCCAAGGTGGTATCACTATGAATGTCGATTGCCCACCTTCCTTCCAAGGAGTGGCTGGTGGGTTTGAACCACCAGCCTTCTGGTTAGTAGTCAAATGCCTTAGGCACTATGCCACCAGAGCTTTCCTGGTCCAGCCTGGGTTTAAATCCTGGCTGTATTTTTCACTTGCGTACACTTGGACAAATTACTCAACCAATGTAGATTGAGACTCTGTGTCTGAAAGGTTCATAATGTACTCACTGTCTGGAATAATGCCGATCTGTTGTAATGCTATTTATTTCTGTAATATTTTCCTGAAGATATTTATAAATATAGATGTTACTTCCCTCTGTACATATAAATGCCCCTCATGCACTAAGCACTACTGCATTCTCTCAGCCAGTGAAAGGCAAAACTACAGACAGTGGTCATGGCTCTGCCATCAGTTTTTCAGGCAACATGCTGCAAACTTTCTTCACCAATGACTTTTGCACCTTAGTGAGTTGAATGTTTTATAATAGGTATTATTTACTCTACTGAGGACTCACTTTCTGTCATTTATTCTGTATTTCATAGAACTCATAAAGGATAACAAAGTCAGTAATAGTACTAATAGTAGTGCAAACACATATAATCAACGTAAGAATTCCTAGTGTGACATTTAATGTTATTTTTCATACTAAGCTTTCAAAATCTTACAGAAAACCTCAATTCAAATTAATCACATACTAGATGCTCAATGGAGCTCTGGTAGCATAGTGCCTAAGGCACTTGATTGCTAACCAGAAGGCTGGTGGTTCAAACCCACCAGCCAGTCCTCGGAAGGAAGATGGGGCAATCTACTTCCGTAGTGATACTGCCTCGGCAACCCAAGGAGGGGTCGCTATGAGTCGAGTCCGACTCGACGGCACATAACAACAACAACAACAACAGATGCTCAATAGCCACATTTGCTGGTGGCTGTTGGGTTGGGAATTCCTGGGTGGTGCAAACTGTGAATGCATTCAGCTGCTAACCAAATGGTTGGAGGGTTGAGTTTAGACAGAAGTGCCTCAGAAGAAAGGACTGGTGATCTACTTCTGAAAAATCAGCCACTGAAAACCCTATGAAGCACATTTATTCTTTGACTCAATGGGGTTGACATGAGGCAGAATTGACCCCCCAGCAACTGGAAAAATAATTTGATTGGACAATGCAGAGATGCTTGGCCTGGAATCAAACAGATACAGATTTGAATTGTGGCTCACTGGTTAAGTGATATTGGCAGGTTTCTTAATTCCACTATCATCATGCATAAAGTGAAGAATATATGGGCTAATATATGTCAATTTCTAGGATAGTATGGTAATAGCAACAGTGGTCATGAATCTGCCATGTTTGTCAGGCAACACACTGCAAGCTTTCTTCACCAATGACTTTTGCACCTTAGTGAATTATAGTATCCTTAGTGAGGATAGTATCCCTAATAAACTCTCAGTAAATGTAAACTACAAATATTTATAGTTTATTATGTGGAGCAATGATTAAGTGCTTGGCTGTTAACCAAAATGTTGTCATTTCAGACTTACCCAGTGGCTCCATAGAAAAAAGACCTGGAGATCTGCTTCCATAAAGATTATTGTCCAAAAAATTCTGTGGGGAAATTGTACTCTGTCACAGGAGTTACCTATCAGTCAAAATCCACCTGACAGCACCTAATTAATAACAACAATGTGTATTTTATTGCCACTAATGGACTGTAGTGCAATTGCAGTGTTGAGTCAACACTTGAAATTTCTGAAACCCTTTCACTAGGATGACATTAGATACTGTCAAGTAGATCCTGTTTCATAGGGACCCTGTGTAAAAAAGAATGAAATACTGCCTGTGTACAACAGAATAAAAATACTTTTCCTATGTACAACAGAAGAAACAATGGTTGTGCAGTGGTTAAAACACTATGCTGTTAACCAAAAGCTCAGGGACTCAAACCCACCAGCTGCTCTGTGGAAGAAAGATGTGGTAATCTGATATAATAAAGATTTTACAACCTTGGAAACACTATGGGGCAGTTCTTCTCAGTCGTATAGGGTCTCTGTCAGTCAAAATAGACTCAATGGCATAGGTTTGGATTTTTCAGTCTATGTATAACAAAACTAAATAGTCCTGTGCCATCCTCACAATCGTTGTGTTTGAGCCCATTGTTGAAGCCACTGGACCAATCCATGCCCTTGATGGTCTTCCCTTTCTTTGCTGACGCTCTACTTCACTAAGAATGATGTCCTCCTCAGGGACTGCTCCCTCCTGAAAACATGCTCAAAGTACATGAGGCAAAGTCTTGCCATCCTTCCTTCTAAGGAGCATTGCAGCTATACTTTTTCCAAGAGCTATTTGTTCATTGCATATTCTATCTTCTTCCCCAATATTATCATACAAAGGCATCAAAATGCCTTTGATATTCCTTATTCACTGTCTAACTTTCTCCTGCATGAGGTGAATGGAAATGCCATGACTTGGGTCAGTCACAAATGACATTTCAAAGTGACATCTTTTGTTTTTAACACTTAAAGAGGTCTTTTGCAATATGCTTGCAAATGTCTCATTTGATTTCTTTACTGCTGTTTCTATGAGCATTAATTGGGGACCCAAGTAAAATGGAATCCTTGACAACATCAATATTTTCTCCATCTTGATGTTGTCCAGTTGTGAGGACTTTTGTTTTCTTTATCTTGAGATGTAATCCATACTGAAGGGTGTAATCTTTGCTTTTCATCAGTAAGTGGTCCAAATTCTCTTCACTTCAAGTAAGGAAGGTTGTTCATCTGGATATAACAGCTTGTTAATGAGTCTTCCTCCAATCCTGATGCTGTGTTCTTCTTCATATAGTCCAGATTTTCAGATTATTTGCTTAGCATACAGATTGAATAAGTATGGTAAAAGTGAATGACGTCCCTGACCCACATCTCCTATACAGTAGCATATAACTTGGAGAAACCCCATGTAAAAAAAACAACTTAATTATATTTAATCTCATATTTCCCAAACATATTGAACAGTGAAATCCTTCATTCTGTGGAACATTTATTAAAAGTCTGTGAAAGCTGTGCTCTATACAATGTGCTTTGGGCAACATGTTGAAAATGCCTGCTGTAGTCTCAGATCTCTATATTAGAGAACAGCCTTACCTCTATTTACTTCAGAAGGGAGGAAGTCACACTCAACAATGATGCTTCTTTTTTTTTTTTTTTTAAATTGTGATTTGGGTGAAAGTTTACAGAGCAAATTCACTTTCCATACAGCAGTTCACACACATGTTGTCTCATGACATTGACTACAACAAAATATGTAAATTTTTAAATACCACTGTGCACCAACAATCTATTCAGTTGATATCCTCCCACTTCCATTATTATGCCCTAGTTTTCAACCATAAAGCTTGTAGTTTTCCAAAGCATAATGTTATTTTTGTCTTCCTTTACATGTATTATTTCCTTTATCTTGAAAAACCCCTCTTCTGGCCACATCATCTGGAATTAACTCCTACTCATCTCTCTAATTCCAGTATATTGACAGAGAACTGACAGAATTTCAAGTGGGATTCAGAAGTGGACGTGGAACAAGGGATATCATTGCTGATGTCAGATGGATCTTGACTGAAAGCAAAGAATACCAGAAAGATTTTTTTGTGTGTGTGATTTAAATCTGTCCTTCAGTGTTTTGTTTTTTTTTTTTTTTTAAATTGTGATTTGGGTGAAGATTTACAGAGCAAATTCACTTTCCATACAGCAGTTCATATATACTTTGTCTCATGTCATTGACCACAGTTTACCACAATTCAACAGCTCCCCTCCCACTTCCTCCCCATAGTTACGTCTTCCCAGTGTCCATCCCTCCATACACTCCTGCCCCCTGAGTTGTCTCCCTGTGCATAAGCAGCCCTTCTTTCTCCCATGATTGTCCCCTCTAATGAGTGTATCTACTTGAGGTAAATGTTTAACTCATATGCCTGTATTTTGTTTGGCTGGAAACCACAGGTGTGGGTTCAATTCCAGACCTGAAGGGCAGCTAGGGGCCATAGTCTCAGTGGTTCCACCAGGCTCTATTGGACCAGCAAACCTGGTCCCCATCTTTTTTTTTTTTTTCTCCAAATGATTTTGAGTTTTGTTCCACATTGTTCTCCCTCTCAACAATGATGCTTTTTTAAAACAGCCTGTCATTGGTTCTCTACTCCTCCCCATTTGACAGACAGTCTTATCTTCTTGTATAATGACAGCTACATTTCTGATACAATGGTGAAGGTCAGAGTAAATGCATTTGGCCATATAAGGTGCCCAGTCATCAGGGCTGCATTTAACTCTGGCAAAGTGTAAGCTGTCACCATCAATCATCTCTTTATAGATCTCAGCTACTTAGCCTATATATTCCAGTATGATTACACCCATGGCAAGTTCAATAGCACCATCAAGGCTGAAAATAGGAAGTTTGTCATCAATGGAAAGCCCATCTCTATCTTCCAGGAGTGAGATACTTCCAAAATCAAGTGGGGTAACGCTGGTGCTGAACATGCTGTAGAGTCCACTCGTGTCTCCACAACTTTGTGGAAGGATGGGACTCACTTGAAGGGTTATGCCAAATGTATAATCATCTCTGTTCCTTCTGCCGATGCCCTCATGTTTATGGGTGTGAGTTACGAGAAGTATAACAACTCCCTCCAGATTGCCAACAATACCTCCTATACCACCAACTGCTTGGTTTCCCCTTGCCAAAGTCATCACCAAAAGTCATCCATGACAACTTTTGCAATGCAGTCTAGGTAATCACTGCCAGAAGACTGTGGATGGCCCCTCTGAAAACTGAGGCATGATGTTCATGGAGCTATCTAGAACATTATCCCTGCATCTACTGGTACTGTCAAGGCTATAGGCATGGTCATTCCTGAGCTGAATGGGAATCTCACTGGCATAGCCTTCTCTGTCCTCACCCCTGTGTATCATTCATGGATCTGACTTGCTATCTGGGGAATGCTGTCAAATACCATAACAACAAGAAGGTGGTGACACAGACATTGGAAGGTCCCTTAAAATGCATCCTGGGCCACACTGAAGACCATGTTGTCTCCTGTGACTTTAAGAGTGACACTCACTCTTGCACCTTTGATGCTGAAGCTGGCTTTTCCCTCAACAACCACTTTATCAAGCTCATTTCCTTGTATGAGAATGAATTTGGCAATAACAACAGGGTAGTGAACCTTGTGGTCCACATGGCCTCCAAGGAATAAGAACCACCTGGACCACCATACCCAGCAAGAGCATGAGAGCAAACGAGAGGTCCTTAGCCTCTGGGGAGTCCTTGCTCCAACTTCTTCTCCCAACACACTAAAAAAATCAAGCTTTTCTTCTGATACTTTTATTGGGACCTTGGACATGCTCTGTACGGAACAGATACTTAAAACATCATAAGATATATTAGATCAAAATATCCAAGTGATATCAACTTACACTGATCTTTCAGACATTCATAAAACCTCTCCCTGGATCCATGTTATAATAGCGTTTTCTGGATTTGTCAGAAATTAGTTGGGACGATATGATCAAATGTTGGGCTTTTGTTACCTCCAAAATTAAGATACCCACAAAGTTATTGATATGCATTTCTTTTAGAGGTAGTTGGTGCAAGTTATATCAGCTTATTTTAAGATTTTGAAAGTGCTTTTCTGTTACACAAAGATCATTATGAGTTGGGGCTATCTCTGTGGCAATTAACAACACTATTCCTATGTAACTAGAACTATTAGACTCCAGAAGTTTTACTGAAGTAATAGGTCTCAAATTTTCATGGTATTTATTTCTCATTTTCTGACACCACCCATGCATCTTACAAGAGTATTTAGGGTACTTATTTTTTCTGCTCAACAGCTCCTATCAATATGATGTTAGTACTATACTGGTAGGTTGAAAGAATCAGTTTCCACTGATTAACATACGATATAAAGTCAAGAGATTTTTTGAAAGTTTTCATCCAAGTTTTCCTCTGTTTCCTTGTCATGTTGATTTTTGCCAATGATAAACATGCTAAAAATTCACTTCTCTAGATAGCAATCATAACCATGTAGTATCACATCCTTTCAAGCTAATTAATAAGGATAAGGTAATTTTTCTCTTTTCTCCTCATTTTTCCTTTAGAAATGTGATGAAAAACAATTCAAAATCATGTGCTGAAACAAGGTTAATGGAAATTTTAATTAAGTTCAATCTCAAGGCTTAAGAATTTCTTTGATATGTAGATTTATAGCACTAAAATACCCAATCCTGTTATGAAGTTGTGAAAAAATAACTAGAAATCTGTATTTTTCATCAATATGACACAAATAATCCAACAAAAGATAATTTCAGGCTTGATTTTTTTTAAAAAATCTTGATATTTACTAGCTGTCCCTATAAATAAGAGTAATATGGAATAAGTATGTTAAAGACCTATTAAAATATGTAGTCGTTGTTGTTATGTGCCGTCAAGTCAGACCTGACTCATAGCGACCCTCCTTGGGTTTCCAAGGCAGTATCACTACGGAAGTAGATTGTCCAACCTTCCTTCCAAGGCATGGCTGGTGGGTTTGAACCACTAGCCTTCTGGTTAGCAGTCCAGTGCCTTAGTCACTATGCTACCAGAGTATTCTTTCTAAAATAACTGCAAAGATTACCCCTTTTGCAATATATTTTATAAAATTGTTCTAATTATAAAATGAAATACCTCCACCCAATAAATGCAAAAACCTTTAAGTTTCACTTGTCTTGGTTTGTTTGAATCACAGCTCCCACACTTATAGATGGAGTTATTTAATCTTCAGTTATTATTCTAGTCAGAATTTCATCATCTGTGAAATAGAGGCATTGATGTAATGAACTTAAAGAAGTATCATGAGGAATAAATGAGATAAATCATGTAAATATGTGTTGTGTATGGGAAGAATGGACTCTAAGGTGCCCCCATGATCCTGATAGTGTTCATGGCCTTTTTAAGGTAACCTCCCTTTAACTGTGGTGGAATCTATGACTTGCTTCCAGACAATAGAGTACAGAAAAGGTGAAGGGATGTATGGGACTACATTCAGGTGGTTACATTATATAGGATTGTAACATATATCTGGAAAGTAGACTCTCTTTCTCCCTAGTGGGCTGTGAGGAAGTAAGAAGCCATGTAGAGAAGGCTCACTAGGCAAAGAACTGAGGATGGCTTTGAACCAACAGCCAGGAAGGAACTGATGCCTTCAGTTTAACAATCTGTAAGGAACTGAAAGATGTCAACAACCATGTGATGTTGAAACCATATCCTTCCCCAGTCCCTCTTTTGATGATGCTGCAGACATGGTAAGCATCTTGATTGAAAATTTGGGCGATCCTAAAACAAAGACCTCACTTAACTGTGCCCACACGCTGACCCACAGAAACTGTGAGATATTAATTTTTTTTAAGTTGCTGTCTGTGGTAATATTGTTATTAAGCAAAACCTAACTAATGTACTATGTGACATACAGTAATAAAAAGTATTACTATTATTACTGAAAGCTGAATTAACAATATTTAATTTTTATTTTTCTAGTGACTGTTGAAAGTTGTATTTCTGATTCTCACCAAAACTTTTGATAGTGTGGTATTTTCATGCTGATTTCTTTTTTCTTTTTCCTTCAAATCATTTTTGACAACTGAGATGTGGGGAGAAAGTAATTGACAGGTCAAAATTTTCTTCTTTTTCAAGTGTCATGTTTAGGATCCAAGTATTTTTGGCCAGATGAAAACAAGACCAAGCTCATTCCTCCAGGAACACAATGCACACTCAATGAATGTTAATTTCTTCCTTATATGAAAAAACAAAACAAACCATTTGCAATATAAGCACATCTAAGTAAGAAAAAGGGAATTTGGGATGTAAAGCATCTCTTTGTGAAAGTGATTTTTTAAATTGAAGTATTGCATGCATAAAAAGTCCACCAATTGTAAAGATGCAGCTCAATGAATTATCACAAAGTGAACACACTCTTCTAATGCAAAAGTGCCATCTGTATCTCCCAATTTAATCGTGATCCTGACTATCAACAATTTTTCCTTAAAAAAAAGAAGAAAATCTCTTCCATATTCTTTGCTGTTGTTTTTAGGTGCCATAGAGTCACTTCTGACTCATAATGACCCAATGTGCAACAGAATGAAACACTGCCCAGTCTGTACCATCTTCATAATTATTGCTTTGTTTAAGCTCATTGTTGAAGCTGCTGTGTCAATGCATCTCCTTATTACTGTATGTCTTTTTGTCTCTTTACTTTACCAATAATGATGTTTTTCTCCAGGGACTAGTCCCTCCAGATAATGTGTCCAAAGTATGTGAGATGAAGTCTCACCAACTTTGCATCTATGGAACATTCCAGCTATACTCTTCGAAGACAGATTTATTCATTCTTCTGGAAATCCATAGTATGTTAAATATACTTCACCAACACAATAATTCAAAGGCATCAGTTCTTTGATTTTCCTTATTTATTATCCAGCTTTCACATGCATATAAGCCAATTGAAAATATCCTGACTCGGGTCTTGACTAAGACACACCTTAGTCCTCAAAATGACATCTATATTCTTAGGCTCTTTTTTTTTCTTTCTTGTTTATTCTACCAGGAACAGGAAATAGTATGTTAAAAACTCCACTGTGAATTTAGGTGTATATTTTTCCTTTAGCTCTATCAAATTGTATCTCATATAATTTGAGGCGACATTATTAAATACATATAAATTAGAATTGTTATAGACACATGATACATTGAACCTGTTATGATTTTAAAATATCTCCATTTTTGGTAATGCTTTTTATCATTAGAATCTACATTTTTTAATTTAAAATTAATAATTAGAAGCTATAATAATGGAAAAATCTAGGTGGTTAATTTTTCTCAAAGTATTTGTATTCAATGGAATTTTAAACCATGTACACCATTATTTGATATTTTAATATGCTCTGTGCTCAAATGCAGTACTTCCTTAGCCAACTGATGAAAAACATTAAAGGGCCAAATGGGATAAAAATATATCAAGTGAAAACAAAACAAGTAATTAAAAAAATTAAAGAAAATATTTACAGTATACCAAAAGAAAAAAACAATGGACAAAAACAATTTGTTATTCAATATTTATATATTTGTAATGTTTGTCCTAAAAAGCATCTTGTTGTTCTTGTTGAATTGGAACTGTGTGGAAATCAGATTTGTAAGCAGAATGCTGAACTTACCTGCACTATGCCAACCAACAATTGATCTTTCCAGGCTTTTTCTTGTGTGATTAATTTATTTGTCTGTAGAAAAAAAAGTAATTTACCAAAACGATGAGTTTTAAACACACAGCAACAGCATTAGAAATCTTTATTTAAGCTGGGTCTTTATAGTTCTCAGCAAGTGTCCCTAATCATATTTTTACTAAAGCAAGCAGCATGGCATACCAATGTTAGGCAACTATATAAAATCAGATCCCACAACATGCAACCAATTCATTAGTTTTTTGGCTCCCACAAAGATTTTTTTTTTTTTTTTGAAAAAGAGTACTTTGTAAAGATATTAGATCATTAAATGGGGATAGTTCTACCCAAATATCTTGCTATGAAACACCGTTAGAGAGAAAATATGCTTTATTGTAGGAATAGAGTTCTGCTACAATGCTTATTTTTAAAATGTGATTTAGCTCCATTTTTTTTTTTTTTTGATGGGTTTGGGATATGTTTGAGATAGCACTAATTTTGTGTTTGTTTATTCATAATATTCTCCATGAGAAACAATAGGTGAATACAGGGAAGTGCATGCATCTGAATAAAGACGAAAAGGAATACTCAAAATATATGCATGTTTGTGCATGTTCATATGCACACACATACACCTTAAATGTATACTGGCTACATCAATTCTTGGCATATGTTATGAGACACACCAACTTATATCTGGTGTTAGAACTTTCTGTTTGATTTCAGACAACTTTCTTTCCACCACTCCATAATAACTTAACAGTCATAACCCTTCTGACCTCTACTTCTATTAGCAAATTTCAGGACTCTTTCAATGTACAGTGCCAAATTTACTGCAGTATTTGCTTATTTATCAACTATTAAATATGTGTATAAAATTATGATGCCATTTTTATTAGGTTCCTATCTTTTTTTTTTTAATGTGTCAATGACAAAATTTTTTAGTTTTAACCTCAAATTTTCCATCAGTCCTCTGATTTTTATGGCACAATTTTTCATAAGATCGTGGATTCTAGAAATCCATATAGTTTGTTATAGCAGAACTCACTGTACCTTGAAAAGACCCAGTTTCTATTCTGAAAGGAATCCCTTTTCCTTTGTTTTTTGCAGCCTTTTCCCCAACCCTCTGGGAATTTCTTCCTTGTCTCTTTTCCTTCTTAGCCACATTTGAAATAGGCACATGTAGAATGTACCCCCTCTTTTTGTTTTACAGTTTTTCCATCCTATTT
Organism: Orycteropus afer afer; assembly: GCF_000298275.1. Taxonomy (NCBI): domain Eukaryota; kingdom Metazoa; phylum Chordata; class Mammalia; order Tubulidentata; family Orycteropodidae; genus Orycteropus; species Orycteropus afer. The sequence continues at coordinate 3,792,089 of NW_006921703.1, read as the reverse complement.
CCTACACAGATGGACAATGCTGTATTGACAACAAACAATCTAGTGTATAAGGGTCACGAGATGACATATTTCCAGCCTATGTTATAGATCCACACCTGTGGTCATGTTCTATTTGGAAAAGAAGAAAGTGAGGCAAGTGTGTCATACAGACACAAACATTAATTACTATGCTTACTAAAGCAAGAATGTGTATCCTGACCCTGAATCAGACTCAACTCTACCCATTTCATCCTAAGTCTCTTTGAATCCTTGTTACTATCTTAGAATGGATGTGAATTAGTGATCTCATTCACGGTAAGGCTCCTTCCCCTAACTGTATGCCAACTTAGCTTGATCAACAGGCTTGTCTACTCACACACTTAGACTCATCAACCTTTATTAAAGAGGTCAGAGGAATTCAAGAAATCCACTTTTCTTCTGAACCATCCCGCTCTGTCAACCTAGAGGTCAAGTTGCTTTTCTTCACACATTCCACTTGTAATAATAACTTGACCTTATTCCCCTCTATTATTTCCTATTCTTTTGGGCATTTAATACCTTGACTCATGGTATGTATCTTATTAAACCACAAGTGTTTCAAATTTCAATTTTCCAATTACATAGGACATTACACAGGAAAGAAAATGGGAAGGTCACATGGTCTTGTAGAACCTGCCTCAGTAGAGGAAGCTTTACGAAGTTCTACAATTGGAGATTTAGAAATTAAAAACAAACCCAAATCTCAAAGTTTTATGATATTCGAAGGCCTGTTGTTCAAATTATACTTAAAAATAAATAACAATTTTGGAAAAAGGGAACTCATACCTTCTATAATTATCTCATGTTGGAAGACTATGTAATCACATACATGTCTTCCAACTGTGACTCTAGAAAAAAAGGCAAATTAAATTGAGCTCTGGTAGCGTAGTGCCTACGGCACTTGACTGCTAACCAGAAGGCTGGCAGTTCAAACCCACCAGCCAGTCCTCGGAAGGAAGATTGGGCAATCTACTTCCGTAGTGATACTGCCTCGGAAACCCAAGGGGGAGTCGCTACGAGTCAGGTCGGACTCGACAGCACATAAAAACAACAACAACAGTGTTTAATGGTATTAAGCAATGATGGTCAGATAAATTCCTGTCTAAAGAGGGCTAGGCTACACAACTTCTTGGACCAGACAAATAATGCCCTAAGGTCAGAATATCATATTTCCTGGGAAGCCCTTACGTGGGTAAATGTGAGGAAACTGCCAAGTTCAGAGAAATAAAATGTCTTTTCTAAGATGACCTAAGTAGTATTCAAGTCTACTAACTTTGTTTTGGAACTCTTTATAATAAATCATACTATCTCATAAGGGTGGAACCCCTGAACCTTGTTTCATATGGGAAGACTCTAAAGAAGCAAAAGTTGTAGTGTTGGGATCCCTAAAAAACTTTACTCTGTAGTACTTTTCATGTTACAGCAGATATCAGATCCTAGAGCAAGAAGGTCATAGATGGCAGTGCTAGTTACCTATCAAATATCCTTCCCTGCACCATCACCCTCTTCCTTGCTAAGAAAAACTTGATTTTTCTCAGACATTAAACACTTATTTGTCTACTGTGTGCTTGGCCTCACAAAAGCAGTAAAATATTGATTAATGCTGGCCCTTCAGGGCAATTCCATATAGTTGACCAGTATTTCTTTTTTTGGTTTGACATATACTCACGTGCTATATTGTCCAATGAATTGTCTGCTGTTGTAAAAATCTCTTTTGGGACTTCTGGAAAATATTTACTTTCTCTTAATAAGCAATAAAAGACAGAAGTTTACATCTTTTTTTTTTTTTTTTTACCTTTAGACATTATCATATGCAAATAATGTCTAACACCTATGCAACTGCTTCAGCCACTTTCCGTGATTATGCATTTTATTCAGCAAGGTATAGCCGTGAAGGTGGGGACATTGGTTGTTTGGTGGTAGAATTTTCACCTTCCAGATTTATTCCTGGCCAATACACTTTATATGCAGACACCATCTTTCAAGTTCAAAGATTTTCTTGTTCCTGTGAGTCGGTTGGACTCCACGCCACATAACAACAACAAAAACAATAACGATGCTGAACAGGTTTCAATGGACCTTATAGATTAGAAAGAAAAGTTTGGCTATTTACTTCTGAAAATCAAGCAATGAAAACCCTTCAGATCATGATGGCTCTATCTACAATCGATTGTGGGTATGGTGCAGAATTGGTCAGCCCTTCATTTTGTTGTGCATGGGTGGCCCTGAGTCAGGGACTGCCTCTACAGCCGCTAACAACATAGCCATTAAGGGAAAGCCAACATAATTATAGAGATCTCAACTTAATTATAGAGATCTCAAAATTTACTGCCATCGACTCAGTCCCGATTCATAGCGACCCCTCCTTGGGTTTCCAAGGCAGTATCACTATGGAAGTAGGTTGCCCGATCTTCCTTCTGAGGAGTGGCTGGTGGGTTTCAACCACCAGCCTTCTGGTTAGCAGTCAAATGCCTTAGGCACTACACCACGAGAGCTCCTGAAAGCATATTAATAGGTATAAATATTAAGGCAACCGAAAGCCATAGAGCTCCATGTTCTCTTTGTACTGTCCACAGGCAGACAATACCTGGAATCCCTCCTTCAGTTTCAGCCTGCATTCCCGGAGGCCAAGTCTGTTTTGTACTAGAGGATGCAACAGGGTGTTTTCAATATTTCAGATTACTCATTTTATGCAAGATGTATTTGGCAAGAGTTTTGCATTGCTTAGTAAAGGGAGATGCACAGGAAATACAAATAATACATTTTGGTTTATAACAAGTGAGCATGTAAAAGTACTTAAGCTTTTTCAACTATTTTGTTCCAGGAACTGTCTTTGTAACTTATAATTATTTCTTGTAATCATTTCCTCTCTATTATTCCAACCACCTTCTGATTCCTTACGTGATTCAATACCTAAGTGGAAGTAGTCCCCTACTTATGACATGGTGCTGTTCCAGTGACTATGGTGTAAATTGATTCTGATATTAGTCAAATACTTCATTTTTTCCTTCTCTTTTTTTTTTTTTCATTATTATTGCTTTTTATTATCAGTATCTTTATAAATCTTTATTTTTCTTTTGGGGTTGGAAATATTACATATAAGCTTACAGATATATTTTAAGGCATGAAAACAAAATACACAAATCATAAATATTTACTCTGATCATGAAAAAGAGTTGGACAACATTGGCATTTTTTCAGTTGAAGTAATAACTTCACTGGTGGAAGAGTTTGGATCCTCTGGATTACCGCTGGAAAAGGGCATGGTAATTTTACTCAGAAAACTAGTGAGAGCTATCTATATGGTCTTTTTCTGTTTTTTCTTCATATAATTTGTTTTAATATCTCACTACTTCCTGAATCTGCCTAACAACATTAGCAAAGCATTCTGTATTTGGGTCTATGTTTCCAAGAAACCGAAGCCCCTGATTTACTTTAGGAAAAAAAACAAAACACCTCCTTTCACTGTAAAAATTTTGACAACTTCTCTCCTTTCCCTTTCTCATCATTTCTTTCTTCTTGAGTATTTCCTTCCTCTTCAGTATCCATTAAGTTCTGATTGGTCAGTTCCCCTTCTTTGTGATATATGAATTGTTCCAAATAGTATCAAGTTCTAACTCAAGGATTCTTGCCATATCGATGATTTTCCCATTGATTTCTTCCATCACATATCTTATCAAATGTTTACAGCATGTTCACATAACTTAGCAAGTTTTTCCACATTGCCTGCATACATTTGCCTATAATTTCCTCCCAGGAAGATGTACTAAAAATAAGATGTGGGAACAAAAAGTGCAGTTCGTCATAACTTGAATACTTCATTAAGTTATGCATGACCTGCATTACAATATCATGATATCTGAGGTTTGGAAATTATGAAACAGAATTTCAAATTCTTATGAAATTCAGACATTATGGAACCATGGAGGTTGGATGTATCCCTGAAAATATTGCCCTGAGATAGTCTTTCAACATTAAATAAAAAACATCCCCTGAAATGTTCTTAAAACTAAACAATATTTTAGCTTAACTAGTAAAGAATGTCTGCTTTGAGCACTGTGCTTTTTTAAGATCTATCCATATGGGATAAAATTTACAACAGCAACTCAAAAGATTAGATAGGAAATTTAGGAACTGATGAGTTTATTAAATAGGAGAGGAACAGTTTGGAAAAGGAAGGTGAGAATGCTTGCACAACTCAAAGGATATAATAATTAATCAATGTTACTGAATTGTACATGTAGATATTGTTGAATTAGTGTATGTTCTACTATGTATACTCTTCACCAACAAAAATAAGTTATTCAAAAAATAATTTAGAAAGCAATAAACAGAAATTAATGTAAAAAATTCATTTGACCCCATAACCCATGTGATGGTGTAGTGGATAAGGCACTTGACTGCTAACCAGAAGGTCAGCAGTTCAAACCCACCAGCTGCTCTACAGAAGGAAGACAGGGCAGTCTACTTCTGTAGTGATACTGCCTCAGAAACCCAAGAAATCAAAATGGACTTGAGGGTAGTGAGTTTGGTTTTTTGTTTTGTTTTGTTTTGTTCTTGACAACATTCTCACTAATAAGCCATAATGTCTTTTTATTACCTTCCAGTGATAGGGAAGCCTAGTCTATCTTCAGACAATTTGGATGTATACAACATTCTTTTTTCAAAGTTTTTTTAAAAAAAACTTTTATTATATATTTTGCAAATGGCCTTGATTCTATTGACTGGGTCCAAAAAATAAACTAAAATAAAAATCTTCACCATCGAGTCAATTCCAACTTGCAGAGACACTATAAAACAGAGTGGAACTACCCCATAGGATTCCCAAGGTTGTAATTGTCTCAGAGGCAGACTTTCATATATTTCACTCAGAGTGGTTGGTGAGTTCAATTGTCAAATTTTCAGTTAATAGCTGAACACTTTACCACTGCACTACCAGGGATCCACTGGGATCAGGCTTTTTTTTCTTTATTTCCACTGCTGTCGTTAGATGTTGTCAAATCAATTCTGACTCATAGTGATGTTATTTACAACAGAATGACACAATGCCCAATCATGCACCATCCTCACAATCCTTGCTATATTGGAGCCCATCATTGCAGCCACTGTGTTAATCCATCTCATTGAGGATCTTCCCTTTTTTAACTGCTCCTCTATCCAGGAATGATATCCTTCTCCAGAGATTATTCCCTTCTGACAACTTGACCAAATTACAAGTGACAAGGTCTGGCCACTCTCACTTCTAAGGAACATTCTGGCTATTCTAAGACAGATCTAGAAGTCCATGCACATTTAATATTCTTTGCTAACATCACAACTCAAATGCATATGCAGTCTTCCTTATTCATTGTTCAGCTCTCATTTCATTTCATAGCTCTTGAAAATACCATGGTTGGGCCAGGAGCACCTTAGTCTTCAAAGTGATATATTTGCTTTTTAACACTTTGGAGAGGTCTTTTGCAACAGATTTGCCCAATGCAATACATCATTTGATTTCTTGAGTGCTTCTTCCATAGGCGTTGATGGTGGATTCAAGTAACATCCTTAACAATCTTTTCTACAGTTATCATGATATCGCCTATTTGTCCAGTTGTAAGGATTTTTGTTTTCTTTATGTTAAGGTATATTCCAAAATGAAGGCTGTAGTATATGGTCTTTATCACTAAAGGCCTCAAGTTCTCTTCACTTTTAGCAAGAAGGTTGTGTCATCTGCATATTGCAGATATGCAGTCTTACCTCAATCCTCTGCACATGAGGCATCCCTTAATCCTGATTCTGTGTTGTTCTTCATATAGTTCGGCTTCTTGGATGATTTGCTCTGTATACAGATTGGATAAGTAGCTTGAAAGAAACTAAACCCAATGAATACCTTTCTTGATTCTAAACCATGCTGTATCATTCTGTTCTTGGTCTATGTACAGATTCCAAGTAAGTACAATTAAGTATTCTGGAATTCTCATTCACATCAATGTGAACCATAAGTTGTTATGATCTACACAGTCAAAGGTCTTTCATAGTCATCAAAATACAAATAAACTTCTTTCTGGTATTCTCTGCTTTCACTCAAGATCCATCTGACATCAGCAATGCTATCCCTCATTCCATGTCCTCTTCTGAAACCAGCTTGAATCTCTGGCAGTTGCCTGTTTATGAACTGCTGCAACTATATTTGAATTACTTGTGATATTAATGACATTGTTCTGTAATTTCCATATTCTGTTGGCTCACCTTTGTTTGGAATGGGCACAAATACAGATCACTTTGAGTCAGTTGTCCAGGTAACTGTGTTCCAAATTTCTTGACATAGATGAGTGTTTGTAGAGTTGCATCCATTTTTAAGACTTTTCAATCAGTATTTTGTAATTTCCTAGAGTCTCATTTTTTGCCAAAGCCTTCAACACAACTTGAACTTTTTTCTTCAGTACAACATTCTTGTCAATCTATATGCTGAGCAAATAATCCGAGAAGCTGGACTATATGAAGAAAAACGTGGTATCAGGATTGGAGGAAGAATCATTAACAACCTGAGATATGCAGATGATACAACTTTGCTTGCTGAAAGTGAGGATGACTTAAGGCACCTACTGATGAAGGTTGAAGAATACAGTCTGCAGTATGGATTACATCTCAACATAAAGAAAACAAAAATCCTCACAACTGGACCAATGAGCAGCATCACAATAAATGGAGAGAAGATTGAGGTTGTCAAAGAATTCACGTTGCTTGGTTCTACAATCGATGCCAACGGAAGCAGCAATCAGGACATTAGATGGCGTGTAGCATTGGGAAAGTCAACTGCGAAGGAACTGTTTCAAGTGTTGAGGAGCAAGGATATCTCCTTGAGGACTAAGGTGCACCTGACACAAGCCATGATATTTCCAATCGCCTGGTATGCATGTGAGAGCTGGACAATGAATAAGGAAGACCAAAGAAGAGTTGATGCTTTTAAGTTGTGGTCCTGGCGGAGAATGCTGAAAGTACCATGGACTGCTAAAAGAACTAACAGATCTGTCCTGGAGGAAGTGCATCCAGAATGCTCCTTGGAAGCAAGAATGGCCAGACTTCGTCTCACCTATTTTGGTCATGTTGTCAGAAGGGACCATTCCCTGGAGAAGGATGTCATGCTTGGTAGGGTGGAGGGTCGACGAAAGAGGGGGAGGCCTTCAACGAGATGGATTGATACGGTGGCTGCGATGATGGGCTCGAGTATAGCAGGGATTGTGGGGCTGGTGCGGGATCGGGCAGTGTTTCGTTCTGCTGTGCGTGGGGTCGCTATGAGTCGGAAACGACTCGACGGCACTTAACAACAACAACAACATATTAATATAAAATAAAAGGTTTCAAAACAAGAAATATTACTAGATAAAAAGAAGATTGTTTTATAATAATGAAAGGGTCAATACAAGCAAGTTAAAAAATTATAATTGTACATAAATATAAAAACATAGCCCTAAAATACATAAAACAAAAAATGACAAAATTAAAATGATCCATAATGAATTAAAATTTATATTTGGATATTTCAACACTCTAATTTCAGTAAATGGTATAATATCCAGACAAAAAATTAGTAAGAAAAAAAACAATTGAACAGCATTATCAACCAACTTGATCTAAATGACATATATGGAATGCTCCATGCAAAAACAACAGAAAACATGTTTTTGTAAGCCCACATAGAAATTCTGCAGTGTGAGTCACTGTGGTAGTTAAATTGTGTGTCAGCTTGGTTGGGCCTGGTTTTGAGTGGCTGATCAGCTGGATATAGTGATTTCCGCATGATGAGACTTGTAATCTATTCCACGGTAGAATCTACTGGAGCAGCTAAGTAGTTACCTTAGGGATGTGCTCTGCTTCCAGCATATCGGAAGAAACATTGAGAAAGGTCTCTGAGAATTTTGACATGTTTAGTCCCTTTTTGTAGCAGAGTTTTCACTCAGCTGTCTGCCATTTTGTCTGCCAATCTTAGGATACTTCCTGAACAGGAACAAGTGTCCTGCACTGTTGTTTGATAACCTTGGGACTGTGCCATTTTATTTGTTGACCTTGGGTAGTCAGCCTCAGCAGCCAGCAGCTGCCTGAGTAAAGAGAAGCTTCCTGCTTCAGTGGGCTGGTAGCAAGAGGCAAAGCTGAAGCCCAAGGTCAAGGGGCTTTCACCCAGCCCCTAAAGCTGGCACTTTGAAATCAGACTCAGCCTGCAAAACTGTAAGCCATTTGTTCAAGCCACCCACTTGTATTCCTGCGAGAGTGACACTAGAGGTAACCAATATAGTCACATATTAGAACATAAAGCAAGTCTTCATACATGTTTGAAAATTGAAACCAAATAAAGTAGATGTTCTGACCACACAGAATAAGATTAAAAGTTGACAGCTGAAAGAAACTGGAAATACATAAATTATTTGGAAGTTAAAAAAATACTCCTTAGCCCATTGGACAAAGAAGAAATAATAAAAGAAATTAAAAAACATAATGAACTAAATGAAATCAAAATAGAAGATAACAACATTTATAGAATGCTGCTAAAGCAGTGATTAGAAAGAAAAGTTTAGTTTTAAATGCTTGCATGAGAAAGAAAGAAATACCTAAAATCCATAATCCCAGTTCCCATTCTAAGAATACAGGAAAAGAGGAGTAAATCAAACCCAAAGTAGTAGGAAAGAAATAATAAACATCAGAGCAGGAGTTAATGAAATAGACAATGTAAAGACTACAAAAAAACCCTCAATGAAATAAAAAATTGTCTTTTTTTAAAAATATCAGCATATTTGGTAAAGCTTTAGCTGGAATACCCAAGAAGAAAGAGGAGCCACAAATTACCAAAATCAGAAATAAAAAAGAGAACATCACTGCAGATCCTAACCCAAGAAGGGATCGCTATGAGTCAGATCTGACTCCACAGCAGGGGTTGCATTTTATAGTTCTAATTGGCAGTATCTTTTAGGATCCTGGTCAGCAGTCAAGTGCCTTAGGCACTACGCTATCAGAGCTCCCTTTCCTAGAGCTAGCACTCTGAATTCAGACTATTAGCCTCCTAAAGTGTGAGAAAAAAAATTTTCTATTTGGTAAAACCACCCACCTAGGGAATTCCTATTTTAGCAGCACAGGAGCTCTGATAACGTAGTGCCTTAGGCATCTGACTATTAACCAGAAGGCTGGAGGTTCTGGTGGTTCAAACCCACCAGTCACTCCTCGGAAGGAAGGTTGGGCAATCTACTTCCATAATGATACTGCCTCAGAAACCCAAGAAGAGGTCACTATGAGTAGGATACATAACAACAACAACAACATACTTAAATAATTAACTGTTGTTGTTGGTGGTAGGTGCCATCAAGTCATCTTCAACTAATAGTGACCCTATGCACAGCAGAATGAAACATTGCCCAGCCCTGTGCCAGCCTTATGATCCTTTCTATACCTGAGCCCATCGTTGTAGCCACTGTGTCTATCCATCTTGTTGAGGACCTTCCCTTTCTTCGTTGATCCTACACTTTACCAAGAATGATATCCTTCTTCAGGAAAGGGTTCTTTCTGACAACATGACCAAAGTAGGTGAAATGCATAGGTGACAAAGTAGGTGAAGTCTGGCCATTCTCACTTCATGAAGGGTTCCAGCTGCACTTCTTCCAGGACAGATTTGTTAGTCCTTTAAACAGACCATGGTACTATTAGCATTCTTCTCCAACACAACAACTCAAAAGCATCAACTCTTCTTCAGTCTTCATTATTCATTGTCCAGTTTTCACATGCATAAGAGGTCATTGAAAAGTACCATGGTTTGGGTTAGGCACACCTTAGTCGTCAAGGAGACATCTTTGCTCTTTATCACTTGAAGGAGGTCTTTTGCATTTGGCCAATGCAATATGTCATCTGATGTCTTGATATGTCATTGGTGTTGATTGTAAAATCAAGTAATATAAAGTCCTTGACAACTTCAATCTTTTCTCCATTTATTGTGAAGTTGTTTATTGGACCAGTCGTGAAGATTTTTGTTTTCTTTATATTGTGGTGTAATTCATACTGCAGACCGTAATCTTTAGTTTTCATCAGGAAGTGCTTCAAGGCATCCTCACTTTCAGCAAGAAAAGTTGTGTCAATAGCATATGGCAGGTTGTTTATGAGTCTTCCTCCAATCCTGATGCCATGTTCTTCTTCATATAATGTATCTTCTCAGATTATGTGCTCAGCATACAAGTTGAATAAGCATGGTGAAAGGGTATAACCTTGACACACTCCCTTCTTGATTTTGGATCATGCAGTATCACCTTGTTTTGTTAAAAAACAGGCCCCTGGTCTATGTACAGGTTCCTCATAAGTATAATCTAGTGTTCTGGAATTCCCATTCTTCTCAATGTTATCCATAATTTGTTATGATCCACACAATCAAATAGTTTTGTATAGTCAGTAAAACATATGTAAACATCTTTCTGGTATTCTTTGCTTTCAGCTAAGATCTATCTGACATCAGCAATGATATCCCTCATTCCACATCCTCTTCTGAATCCAGCTTGCATTTCTGGAAGCTCTCTGTCAATATACTGCTGAAAACATTTTTGAAT
>NW_006921703.1:3777583-3781372 GCF_000298275.1 Orycteropus afer afer | reverse complement strand
ATCTCAAAGGGTAATCCATCAATTTATGGCTCCTTGTTCTTCACCAATTCCTTCAGTGGAGTTTCAACATCTCCCTTCAATGCTGGTTCTTGATCATATGCTATCTCCTGTAATGGATGAACATTGAGTAATCATTTTTGTACAGTGACTCTGGTATTCTTTCCATCTTCTTTTGATGTTTCCTGCATCAGTCAATACTTTGCCTATAGAATCCTTCAATATTGCCACTCCAGACTTGAATTTTTTCTTCAGTTCTTTCAGCTTGAGGAATGCTGAGCATGTTCTTCCCTTTTGGTATTTTAACTTCAAGTTTTGCACATTTCATTATAGTAATTTGCTTTGTCTTCTCAAGCTGCTATTTGAAAACTTCTGCTCAGCTCTTTTATCTTATCATTTCTTCCATTTGCTTTAGCTACTCTCAGTTCAAGGGCAAGTTTCAGAGTCTCTTCTGATATCCATTTTGGTCTTTTCTTCTTTTCTCATCTTTTTAATGACATCTTCCTTTTTTCATGGATGATGTTCTTCATGTCATCCCACAATTCCTATGGTTTTCAGTTGTTGGTGTACTATACACCAAATCTATTCTTTAAATAGTCTCCAAATTCAAGAGGAATATTTTCAAGGTCATATTTTGGCTCTTATGGACTTGTTTTAATTGTCTTCAACTTCTACTTGAATGTGCATATGAACAATTGATAGTCTGTTCCACAATAAGTTCCTGGCCTTGTTTTTGCTGAAGATAGTGAACTTCTCCATCACCTCTTGCCACAGATGTAGTCACTCTGATTCCTGCTTATTCAATCTGGTGAAGTCCACATGTGTAGTTGATGCTTATGTTGTTGAAAAAAGGTATTTGCAATGAGGATCTCTGGTGGTGTAATCCCTAAGTATATCTTCTGGTGTAGTGCCAGAAGGCTAGCTGTGCAAACTCCCAGCCACTCCTCCGAAGGAAGATTGGGCAATCTACTTCCAAGGTTATACTGCCTTGGAAGCCCAAGGGGGGTCACTATGAGTTGGATCTGACTTGAAAGCAGTGAGTTTGGTTTGGTTTGGTAATGAATAAGTAGTCGGTTTTGCAAAATTCCATCATTCAATTTCTAGCATTATTTGTATCACCAAAGCCAAATTTTCCAACTACCAGTAACTCTTCTTTGTTTCCAACTTTTGCATTCCAGTCAGTAGTGATAACCAACCAATCTGGATTGCAAGTTCGGTCGATTTCAGACTGCAGAAGTTGGTAGAAATCATCAATTTCCTCATCTTTGGTTTTGGTAGTTTGTGCATATATTTGAATAATAGTAATATTAACTGGTCTTCCTTGTAGGCATATGGATATTATCCTATCACTGAGAGCATTATACTTCAGGACAGATCTTGAAATACTCTTTGTGACAATGAATGTCGCATCATTCCTCTTCAATTTGTCATTCCCAGCATAGTAGATTATGTAGTTGTCTGATTCAAAATGGCCAAAACCAGTCCATTTCAGCTCACTAATGCCTAGGATATTGATCTTCATGTGTTCCATTTCATTTTGACAACTTCCAATTTTTCTAGATTCATACTTCATACATTCCATGTTCCAATTATTAATGGATGTTTTCATCTGTTTCTCTTCATTTTGAGTCATGCCACATCAGCCAAAGGAGGTCCCAAAAGTTTTACTCTATCCATAGAATTAAGGTCATTTTTACTGTGAGGAGTCAGCTCTTTCCCAGTGAAATTTTGAGTGCCTTCTGACCTGATGGGCTCATCTACCAGCACTATATCAAACAATGTTTCAGTGCTGTTCATAAAGTTTTCCAGTAATACATCAGTAATATAGTGTTTCATTGCTATTTGTAAGATTTCCACTGGCTAATTCTTTGAGAAGTGGATGGCCTCTTCCTTCTTCTGAGTCTGTCTAAGCCGAGACGCTCTGCTGAAACCTGTCCACTATGGGTAACCCTGCTGGCATTTTGCAATACCAATGGCATAGCCTCCAGCCGCACAGCAACAAGTCAGCTACCTTTAGTTGTTGCTAACCTCTTTGTACCCACCCACCTCAGGCCCTGGACTTAAAATAGAGCCACCATGAAGCAAATAGCAGCCCCTGAACCCTGCCCCTGTGCTCACCTACCTCAGGCCCTGGCCTTAAAACAGAGCTGCCCCCAAGGGAAGATCATCCCCGGAGCCACGGGCCTTCCAGCCTCAGAGACTAAATGGTCCACATTTACCCAAAATCAAAGACGAGAAGGCAAGGAGGAGAAGGGAAGGTAGATCAATGGGAACAGAGCAAACAAAATGAAAATAATGAGAATACTGACACTTTGTGAGAACTGTAACCAATGTTATGAGCAATTTGTATACAATTTGTTAAATGGAATGGTAATTAACTGTATAAATATTCACATGAAAAGTAATAAAATATTTGGGAAAAAAATACAACATATAGTTTGACAGTGAGTTTTTACATACAACACCAAAAGCATAATACATACAAGAAAAAGTTGATAACTTAATTTTTTAAATTACATTTTTTTAAAATTTATTAAAATTAAAAAATTTTACCTCTGCAAAAGACACTGTTAAGAGAATGAAAAGACAAGCCACACACTGGGAGAAAATGTAGGCAAAATACACACCTTATAAGGACTTGTACCAAAGACATAGTTAAATAAAGCACAGTAGTTAAAGCACTTGGCTACTTATCAAAAGGTTGGTGATTTGAACCTACTGCTGCTCTGGTGGCAGTCTACTTCCTTGAGACTGATAGCCTTGGAAACCTATGGGGCAGTTCTACTCTGTCCAATATGTTCTCTATGTGTTGGAATCGACTCAAAAGCAGTGTGTTTTGGTAACCATGTGAGGTATAGTGAATTACTTGGTGTGGCTCTTTTTCCATGATCTTTGTGACTTACATCAGATTACTGGGTGAACTATGCAAACATAAGGTCCTTGTGGCCCACCAAAGATATTGGATAGTTTCATAGTAATGTCAGTAGGATATATGGCACTGTTGTGGGTATGGAACTGTGCAAATAAAGTGTACAGAACATTAATATGGGGATTGGTCTGTTTTCTTATCCTGCTAGGCTTAAAATGAGCCCTCCCAGAGACAGAAGGGAAGATCTCTCAGCCAGCAAGAGAGAAGAGTTGGAAATGGAGTTGAGTGAATCCTTGGATCCAAGATCCCTGCACTGTACCTCATTGGCAGAGAGATGACAGAGAAACTGGCAGAGAGATGCAGTCAGAGAGATAGCTGAGAGAACAGAAAAGAGAGACTGGCACAAGACTGAGAGGAGGGCTTGCCGACCCACAGAGTGAGAAAGTTGAGTGCTTTGTGGCAAGAAGCTTATTGGTGGAGTGGGGTGCACCTAGCTGCAGCTATCAGAAGAGCTAAAAGAGCTTTGTAACACTTGCCTGAGCAGAGCAGAGGCCAGGCCTAAAGCCCAAGGCCAAAGAGAGATGTGCTTTTGGGAATAGCAGGGGAGAAACAGTCCTGATCAAAGAATTTGAGCATTTCTAACCCTGAGTTATAGTGGGTTACTTATCTAATAAGCCTCATAATCATGAGTATTGTCTGTGAGTTCAGTATGGCCATTCTAACAAATTATCAAACCCAGCAGAAGAGTAGTAAGTGCTGTAGGAGGGATGGTTGGTGTCAGAATTGGTAAAAAGATTGGAGAGTAGCATCATGTATGGCCTCATAGGAATTGGCTTTGGGTTGTTGGTGTTCATCCTTCTATCTCCCCCTCGTGAAGTTAGAGGAGATCAGTGGAAGACACTGTCTCCATTCTCTTTTTGCAT
>NW_006921703.1:3773727-3777322 GCF_000298275.1 Orycteropus afer afer | reverse complement strand
TTCTAGAATGGCTAAAATCCAAAACACCAGCAACACCAAATGCTAGCAAGGATGTAGAACAACAGGAACTCTAGTTCATTGCTGCTGTAATGAAAAATAGGACAGCCACATTAAAAGACAGTCTTTATAAAATTAAACATAGGACTACCATATGATCAATAATCATCCTTCTGAAAATGTATGTCCACACAAAAACTTGCACACAAATATTTATAGCATCTTTGCTCATAATTGTTAAAAGCAATCAAAACATCCTTCAATCAGTGAATGGATAAAATAGGCTGTGGGACTTCTATACACATTATTTTTGGAGATTTATTCAGATACAAAGAAATGAGCTAACAAGTTACAAAAAGGCATGGAAAAATCTTAAACACATTCTGCTAAATAAAAGAAGCCAGTCTGAAAAAGCTATATATTTTATGATTTCTAAATCGCTGATGTTCTGTAAAAGTTAAACTACAGAAACAGTAAAGTGATCACTGAGTGCCAAGGGTTTAAGGTAGGAAGAAGCGAATGAATAGGTAATAAAAGAGCATGGAGGTAGCATCTTCCGACCTCCTCCGTTTAGTTCTTCAGCCTTAGCTATATTGTTTGGAGTCTGCCACACATATATATGATTTAATCATAGTTACAGGCAGAATTTGGGAGCTCTGGTAGCATAGTGCCTAAGGCACTTGACTGCTAATCAGAAGGCTGGCGGTTCAAACCCACCAGCCACTCCTCAGAAGGAAGATGGGGCAATCTACTTCCATAGTAATACTGCCTCGGAAACCCAAGGAGGGGTCGCCATGAGTCGGGTCAAACTTGACGGCACATAACAACAACAAAAACAACGACATAGGCAGAATTTGGGCTTCTCTCTGCCTCTCTTCTTTCTGGAACTTGGCACTGCAAAATGGACATGGAGGAGTCATCTTCTGACCTCCTCTAACTTTCCAAGAGGGAGACAGAATCACCATCAGCAGGCCAAGGTTTGTTCCTATGAGGGCAAACATGCTGTCACCCTCCAAACCTTTTTACCAGTTCTGACACCAACTGTCCCTCCCATGGTACTCACTACTTCTCTGCTGGGTTTCACAATTTGTTGGAATGGCCTACAGAACTCATAGACAATAACCACAATTATGGGGTTTGTTAGAGAAGTAACCCACTACAATTCAAGTTTAGGAATGCTCAGATTCTTCGATCAGGACAGTCTCTCCTCTCCTATGCCCAAAGGCATGCCTCTCTTTGGCCCTTGGCACTCACTACTCTACTGGGTTCGCTAATTCATTGCAATAGCCACAGAGAACTCACAGATAATACTCACGATTATGGGATTTATTAGGGAAGTAAGATGTTACAACTCAAGTTCAGGAACAAGCTCAGGATATAATTCTTCAATGGGGATAGTCTCTCCTCTGCTATGCCCTCAGGCTCTCTTCTCTAGCCCTTGGCCTCTCAGCCTGGCCTATGTTCTGCTCAAGCAAGTGTTACAAAGCTCTTTTAGTTCTATCAATAGGTACATCTAGGTGCACCCCACTCCACCAGCAAGGACACTGAGCTTTCTCACTCTGTGGGTCAGGTAAATCTGCCACTCTGTCTCATAACTCTTGGTTCTGCAGTCACTGTCTCTCTGCCAGGCTCTCTCAGCCAGGTGTCTCTCAGCCAGGTGTCTGTCTGTCAGGCAGCCCTCTGCTAGGCATCTCTGCCAAGGAGGTCTAGTGCAGGGATCTCAGTTCCAAAGACACACTCCTTTCCACCTCCAGCTCTTCTTTCTTGATGACAGCAAGATGCCCCCTTCTGCCTCTAGGAAGCCTCATTTTAAGCCTAGCAAAGTGACAACCCTAACCAATCCCAACATCAGACTACTACACACCTTATTTGCATGTTCTCACCCAGTAATCTAGAGGGAGTTACAAAGACTGTGGCTAGAAAAGCCATACCAAGTAATTTGCTGCATGCAATGGGTAAAGCATAGGCATTTTAAGCCATTGAAACTATTCTGTATGAAATTTTAATGGTGCATATATGACTTTATGTGCTTATCAAAACACATAGAATCATACAACACAAATTGTGGACTCTGAACTCCACCACCTGTCTGTCACTTTGTTACACTGTGGTGGTCTGTGTGTTGCTATGATGCTGGATGTGATGCCACAGATATTTCAAATACCAGCGAGGTCACCTGTAGTGAACAGGTTCTAGTGTAGCTTCCAGACTAAGACAAACTAGGAAGAAAGATTCCCAATCTACTCCTGAAAATTAACCTTATGGATCACACTGAATTCAAACATGTTAAGGATCAAGAAGAGATGCAGAACCAGGTAACTTGTTTCATTATGTGATAAATGAGTTGGAGCAGACTCAATAGCAACTAATAATGATAATGTAAACTATGGACTTTAGTTAATACATCAGTATTAATATTGATTCATTAATTATAACAAATGTTAAGATTTTAATAATAGAAATTATGTGAGGGGAGGTCCTGGTGGTCCAGTAGTTAAATGCTGGGCTGCTTAACAAAAAGTTCAGTGGTTTGAACCCACCAGCTGCTCCGTGGGAGAAAGATGAGGCAGCCTGCTTCCATAATGATTTACATCCTTGGACACCCCATGGGGCAGTTCTACTCTGTCCTATAAGGTCACTATGAGTCATAACCAACTCAATGGCAGAGTTTTTTCACCTGGTTTTCTGTGGTGGTGCTGGGGTGGTATGGAGAGAAAATAAAAGAACTCTCTATACTTTTCATGTAATTTTTCTTTAAACCCAAAAGTGCTTTAAAAATTAAAGTGCACTAAAAACAAAATGAATAATGTACAGAAACACAATGATTTCATCTTGGTAATTCATTGAAACATGGGATTATACCCTTGCAGTTCATAGGCAAGACTATCAACCATACATCTACACTCAGTATGTCATATTCCTAATGGAAACATGCCCTCTGAGCAAAAAGCGACAGTCCTCCATGGCTATCCCAGTTCCATGTCCTAAGCAACATCATGAGGCCTTGTCAACCTTCAGGCAACTCATTTACCCAGCACCCACAATTGTTTTAAATGCAGCAGCTTGTTTATGGACACAATGGGACATCAAATCCAGCAAATGTAGCCAAAAGGGGAATGAGGGGCTCTGAGAACAGCAGTGGCTCATGAGTGAAAACGTGCTAATGATTCCTCTAGGGCAATAGTCTTAGAAATTTTGTTGTTTTAAAATTTTATTAGGGCTATTATTTCTTTTCAAAATATCACAGATCTTTTTAAGTAATTTTTTTAAAAAAAGAGAAATGTTAGCTAGTGTTCCAGCATGAATTTGTTCAATGTTATACACATGCTAAACATGACTTTAAAAACAATGATTCTTATGATGCTGGAAGAAAGGTGGCATTTAGGAATAGGGCAGATATGTAAACTGTGGTTGATTATATCATTTATACATGGTATGCACTATAAAGTTCATACCAGTTTAATCTTAGGGCAATTTCTTGAAAAATAAGTTACCAGACATCATAATCAATCACCACCACTTTTTTTTATGTATACTAGAAATGCTGCCACTTCCATGCCCTGCACAAGTGCACTAGAAACATTAAAAAAAAAAAAAA
>NW_006921703.1:3764255-3772737 GCF_000298275.1 Orycteropus afer afer | reverse complement strand
ATTGCTGAGTGAGACACCAAGGGACACTCACTGTTGGGAGAGAGACTGTGAGAGACTGTTAGGAGAGAGACTGTGGGCTGGGAGAGAGACTGAGCATTTTTCCTGAACTTGAATTGTAGCCTGGTGCTTCCCTAATAAACCCTGTAATCTGTGAGTTCTGTGTGGCCACTGCAGTGAATTATCAAACTCAGGAGAGAAAAGGGCTGGAGGGAGGCAGCATGTCTGGCCTTGCAGTAATAGGCCTTGGGTTACTGATAGTGATTCTGTCTTTCTCTTGTGGGGTTAGAGGAGGTCAGAAGATGTGGCCTCCTTGCCCTTTTTGCACTAGGATAGGAGACCACTGATGACACAGATGGTTAAGCAATTGACTACTAATGAAAGGTTCGTAGTTCAGACCCAGGCAGAGGCACCTCGGAGGAATAGTGTGGCGATCTGTTTCTGAAAGGTCACATCTTTGAAAACCCTATGAAGCCATAGTTCTATTTGGCAACACATGGAGTCATCATGAGTCGGAATCAACTTGATGCTAACCACCATTTTTTGTTTTTAGTTTTTGCTTTTTTAAATCTTGAGGTTAGGCAATATAACCATCCTCAATAATTCCTGCATTTCATTTTCTATTGAATAAATCTAGTCAGATAATGTAATATCAACTTGTTTGTTATATACCCAAAGGCCAGATTATTCAGAGCTCTATTAGTTGTATTACAAAGTTTGTTCTTATGCCTAAGAACAAAGGAAATTTTTAATAGGGTTTTTTAAGAGGTTGAAGGAGTTCTTGGATGGAACAAATCGTTAAATGCTTGACTGCTAGCCAAAAGGAAAACAGTTCAACTCCCCCAGAGATGCCTTGGAAAACAGGCCTAGTGATCTGCTTCCAAAAGTTCACAGCCTTGAAAACTCTTCACAGTTCTTCAGTTATGCTACTCTTCATATGAGGGTTTGCCATGAATTGAAGGAGATCTAATGAAAACTAACAATAACAGCAAGGAGGGCAATGGCATGATTGAGCTTGCACTTTAAAACCATCATCCTGGATATTAAATCAGTATGAATAACAATGAGGCAAAGGAAATCATTGCAGTAGCCCCAGAAAATAATATCATTAGATTGAAGTAGAGAGCTGACAGTGAGGAGGGAGTAAACAGTACATATCTGAGAGATACTTTGAATATAAAATTGATAGGAGTTTATGAATGACTACTTTTGTGGGCTAAAGAAGAATGTCAAGGCTAACCAAAACAAACAAACAAACTCACTGCCATCAAGTCAATTCTGGCTCATAGTGACCCCCTTTGGGTTTCTGAGGCAGTTAATCTTTACAGAAGTAGATTGTCTAGTCTTCCTTCCATGAAATGGCTGGTGGGTTTGAACTCCCAACCTTCTGGTTAGCAGTCAAATGCCTTAGGCACTATGTTACCAGAGCTCCTGATAGTGTGTGCAAATTAATAGATGTTACTTTACGGAATTTGGCAAAAAATTTTGATATTGGACTTGTCAAATTTGAGGTGCTTTATAAACCTTTTTACTATTAATATAGATATGTTCTCGTGCTGCTCTGATAAGAATATACCACAAATGGGATGGCCGTAACAAACAGGAGTTTATCCTTACAATTTGGAGGCTTTAAGTCCAAGTTCAAAGTACCAGGCTCTAGGGGCTAGGTAAAAGCCCCTCAACCTTGGGGTCCAGCTCTGCCTCCTGCTCCCAGACCACAGGAGCTAGAGGCATTTCTTCACTCAGACAGCTGCTGGCTGCTGAGGCTGAGAAGCCCCAAGGTTGACAAGTAAAAAGGCACAGTTCCGTTGTTACCAATCCCCTTGGTAGGCCATTAACTTAAGTCCACTGTAAGTCCCAAGGTCGGCAGAGCATAGCAGGCTTCTGAACAATGACATGGCTACAGGCAAGGTCCAAGAGTTCTAAAGGCTAGAGACCATTCTCAAATCTTCTCCTTATATACAGGAAGCAGACCACATACCCAAAGGCAGCTACTCAGCTGCTCCCAGTAGATTCCACCATGGAGTTGATTACCAGCCTCATCATGGGGAATACTATATCCAGCTTCCAGCCACTCAACCAGGCCTAGCCAAGTTGACATACAAACATAACCATCACAATATATAATTTATTTAATTTGAACTTCATTTGAGGAAAAACTTAGTAATTCCTTTGGGGTTAAGATACCAAAGAAGTCTAGAAGTCTAGATCCACTCATGAATTTTTCTGTACTCTTGGTTAGGGCTATGTCATAGGATTTTGAAAATCTGTAAGGAGAGAAGATAACTCAGGATAAATATCTACAGACCAATGGCAAAGACAGCAGTGGCAGGACCTCTCCTCTGATAAAACCCCAGTAGCACTGGAGAAAAGAGGAAGGTGAAACTGAATAAGGAGTGCAGGAAGAGAATGGTTTTATCTAAATTACATATGCCTAGGTCAAAATGAAGGTGCCCTGGTGACTCAGTGGCTAAAGTACTCAGCTCCTAACCAAAAAGTTGGTGGTTCAAACCCACCAGCCACTTCATGGGAGAAAGCTGTGGTAGTCTGCTTCTCTAAAAATTTATAGCTTTGGAAATCTTATGGGGCAGTTCTGCTCTGTCCCATAGGATCTCATGAATGGCATAGTGCCTAAGGCATTTGACTGCTGACCAGAAGGCTGGCAGTTCAAACCCACCAGTCGCTATTTGGAAGGAGGGTTGGGCAAACTACTTCTGTAGAAAGGCTCAGGTATAGCAAGGATCGTGGGGCTGCCACAGGACCCAGCAGTGTTTCATTTTGCTGTATATGAGGTTGCTATGAGTGGGAGATGGCTCAACAGCAGCTAACAATAACAACAACCACTTTGGAAACCCAAGGAAGGGTCACTATGAGTTGGATCCAATTTGACAGCAGTGTTTGGTTTAGTTTTTGCTACAGCAATCAATTTGGTATTGGTTTCTGGTTAGGTCAATATATAATACTTTGGTTCAGATTTACATTTTGACCTAAACAAGAGATTTCTATAAAATTATGCTTATAGTGCCACAAATCTTGCATCATAGCATCAATAAAATTTCCTAATATATTGCTTATCCTATCACCTTGAATAAATTGGTGAATGAATCAATAATAGAATACATACTCACCTTTACAGCATAGCTTTAGAAGTCATCAACCTTTTTGTAATAAAATAGCTTCAATTCATGCATAAGTTTTATAAAATTTCCCTGTTATTATCAAATTAGATAAACCAAAGGTCTAATGGAAAGACAGTAAAATTTGATTTATTCTATTAAACATGTATTTTTATTCTATGAATCCAAAATGTGGAAATATTTTTTCTTTCTCTCCTTTCCAGATCAAAAATTGACCACTCTTGGGGGAGGGAGGAGTAATCACTTTTTACAAATAAAATAGACAATTTATTGAAAAGGTAAACTTTAAATAAATTCTCCAAGGGTAATTTTAACTAAGTTTGGTAATTATAATTTGAATAAGAAATTTAAGCTGTGGAATGGTACATCCATGTAATTAGAAATAACTGACACAACAGAGAAATACAAAAATCTCAATTTCTTAATAAAATAAAGGTTTAATTTCTGTTTTTGAAAAGTCTGACACATGTAAGCAGCCCTCTTTAAATGTAACACTATACCATGAAAAATGTGTGGTCTCCAAGGTCTCCACAGCAATGGAGAAAGAAGTGGAGCCACTAATTCTTGACCCAGAAGAGATATATGACATTTTATTCCCCTTTTGTTGTGCAGAATCAGTCATAGACCCAACATAATTATAAGGGAGGCTGAGAAATACAGGGAATTCACAGATATATGATGAATATTAACTGTCTGTCTTAGTTATCTAGTGCTGCTATAATAAGAAAACCACAAGTGGGTAACTTTAACAAACAGAAATTTATTCTCTTACAGTTTAGAAGGCTAGAAGTCCAATTTCAGTATGCCAGCTCCAGGGAAAGGTCTCTCTCTTTGTTGTCTCTCTTGTGTCTTCTGCTTCTGCTCTAGGACAATCATGTGGTTTGACATTTCTCTTCCCTCATCTCTGCTTCTTTCTCTTGTTTATCTAATCTTTTGTATCTCAAAAGTTATTGACTTGAAACACATCCTAAACTAATCCTGTATCATTAATATAACAAAGATAGCCATTCCCAAATGGTATTATAACCACAGGCATACAGCTTAGGATTTACAACACATGTATTTGGAGGACATAGTTCATCTGTAACACCACCTGATATAAGTGATCTTTCATACGGCAATTCTGCCAGGTGTCTTCAAATTTCTGTACAGATTTATTTTACACTACTTTCCAATCTACAGAAGCATAAAACAATATAGCAAAATTCTTACTGTTCTCCACCTCTAATCTCTTTATGACAATTTAACAAGGGTATCATTATTTTTCAATAGCATCTATATTGGTGAATATGTTGTTGTTAGGTGCCATCAAATTGGCTCTGACTCATAGTGACCTTATGTATATCAGAATAAAACATTATCTAGTCCTGCATCAGCCTCATAAGGCTTGCTATACTTGAACCCATCCTTTCAGCCACTATGTCAATCCATCTTGTTGATGGCCTTCCCCTTTTCACTGACACTCCACTTCATCAAGTGTTCTGATTACCTAGTGCCACTCTGACAAGAATATACCACAAGTCGGATGACCTTAATAAACAGGGATTTATTCTCTTACAGTTTAGAGGCCTTAAGGTCAAGTTCAAAATGCTAGTCTCTAGGGGCTAAGTGAAAGAGCCTCAACCTTGGGGTCTAGCTCTGCCTCCTGCTCCCAGTCCACTGGAGCTAGAGGTGTTTCTTCACTCAGACAGCTGCTGGCTGCTGAGGCTGACAAGCCCAAGATTGACAAGGAAAAAGGCACAATCCTGATGTTACCAAACCACACGTAAGGCCATTAATTTAAGTCCATTGTAAGTCCCAAGGTCGGTAGAGCATGTCAGGCTGCTGAACAATGATATGGCTACATGCAGGGTCCAACCATGCTTTAAGCTAGAAACTATCCCCAATGCTTCTCCTTATATACAGGAAGCAGACCACATCCCAAAGGCTGCTATTCAGATGCTTGTGGTAGATCTCACCATGGAGTTGATTGCTAGTCTCATCATGGGGAATAACTACCACAGCTGCCCAGCCACTCAACCAAGCCCAGACAAGTTGACATACAAATTTAACTACCACAGCAAGCAACATACCCTTCTCCAGAGAATAGTCCCTTCTTACAACATGACCAAAGTTGGTAAGATGAAGTCTGACCATTCTCACCTCCAAGGATGATTCTTGGCTGCACTTCGTCTGGGACAGATTTGTTTTACCACAAGTGGCTGCCAAAATAATCTGCCAGTAATGTCAGCTATTGTTAAAATGCTTTTGTACTAAGTAAAGACATCCCTTTTCTCTCTAAAGAAAACATAATTTTGTGTTTAGATATCAATCATGTAAGTTCCACTTCCAGTAATATTCAAGCAAACTCCTATTGTACTGATCTCTCGACAGATTATAACTACACATTCTGGACTAATCATAGAAACAACAACCAGAAAGAGGGAAAATAATAAGAAGGAAACTTCTCAGTGGGAATTGCCACTCAGAACAAGGGAACAATACTGAGTGAATTTCCTAATTTTTCAGGACATTTAGCTCTGGTAGCATAGTGCCTAAAGCATTTGACTACTAACCAGAAGGCTGGTGGTTCAAACTCACCAGCCACTCCTCAGAAGGAAGATTGGGCAATCTATTTCCATAGAGATCCCGTCTTGGAAACCCAAGGAAGGGTCAGTAGGAGTTGAGATTGACTTGCAGCTGTGAATTTGGTTTTTGTTTTTTTTTACTCTGAGGAAATTTCTCAATCTGTACCATAAAGGTTAGTTTAAAATGTGATATAAAACCAAGCATATTTATGGCATGAAGAGCAAGAAGAAAGGGTTTGGGAAATGAGTGCCTGTGGTGCAGTGAATTACTTGGTATGGTTTTTCTACCCATAGTGTTTGTAATTCCCACCAGATTACTGTGTGTAAATAAGGTGTGCAGAACTCTGATTTTAGGATTGGTTAGTTTTGTCACTCTGCCAGTCATAAAATGAGCCTTCCTAGAGGAAGAAAGGGGATCTCACTGCCTTCAGGAGAGAAGAGCTGGAGGTGAAGTAGAGTGCATCCGTGAGCCTGAGATCCCTACACTGTACCTCTTTGGCAGAAACACCCCACAGAAAGGGATGCCCAGCAGAGAGTGACATCCAGCTGAGAGAGACACCCCAGTAGAGAGACACTCTGGCAGAGATGGTTAGAGTGGAACCAAGAGGCATGAGACAGAGTGGAGGGCTTGCCTGACCCATAGAGTGAGAAAGCTCAATGCCCTTGGGCAGGAGCCTTTCTGGCAGAGTGGGGTATAGGTAGGTGTACCTATCAGGAGAGCCAAAAGAGTTTGTAACACTTGCCCAAACAAGGCGAAGGCCAAGCCAAGACAGCAAGAGTCAGAGAGGCGTATCTGAGGGCACAGTAGTGGGGACACTGTCGTGACTGAAGAATTGTATCCTGAACACATTCCTGAACCTGAATTGTATCCTGTTACTTCCCTAATAAACCCCATAATCGTGAATATTGTCTGTGAGTTCTGTGTAGCCATTGCAATGAATTATTGAACCTGGCAGAGAAGTAGTGAGTTCTGTATGAGGGACAGTTGGCATTAGAATTGGTAGAACACTGGAGGGTGCTGGCATGTCCAGCCTCATAAGAATAAATCTTGGTCTGTTGATGGTGATTATGTCGTCTTCTTGTGATAGAAAAGTCAGACAGAAGATGCCTCCTCCACTTCCTTTTTGCAGTGCCAAATTCCAGAAAGAAGAGAGGCAGATAGTAGCCCTAATTCTATATATATAACTATGTCTAAATCATCCATATGTGTGGCAGACGCTAAGCAATATAGCTAAGATTGAAAAACTAAACAGAGGTGTATACTCCTGTCCAAGAGATAGTTTACACTTTAAAACAAGCCAAGTTAATTGCTAAGACAAAGACAATATATGCTGTTGTGGAGGGATATAAGAGAATCCAGTTTTCTCAACATAACACTTAGAAGTTCAAGGATGCAATAAACAAACTAATCAGCATACAAAGAATTTGAAAATGTGATCCATTCCCAAGAAAAAAGAAAGTCAGCTGATGACCATCTGAGATCATCCAGATATTAGAATTAACATAAGGATTTAAAGACAGTTGTAGTTTAGTGAAGAGAATTTTGATGACATTGTGTTTAAAACACTTGGCTGTTAACCAAAAGGTTGAGAGTTTGAACCACCAGTTGCTCCACAGGTGAAAGACATGTAAATCTGCTTCTGTAAAAATTAGTCTTGGAAACCCTATGGATCAGTTCTACTCTGTCCTACATTGTCATTATGAATCAGAATTGGCTATACAGTAATGAGGGAGGGGTAGGTGGGGGGCTGAGGTGGTAGTTAAATGGTAGAATTCTTGCCTTCCTTGCCAGAAACCCAGTTAGATTCCGTCTAATGTACTTCAAGTACACCTCTTCTGCAAGTGGAGGCTTGTGTGTTGCTATATGCTGAGCAAGTTTCAGTGAGCCTTCAGACTGAGACAGCCTAGGAAGTGTTCAATCTACTTCTGAAAATCTCCTAATGAAAACTATATGGATCTCAAGGGTCAATCTCATTGTGCATGTGGTTACTCTGAGTTACATTATTGTTATAATTATGCTCAAAGACATAAAGAAAATGATGTTTATGAAGAATTGCTGTCATTAGGTGCCACCAAGTCATCTCTGACTTGTAGCAACTCTATGCACACTAGAACTAAATAAACACTGCCCAGGCTTGTGCCAGCCTCACGATCCTTGCTGTACCTCAACCCATCGTGTCTATCTCATTGAGGACCTTCCCCTTCTTCATTGGCCTTCCATTTTACCAAGCATGATATCCTTCTCCAGCGAATGGTTCCTTCTGACAACATGACCAAAGTAAGTGAAATGAAGTCTGGCCATTCTTGCTTCCAAGGAGTACTCCAGCTGCACTTTTTCCAGGAAATATTTGTTAGTCCTTTTAGCAGACCATGGCACTCTTAGCATTCTTCTCCAATACCACAACTCAAAAACATCAACTATTCTTTGGTCTTCTTTATTCATTGTCCAGCTCCTCTCATGCATGTGAGAGGAGATTGAAAATATCATGACTTGGGGTAGGCACACCTGAGTCTTCAAGGAGACATCTTTTCTCTTCATCACTTGAAAGATTTTTTTGTGGAAGATTCGCCCAATACAATATGTTGTCTGATGTCTTGACTGCTACTTGCATTGATGTTGGTTTTAGAAGAAAGTAATATGAAATCCTTGACAACTTCAATCTTTTCTCCATCCACCATGAAGCTGTTTATTAGGCAAGTTGAGGTGATTTACATATATATATATAGAGTCAAACCCGACTCATAGCGACCCCTCCTTGGGCTTCCGAGGCAGTATCGCTA
>NW_006921703.1:3760234-3763320 GCF_000298275.1 Orycteropus afer afer | reverse complement strand
ACTTTTTTGGGGGAGCTCTGGTAGCATAGTGGCTAAGGCACTTGACTGCTAACCAGAAGGCTGGTGGTTCAAATCCACCAGCCACTCCTCGGAAGGAAGATGGGACAATCTACTTCCGTAGTGATACTGCCTCGGAAACCCAAGGAGGGGTCGCTATGAGTCGGGTCGGACTTGACGGCACATAACAACAACAAACAACAAGCTTTTACTTGCCTGTGAAATTAATGATATTGTTTGATAATTTCCACATTCTGTGGGATCACCTTCCTTTGGAATGGGTACAAATATGGATATATTCCAGTCAGTTGGCCAGGTATCTGTCTTCCAAATCTCTTAACATAACCAAGTGAGTGCCTACAGCAGGGCATCTGTTTGTTGAAACATCTCAATGGGTAATCCACCAATTCCTGGCTCCTTGTTCTTTGCCAATTCCTTCAGTGCAGCTTTAAGTTCTTCCTTCAATACCATTGGTTCTTGATCAAATGCCATCTCCTGAAATGGATGAACATCGAGCAATTCTTTTCAGTAAAGTGACTCTGTGTATTCTTTCCATCTTCTTTTGATGCTCCCTGTATCATTCAATATTTTGCCCATAGAATCTTTCTATATTGCAACTCAAGGCTTGAATTCTTTCAATTGCAAAAATTCAGTTCTTTCAACTTGAGAAAGGCTGAGCATGTTCTTCCCTTTTGGTTTTCTAACTCCAGGTCTTTGCACATTTTATTATAGTAATTGGCTTTGTCTGCTCGAGCTGCTCTTTGAAATCTTCTGTTCAGTTATTTTATCTTATCATTTCTTCCATTTACTTTAGCTACTCTCCACTTGAGGACAAATTTCAGACTCTATTCTGAAATCTATCTTGGTCTTTTCTTCTTTTCTTGTCTTTATAGTGACCTCTTGCTTACTTCATGGATGATGTTCTTGATGTCATCCCACAATTCCTGTGGTTTTCAGTCATTGGTGTTCAGTGCATCAAATATATATTTTCAAATGGTCTCTAAATTTAGGAGGGATATTATCAAGGTCATATTTTGGCTCTCATGGACTTCTTTTAATTGTCTTCAACTCAACTTGAACATGCATATGAGCAGTTAATGGCTGTTCCACAATTAGCTTCTGGTCTTGTTTTGGCTAAAGATATTGAACTTTTCATCACCTCTTGCCACAGGTGTAGTCAATCTGATTCCTGTGTATTCTATCCAGCAAAGTCCACATGTATAGTCATTGCTTATGTTGTTGAAAAAGGGTATTTGCAATGAGTAAGTCATTGGTCTTACAAAATTATATTGTGCAATCTCCAGTGTTATTTCTATCTCCTAGGCCATATTTTCCAACTACCGAAAACTTTTCTTTGTTTCCAACTTTTGCATTTCAATTACTACTAATACTCAACATACCTCAATTGCATGTTCAATTTCAGATCACAGAAGTTGGTAGAAATCTTCAATTTCCTCATTTTTGGTTTCTGTGGTTGGTGTGTAAATTTGAGTAATAATAGTAGTATTAACTGGCCTTCCTTGTAGATGTATGGATATTATCCCATCGCTGACTATGTTGGGGAGCTCTGGTGGCATCATGCCGAAGGTATTTGACTGCTAGCCAGAAGGCTGGAGATTCAAACCCACTTGCCACTCCTCAGAAGGAAGTTGGGGAAATCTACTTCCTTAGAGATGCCACTTTGGAAACCCAAGGAAGGGTCACTGTAAGTTGGAGCCAACTCGACAGCAGTGAGTTTGGTTTTCAATTTGGTTGACTGAGTTGTACTTCAGGACAGATCTTGGAACACTCTTTGTGATGATGAATGCCACACCATTCATCTTCAATTTGTCATTCCTGGCACAGTAGATCATATGATTGTTTGATTCAAAATGGCCAAAACTCGTCCATTTCAGCTCACTAATGCTTAGGATGTTGATCTTTATGGGTTCCATTTCATTTTTCATAACTTTCAATTTTCCTAGATTCATACTTCATACATTCCATGTTCCAATTATTAATGGATGTTTGCATCTGTTTCTGCTAATTTTGAGTCATGCCACATCAGCTTGGAGGTCCCAAAAACTTTACTTTATCCATACCATTAAGGTCATCTCCACTCTGAGTAGTCAGCTCTTCTCCAGTCAAATTTGGACTCATCTTCCAGCACTATATAGAACAATGTTTCACAGCTATTCATAAAGTTTTCCAGTAATATATAAGACAGTGTTTCACTACTATTCTTAAGATTTTCACTGACCAATTCTTTGAGAAATGGATGGATTCTTCCTTCTTCTGAGTCTGCCTTAGCTCAGAAACTCTGCTGAAATCTGTCCACCATGGGTAACCCTGCTGGCATTTTGCAACATGTGGTATAGCCTCCAGCCTCACAGCAACATGTAAGCCACCACAGGATGACAAACTGACAAACAAGTTTGTCTCCCTTAGTAGTTCCTAACCCCTCTACACCTGCCTACCTTGGACAATGGCCTTAAAATAGAGCCACCCACTAATGAAAAGCAACCCCTGAACCCTGGCCCACTTGCCTCAGGCCCTGGCCTTAATATAGCCACACCAAAGTGAAAAGCAGTCAATTAATGAAGAATTAAAAGTAGTAAATTTAACATAAAAATAGAAAACATAAAGAATAAACAAACCAAGATTCTAGAACTGAACATATAATTTCAGAAATAAAATAATCACAGAAAAGATTTAATAGTAGAATAAAGATGATAGAAGAAAGCTCAAATGGCATAACATACATATTCATAAACTTGAATATGTATCAGTAGAAATTATGAAATCTGAGGAAGAGAGAAAGGGATTTAAAAAATATTTTTCATCAAAAAAAGTATCTGGTGACCAGATACTTTCAGTAAGGTGAAGGAATAGGCATCTGAAACAAAGAAAAGAAAAGAAAAATATGGAAGTATCCAAAGTAAAGAAGCCTACAAGATTGTAAACAGGGAACCAGAGACATCAATTGACAAATGAGGACAACTATGAACCAAAAAGAGGGAAAATCTATGTTATTACAAAAGTTCTAGATGGTAGGGAAGTCAAGACAACTATAGGATAGAATGGACTGTTCCGAACTTGGGAAGAAAACT
>NW_006921703.1:3734713-3755744 GCF_000298275.1 Orycteropus afer afer | reverse complement strand
GTCATTAACAACCTGCCATACGCTGATGACACAATTTTGCTTGCTGAAAGTGAAAATGACTTGAACTTACTGATGAAGATTGAAGAATACAGCCTGCAATATGGATTACATCTCAATATAAAGAAAACAAAAATCTTTACAACTGGAGCTATAATAGCATCATGATAAATGGAGAAAAGTTTGAACCAAACATTGTTCGATTTTACAATCGATGCCAATGGAAGCAGCAGTCAGGGCATCAGATGACATATAGCACTGAGCAAATCAGCTGCAAGAACCTCTTTCAAGTGCTGAAAAACAGAGATAGCTCCTTGAAGACTAAGGTGCGCCTGACACAAGCCATGATATTGTCAATTGCCTCATATGCATGTGAGAGCTGATCAATGAATAAGGAAGACCAAAGAAAAGTTGATGCTTTTGAGTGGTGGTGCTGAAAGTACAATGGACTGATAAAAGATCAAACAAATCTGTCCTGGAGGAGGTGAAGCCAGAATGCTCCTTGGAGGCAAGCATGGCCAGACTTTGTCTCACCTCTTTGGCCATGTTTTCAGAAGGGACCATTCCCTGGAGAAGGATGTTGTGCTTGATAAGGTGGACGGTTGACAAAGGAGAGGAAGGCCTTCAAAGAGATTTATTAACACAGTGGCTGTGGGGATGGGCTCATGTATTGCAAGGATCAGGGAGCTGGTGCAGGACCAGGCAGTATTTCATTCTGCTGTGCACAGAGTCTCTATGAGTTGGAAACAACTCGAGGCACCTAACAACAATGACAACAACAACACAAAATGAAAATCAGTAAAGATGTAGAAGATCTGACATCATCAACCACGCTGACCTAATAGATATTTATGGGACATTATACCCAGCGATAACCACAGAATGTTCATTATTTACAAATGAACAAGGAAAACTAAGTTGGCAGCACTTCTCTTGTTACAATTTCTTTAATAGTTTATGGACTTTCATTGCATCGTTTAATAAAGATCACACCCACAATTACTTTCAAGACTGTCCTTGCTCTACTTTGGGCATCTTGTTAAGCTGTAATGAGACAATGCTGTTAAAATTCTTAGAATCCCTCTTGTGTAGCTGAGAAAAGTCTTCTAAGCATCATCTTAAGTCTTTTTTAAGTCCTAACAAAGGATTTACTGTCTTGGTCTTGATCTTGATACAGAGGTAATGTTTTACTAGAAGTGTCCTAGATTTGATCTTGGGTTTTAAAGATTCTTTGAGAATCTTTTCCTGGCTAGAAAGACTGCATGTGAGCAACAATTTTGTTTCCAATCCAGCATATTCTGGCTCCTCTATACTCTATGTATATTCTGCT
Organism: Orycteropus afer afer; assembly: GCF_000298275.1. Classification (NCBI taxonomy): domain Eukaryota; kingdom Metazoa; phylum Chordata; class Mammalia; order Tubulidentata; family Orycteropodidae; genus Orycteropus; species Orycteropus afer. Next base: position 3,754,417 of record NW_006921703.1, on the reverse strand, counting down.
TGCAAATTGATCAGTTCTTTCTTTAACACATCTCCTCTTCCTATAACTTATCACAGATATTTAAAAGAAATAAGTGATATTTTAAACATTCTTTCTGAAAATCATCTTGCCAAGATCTACATTTCTTATTCAAGCACTACTTTTGCCAATTGTTTCATAGTATTTTTTTTGCAATTCTCCTGGCTTCACTCACAGTTTATTTGGCAATTTTTCAGACTTCACAGACAATTTTATAGCATCTTTCCGCATAGTGGACCCAAAGTTAATGCCACCTGTTTTGTTTTGTTGTTATGGTTATACCTCAAGTCTAGGTGTCACTTTCTTTTTTAGTGCAAACAAATTACCCACAAAATTAGTCACTTAAAGTATCATTTATTTAGCTACTCTTTTATAGATTACTTGGGTAGTTCTTCTGGTCTAGCCTGGCTAAGCTGATCTCTGCTGGATTCTCTCAAGCATTGCATTGGCTGGAGGCTGAATAATCAAAGATGGCCTTTCACATGGCTGGCGGTTGACTGGGCCATAGTTCCTCATGCAAATTAGCAGAATTTCAATACCACGGAGAGGGCAAGCCTCAATGTGAAAACGCTTTCAACCATCTACTTCCATCAGATATGCTGATATCCCATTGACCAATAAGTCACACGGACAAGCCAGAGTCTGTTGTAGCCATTAAAAAAAAAAAAAGCCACAAACTATGAGAAGACTGAACATAGGAAAGAAAATGGAAATTGACTATCTATTATAGTAACACCAAATCCAAACCACATTTAAGATATCAAGTAGTGAGATTTAAATTCTGAGAAAAATAAGGGAGGTAGCACAACACTCTGGAGTAGGCATGGTTTGGAGAATACTCAATTAGTCAAAAACCACAATCATGCACATGATAGATAGAGGCACACAGGTTGGAAAATGACTCCTTAAGCAGATTATCTCTGATCTTACAAATTCCAGTCCTATCATTAATTTATTGTGGGTCCAACAGTATTCATTCCAGTGAGTCTCTTTTCTGAGGTGTTTTATCAGTCAGTCATTTTCATGGGCAATTCAGGATCCGGAACAACTTCTGATTTCTTGGTTTTCCTTCACTCGAGAAGCATATAGTGGAGGATTTCTCCCTCTTCTGTAGAGCTCTTTAGAAGAAATTGGCATCTCTGAGCTACCAAGTCTTTGATTATCTTTCAAGATTTAGCTTTGACCTCATGGCTCAACTTTCAGTCAAACAATAGACAGGTCTGTAAGGTAAACAATAACAACATGGAGGTACACACTCCTTTTAAGAATCAACCATATGAGATTAAAAGAGTAATATTTTCCCAGGGATAAAGCTCAGAAGGCAAGAAAGGATAGCAAAGAAGGATGAATAGGAAAAGTAAACACAAGGAAGAAGGGAAAAGAGTCTGTTACATTCTGGGGATTGCAATCAATGTCACAAACAAAAATTATTGAGTAGAAAACCAATTTGCTCTGTGAACATTCACCCAAATCATAATAAAAAGTTAAACAAACAATAAAGATTTAGCCTTGATGTCAAAGATGCCTAAGCCTGGTTTAGGGAGAGTATCTCCCTGCCTCTATGGAAATTTCTATCTGGACATTTATAAACATAACTCTATACCATACTAAAAACCAGTTGCCATCAAGGCAATTCTGACACATAACAATCTGATGTGTATCAGAGTAGAACTGTGCTCCATAGAGTTTTCAATGCCTGATTTTTCAGAAGTAGATTATCGAGCCTTTCTTCCAAGACCTGTGAGAACTTCAAACTTCCAACTTTTCAGTTAGCAGCTGAGTATGTTACCTGTTTTCACTACCCAAGGATTCCTACTACTGCTACTTATATTCAGCCAACCAGAATCAATTTCTAAGATGTTCAAACAAGTTAAATTTCCCACTATATATGAAGAAAAGTCTCCATGTGGCACAAATGATTTATTTTCCACAGCTAGCCTAAAAAAAAAAAAAAGATTGGCTCTTTGAATCCACCCAGCAATATCACTGAAGATGTTGTGTGGTTGCTGTTGTTAGGTGCCATCGATTCACCTCTGACTCATAGAGACACTACACACAACAGAATGAAACACTGCCTGTTCCTGTGCCAGCCTCATCATCCCTGCTGTACCTGAGCCCATCATTGCAGCCACTGTGCCAATCCATATCACTGAGGGCCTTCTGCTTTTTTCGTCAACCCTCCACTCTCCCAAGCATGATGTTCTCGAGGGAATGGTTCCTTCTGACAACATGACCAAAGTAGGTGAGATGAAGTTTAGCCATTCTCACTTCCAAGGAGCATTCCAACTGCACTTCTTCTAGGACAGATTTGTTAGTTCTTTTTGTAGTCCATAGCACTCTCAGTATTCTTCTCCAACACCACAACTCAAAAACATCAACTCTTCTTGGGTCTTCCTTATTCATTTTACCGTTCTCACATGTGTATGAGGTGATTGAAAATACCATGACTTGGGTTAGACACACCTTACTCTTCAAGGAGACATTTTTGCTCTTCAGCACTTGAGAGGTCTCCTGCAGACTTCCTCAATGCAATACATTGTCTAATGTCTTGTGTGCTGCTTGCATTGGTGATGATTGTAGAGCCAAGTAGTATGAAGTCTTTGACAATTTCATCTTTACTCCATTTATTGTGATGCTGCTTATCAGTCCAGTTGTAAGGATTTTTGTTTTCTTTACACTGAGGTGTAATCCATACTGCAGATTGTAGTCTCCAATCTTTATCAGTAACTGCTTCAAGTCATCCTCACTTTCAGCAAGCAAAGTTGTGTCATCTGTATATTGTAGGTTGTTAATTAGTCTTCCTTTTCTTCATATCATCCAACTTCTCAGATTATTTGTTCAGCATACAGTTTGAGTAAATATGGTGAAAGAATACAACCCTGACACACTACCTTCTTGGTTTTAAATTATGCAGTATCCTTTTGTTCTGTTTGAATGACAGCATCCTGGTCTATGTACTGGTTCTTCATGAGTACAATTAAGTGTTCTGGAATTCTCCTTCTTCTCAATGTTATCCATAATTTAATCTGATCCACACAATAGAATGCTTTTGTATAGTCAATAAAACACAAGTAATAAAACACATTCAGCTTTCAGGCAGGATCCATCTCACATCAGCAATTATGTCCCTTTTTCCACATCCTCTTCTGAATCCAGCTTCCATTTCTGGAAAGCTTCTGTCGATATACTGCTGCAACCATTTTTGAATTATCTTCAGTAAGATTTTACTTGCATACAATATTAATGATATTGTTTGATAATTTCCACATTCTGTGGGGTCACCTTTCTTTGGAATGGGTGCAAATATGGATCTTTTCCAGTCAGTTGTCCAGGTAGCTTTCTTCCAAATCTCTTGGCATAACCAAGTGAGTGCCTCCAGTGCGGCATCCATTTGTTGAAACATCTCAATGGGTATTCCATCAATTCCTGGAGCCTTGTTGTTTGCCAATTCCTTCAGTGCAGCTTCGATTTCTTCCTTCAGTACCATTGGTTCTTGATCATATGCCACCTCCTGAGATGGATGAACATTGACCACTTCTTTTTGGTACAGTGACTGTTTATTCCCTCTATCTTCCTTTGATATTTTCTGTATCATTCAATATTATGCCCATAGAATCTTCCAATATTGCAACTTGAGGCTTGAATTTTTTCTTAGGTTCATTCAGCTTGAGTAATGCCAAGCATGTTTTTCCCTTTTCATTTTCCAACTCCAGGTCTTTGCACATTTCACTATACTAATAGACTTTGTCTTCTAGAGTTGCTCTTTGAAATCTTCTGTTTAGCTTTTATCTTGTCATTTCTTCCATTTGCTTTAGATACTATCTGCTCAAGGGCAAGTTTCAGAGTCTCTTCTGACATCCATTTTAGTCTTTCTTCCCTTTCCTGTCTTTTTAATGACCTTTTGCTTTTTCCATGGATGACATTCTTGATGTCATCCCACAATTCCTCTGATTTTCAGTCACTGGTGTTTAATGCATCAAATCTATTCTTTAGATGGTCTCTAAATTCAGAAGGGATATACTCAAGGTCATATTTTGGCTCTCAAGGACTTCATTTCATTGTCTTCAGCTTAAACTTGAACTTGCATATGAACAACTGATGGTCTGTTCCACAATCAGCTCCTCGCCTTGTTTTGGCTGAAGATACTGAATTTCTCCATTGCCTCTTGCTACATATGTAGTCAGTTTGATTTCTATGTACTCTATCTGGTGAAGTCCTTGTATATAGCCACCATTTGTGTTGTTGAAGAAAAGTATTTGCAATAAATAAGTCCTTGGTCTAGCAAAATTCTTTCATGTGATCGCCAGCATTATTTCTATCCCCATGGCCATATTTTCCAAATACTGGTAATTTTTCTTTGTTTCTAACTTTTTCATTCCAATCACTAGTGATAAACAATACACCATTATGGCATGTTTGGTCAATTTCAGACTGCAAAAGTTGAAAAATCTTCAATTTCCTCATCTTTGGCTTTGGTGCTCAGTGCAAAAATTTGAATAATAGTAGCATGAACTGGTTTTCCTTGTAAACATATGGATATTTTCCTATCACTGAGAGCATTGTACTTTAGGATAGATCTTGAAACATTTTTTGTGATGATGAATGTCTTGCCATTCCTCTTCAATGTGCCATTCCCAATATAAGAGATCATATGGTTGTCTGATTCAAAACGGCCAAACTAGTCCATTTTCCTAGATTCATACTTTGCACATTCCATGTTCTGATTATAAATGGATGTCTGTAGCTGTTTTTTTTGTTTGTTTGTTTGTTTTTTTTTTTTCATTTTGAGTTATGCCACATCAGCAAATAGAGGTCCCAAAAGCTTTACTCTATCCAATTCATCAAGATTGGCTCTACTCTGAGGAGGCAGCTCTTCCCCAGTCATATCTTGAGTGCCCTCCAACCTGAGAAGCTCATCTTTCAGCACTACATTGGATGATGTTACAGGGCTATTCATAAAGTTTTCCTGTAATGTATCATACAATGTTTCACTGCTATTCAGAGGTTTTCTTCACTGGCCAATTCTTTGAGAAATGGATGGCCTCTTCCTTCTTCTGAGTCTGTCTTAGTCTGGCAGCTCCATTGAAACATGTCCACCATGGGTTATCCTGCTGGCATTTAAAATACTGGTGGCATAACATCCAGTCTCATAGCAATGTACAAGCTACCACAGTAGGACAAACTGACAGACAAGTTTGTCTCTCTTAGTTGTTCCAAACTGCTCTGGTCCTTTGCTGGTATCCCTCAGCTACTCTGAACCACTGCCTACCCAACTTCCTGGTCTGTCTCTTCCCTCAAGCTACTCCAAACTACACCACCACTGCCCCCAGCTGGCTTCCTGGTTTGTCTTCTACCTCAAGCTTTCCCCAACTGCATCACCACTACCCCTGGCTGCCTTCTTGGTCTATCTCCTCCCTCAAGCTGCCATCACTGAAGATATGCCTGGCAATCCACTTTCATGAAAATTACCAAGCCAAAATCCACTGTTGTCAAGTTGATTTTGATTCACAGGAACCATTAGGACAGAATAGAAATGCCAAATAGGGTTTCCAAGGCTATACATCTTTATGTAAACAGATTAACATATATATCTCCCATGGAGCAGCTAGTAGTTTTGAACACCAAACCTTTTAGTTAGCAGCCACTGTGCCACCTGGATTCCTTTCATTAAGATTACAGTCAAACCAATAAGATGGCAGAATAGGCAGACAAACCACATAGACCCTCTTCAACAAAGAAAAAGGGAAACAATTAACACAGATACAGAACATAATCCTGGAGCCCTGAGCTTTAAAAGCAAAGATACAGAAGTGGACTAAACTTCAGCTAGCAGAAGAACCAGCATGAAAACACTGAAAATGGAGACATATGGAGCTGCAGTCTGTCAGTAATCCTGACTGCATGAATAAGTTGGTTATTGCCAAGTGGCATTAGGACCTAAGAATTAATCTAAAGATGGGCCTTCTAGCCAGGGTCTGCATGGAGGACTGCATGGTGGCTGGTGAATAAAAGGGGAAGCAGCCATGAGGGAGATGGTCTGAGCTGTGGAATTTTGGCTGTCCAGAGGACACAGCTATTTTGAACGTTTATAAGTAGTTTGACTATTTTGGACAGTGTTCTCTCAGATTTCAGGGACCTAAGAATAGGCTCCACTTGCCAGGGACCACAAGGACATTCTGGACACAAAAGACTGGAAAGGTGTGATATTCTGCTTATTACTGTTCTACCCCAAACCCTCTTGGTGAATGGAGGTGTGGCCATCCCTCACCCCACCCACCTTCTGAGCCAGCAACAGTTCTATCCCAGTCTGTGTGCTCCGACAGAGCCTGGGTACCTGCCCAGCCCTGCCCAGATTTTTTTTCCTTTTTTTTTTTCCCCTAGTTTGTTTGTTTTTGTCTGTTTTAAAATTATTATTATTATTATTATCCTTTCTTGTTATCTTTTTTATTATTATTCTTTATTCTTCCCTTCCCAGGTTCTAGTTTTCAGCTTTTTCTCTCTTCCCTGTTCCTGGTTCCCATTTTATTCTTTATCGTGGTTCTCCCCATTCCTTGTTTTTCTTTTTGCATTTTTTTCCATTTTTTTCTTCATTATTCTCCTACTCTACCTCTTTTCTCTTATTGCCCCCTCCCCAGATATTGTGGAGTTTTGTGTGTGTGTATGTGATTGTGCTGTGCATTTATGTGGTGTGTTTTTTGTCTGCTTGCTTTTAATTATTTTTATTTTTTTTTTATCATTGTTTTTGTCTAACTGAGTGGAAGACAGCAACTATGCCTGTATGAATCAACCACACCCATACCTCCTGCAACTCCACTTACTGAATGAGAGCCACAATTCCTTCTCCATCAACTGAACAATGATAAATGAGCACCAAGAAGAGCCTGACTCACACCTAACTCCTCTTCACAAACACTTAACAGAGATCTAAATACAACAATGTCACAATATCTCAGAGACAGTAGACCATCACAGTCCACACAGAGAAGCAAGATATAACAGTAGAAACAAGGGAGCAAGATATAGACCCAGAGCACATCCCTGAGGAAGGAGCAGCATTGGAACCCCCTGATAAAGAATTCAAAAGAATTACATTTAGATATCTTCAAAGGATTGAGAGACACCAAAAAAAAAATTAAGGAAAACACAGACAAAACCCTAGAACAATTTCAGAAGAAAATACAAGAACAAAATGACAAAATAAATAAAAAATTAGAAATGATACAAAATCTACAGATTAAAAATACAGAACATTAATACTAAATTTTCAGAAATAGATAACATATTGAAAGGGCAAAGGAGTAGAATCAAATCAATGGAAGACAGAATTAATGAGATTGAAGACAAATACCTGAATACTTCTTTGGAAAGGGCTCAATCAGAAAAAAGATCAAAACAAAATGAAGAAAGCCTAAGGTTCATGTGGGATACCATCAAAAGAAATAAGCTATGTGTAATCAGAATTTCAGAACAGGAAGAGAAAAAGGAAACCATTGGGAAAATTATCCAAGATTTATTGAAAGATACTTCCTTGACATCCAGGAAGTCCAGTGAACCACAAACAAGATAGACCCTAAAAGAAAAAAAAAAAAAAGAAAAAGAAAAGTTTATAGTCAGGAGAACCCTATGAAGTAGTTTTATTCTGTAATACATAGTGTCGCCATGAGTTAGAATAAATTTGATGGCAACTAACAACATCACAACCACTACCACCAACAACAGCACATGAGGTAGTGTACTATGCTCAATATGAGTCTGGTGAAAAGAAATTGGAAGGGAAGAGACAGAAGGACACTGGGAAACAGAGTCTTTTGCTAAGAAGAGAATTTTGTTCATGAATAAAATAACTGTAAAATATTTAAACTCAAGAACCTAACATGTATAGAGATAGAAGTTTTAAGTGGTTAGTAGTGGGTGGGGAAAGGGAGAATGGGAGTTATTGCTTAAGGGGTACTGAATTTTTGTTTGGAATGATTAAAAACATATGCAAGTTAAAATGGTATTATTTCATTTCAACCAACTCAAGAGAAGGAATTAAGCTGGTCCAAGACTCGGGAGAAATGTGGAAGAAACCACTAAAGAAGGGCAAGAGGTAAAGTGAAAGGAGACAGAGAAAAGACATGCACTATCAAGGGAAAAGATACAAGCTATTCAAAATCATCAGTATCATTTACAGAGTTTAGCATATAATAGGTACCAGTATTTAATTATTAATTATCAGTCCAGGAACTCCGTCCATTTAATTTCCACACTACAACTCTCTTATCAACTAAGTTGGATTTTGAAGTCCTCCACTCTATTTATCCCCAAGCTCACATGACAAAAAAACGTAAGTTAGGAACTCAGGGTTATGCTGTATTAACACTGTGCTCCATTCAGGGAAATCAAGTGCACTCTTGTTACTGCAATTTTGTGTTTGGTAGACAGCATGCACTAAGATAAGTAGTAACCCTGGATTTGTACAGCTTTCAATGAAATCAGCTCTAGGAAGATAGTTAAAAATATTAAATCTAGCACCACAGTGGTCACTTTAGTATATTTAGTGACATCAGCATCAGTGCTACTTTATGTCTCTGATTGAAATTAGACCACCTGGATGAACTAAAGAGGTTGAGGTCTTAGAGAGACTAGGGAAAAGAACAATATGCATTCTCTTCTTTATTGCTTTTTGTCTTGTTGTTGTTATGTACCGTGGAGTTGGCCCTGACTCATAGTGACCCCTCCTTGGGTTTCCAAGGCAGTATCAGTATGCAAGTAGATTGCCCAACCTTCCTTCCAAGGAGTGGCTGGTGGGTTTGAACCACCAGCCTTCTGGTTAGCAGTCAAGTGCTTTAGCACTGTGCTACCAGTGCTCCAGCTTTTTGTCTTAGTCTCTTACTACTATAACAGAAATACCACATGTGGGTGATGCTAACAAACTGAAGTTTATTTTCTCATAGTTCAGCAGGCTAGAAGTACAAATTCAGGTTGGTAGCTCTTAGGGAAGGCTTTCTCTCTTTGCTTTGGGGAAAAGTCCTTGTCTCTTTCAGCTTCTACCCCTTGGTTCTTTGGTAATCTCCATGTAGCATCTATCTTTCTCCATTTATGTTCTCCTCTCTTTACCTAATAAGCTCTTTTTATATTTCAAAGGTGAATGGTTTAAAACACATTCACTGATATGACCTCATTAACATAACAAAGAAAACTCTGTTCCCAATGAGATTACATTCACAAGCATAGGAGTTTAGAATTTACAACATATATTTTTGAGGACATAATTCAATCTATAATACTTTTTTGGGGGGCGGGCCTGTTTCACTGTATCACTGCAGAATATTTGAGTGTATTAATTATTTTTATTTGGGGCAACTACCGTGTCTGAGACATTGTTCCAGATTTTCAGTGTACAAAATGAATAAGCCATGGGCCCTGTCTCAAATAGTTTGATGTTCAAGAGGGAGAGACATGCACATAAGCCAATAATTGCATCACAGATAACAGTTTCTATAATAAATAATAAATTAAGTAGTATAGAAAAATTGAGGAAGAAATAATTAATTCTAGCTACATTGGAGAATTATATGAAACACCCCAACCCACAAAAATGGAAAAACCTCACTGCCATTGACTCAATTTTGACTCATAGTGACCCCCTTTGGGTTTCCAAAGCAGTACATCTTTACAGAAGTAGATTGCCCCGTCTTTCTTCTGGTGGGTTTGAATTGCCAACCTTATGGTTAGCAGGTAGAATTCACTTCTTCTGCTCAGGTGACATGGGTCCAATTCCTGGCCAGAGCACCTCAAGCACAGTCAACATCTATGTGTCAATGGAGGCGTGCATGTTAATATGATACTGAATAGGTTTCAGTGAAACTTCCAGACTAGTATGGACAAGGAGGAAAGGCCTGGTTATCTGCTTCTAAAGTTGTTGTTGCTGTTATGTGCCATCAAGTTGACTCCAACTCATAGTGACCCTATGTACAGTAGAGTGAAACACTGCCCTGTCCTGTGCCATCCTCATGATCCTTGCTGTACTTGAGCCCATCGTTAGAGTGACTGTGTCACTTCAACTCCTTAAAAGTCTTCCCCTTTTTCACTGGCCCTCCACTTTAGCAAGCATGAGATCCCTCTCCAGGGACTGATCTCTTCTGACAACATGGCTAAATAAGGCAAGATGAAGTCTGGCCATTCTTACTTCTAAGAAACATTCTGGCTGTACTTCTTCCAGGACAGATTTGTTCTTTCTTCTGGTAGTTCAGGATATTTTCAGTATTCTTCACCAACTGTACAATTCAAAGGCATCAATTCTTCTTCAGTCTTCCTTATTCACTGTCCAGCTTTCACATGCATATGAGGCAAATGAAAATATCTTGGCTTGAGTTAGGTGCATCATAGTCTTCTAAGTCCAGTCTTTGCTCCTTAACATTTTAAAGAGGACTTTTGCAACAAGTTTGCTCAGTGCAATGTGACATCTGATTTCTTGACTGCATTTTTTTTTATTGGTGTTGATTGTGGATCCAAGTGAAAAGAAATCACTTGCAAAATTAGTCAAAAAAAATTCTGTGGATCACAATGATTTGATGCCCAAACCTTCATGGAAATGGCTCAGGACTTGGTAGCATTTTGTTCTGCTGTGCTCTGTTAACATGAGCTGAGGAGTGACTCCATGGCAGCTAACAACAATAACACATAGAGGAGTTTGGAAGTTTCACATATAAGATGATATTTGAGATGGCTCTTAAAATTATGTGTTATTTTTACAATAAAACAAGTACAACATAAAAATAAAAGATATTAACAATATAAAATTCAAAGACTGTGCTTAATGAGGTGATTTTAAAAAATATGACTGGGGTTATTATAAACTTTAACAATCAACTTTGCCTTACAATATGCCAAAAGTGAGTGACTAACACAGTAACACCAAGGGAAAGGAAGACACAGAGAGGTACACAAGAGGTACAAACATGAAAGATAAACACTTTTAAATAAACAATACTGCATTATCAGTAATAACACACAATAATTTGTGAGTGAATACATGGGTAGACAGGCTGAATGACCAGGTATGTCTAGCCAAAAGGGAATATACCCACCACCTTATATAAGTTTGGCAGATGATATTTCTACATACATATTTGTGTGTGCTGTAAGAATATCTATATATATTATAGAGATGATAAGGGGCAAAGTTATGATAACTTCTTAGCCACAGCCAACACCCTAAGGGAGTTAGTTGTTGGGCCCATGGACTTGGGACCATGGTCACAGGGGACATCAAGCTCAATTGGCATAACATACTATGCAAAAACATACATTTTTTTATACATCCTACTTTAGTGAGTAACAACTGGAGTCTTAAAAGCTTACAAACGAACATCTAAGATGCAACGATTGGTCTCTCCTCACCTGGAGCAAAGAATGAAGGAAACCAAAGATGTGTAGAAACAATTAGTCCAAGGGACCATGTGAACTTCAAACTACATGATCCTGAAACCAGAAGAACCAGATGGTGCCTGGCTACCACTGTCAACTCCTCCGAAAGGGATCAGTGTAGAATATCCTGGATACAGTGGGAGAACAATGTGGGACAAAACTCAAAATCAGAAAAAGACCAGGCTTACTGGCCTGATAGAGACTGGTGAAACCCATGAGACTGGTGAAACACCCTTTGTGCCTGGAATTGAACTCACTCTCATGGCTTCCACCCAAATAGACAGGTGTAAAAGGTGAACATTTATTTACACCTGGTATGTACCCTCCTTAGAACAATCAATCATGGCAGATCAGAAAGGCAGTATTTGCACAGGGAGTTAGCTCAGATGGGAGGAATGCGTAGGAAAGAAGGACTCAGGGAAGAGGTAACCACAGAGAGGAAGTGGGAAGAGAGTATTGAAATATTATGGGTATTGAAATCAATGTCATGAAACAAAATGTGTTAGAACTGTTGTACAGAATTTGCTCTGTAAATTTTCAACAAAATCACAATAAAAATAATAATTTTTTTAAAAAAATAATCAACTTTGCCTTAGATTTTTGTTTTATTCACATTTAATTACTTCAATTTGTTGTTGTTATGTGACATCGAATAATTAGAAATAAAAGCACTATCATTAAACTTTTCAAGATGACTTAATTGTAACACATATTTTAAAATATGTAATCAGTATCACTGATATCTCAGCCTGTCAGAGCATTTTTCTTTGCTCATCCATCTTCTTAAATATTATCAAGTAATAAGGGTTATCTGAAAAAAAGCCAGAGTTACAAAAATTTTGTGTGGCATTGTCTCTGCAAAGTTCAATTAGTGATAAACTATGTTTCCAGTTATCACACATTTTTCATAATAGCATATTTGATATTTTCATCTAGTCACTAAGATTTTGTTTGTTCGATGACAAAGCTCTACTAGAAATGTATTTGAATATTTCTTATCTGAGGGACAGCAGAACTAGAGAGAAAATGCAAAAATTAACAAGCATAGAATGTAAATACAAAACTTTCATCTTTTCAATCTGCATTTTGCAAATTAAACTTCCAAGGTTTGCACTCTTCACTGAAGATGGCAAATCACTTAGTGTGCTATCAAATGGATTAAAATGTAAATTGTGCTTGACAGAGTCTAAGAACTGTGTTTCAATCAACACAGTTAATGATTATTATTTTTTTTCCAGTTTAGAAAATGGAAGGAGTAAAAGTAGACCATAGACCCTTCTTTTAAGAATCCTCAATATGAAGCATAATTCTTAATATATAATCAAAAAATTTTGAAAGTAAGAGGGTAAATTATTGAATAATACACGTTTCTCGAATTGGCACCCAATTCTGAAGCTTCAACTTTATGAAACACTGAAGACATGAGAGGACAGTGACGAATCCTGGTGTGTATGAATTTTTTTACAGAGGTTCAGAAAGTATATATAGTAAGTATATTTGTTCAATCAACTCACTCAATTATTTTTATTTAGTTTTCTCAAAATTTGTTTTTTACATATATCATAAATGAAAATTATGCAGGATAATTATCACTTCTAGACTTTCAAATGTTGAGTCATATCATTCCTACATTGACGGATGACAAATTAGAGAAATAAATAAATCATTTGATGCTTATACAAGGCAAGTTTCATAGAGTTTATCTACACTTGACACAATAAATTTACTAAAATTATAGCAGATTCATTAAGTCAGAAAATATTTAGTGTATAGGTACAGAGATCACAAATATGATTAACACAGCCTCAGCCCTTCTTGAAGTTTATGCTCTAGTTGGGGAGTTAAACTTGCAGATAAACAACAAAAAGTAATGAATGTCATGATAGTGGTTAGCACAGTAGATAGAGGGAACACAAGAGGAAGGAACACCTGTGCACATTAGAATCACCTGGGGTTTTAAAAATATGACAAGATCAAATCCTACCTTAGACAATTAAAATCATACTCTTTTGGCATTCAGAATTAAATCAAAATAATAATAATGCCGAACATTATTATGTAACATAGAACCAGGGCTAAGAACCCCTCACAGAGGAGGAAACTTGATATGGGCTCTGGTAGCATAGCCTAAAGCACTTGACTGCTAACCAGAAGGCTGGGTTCAAACCCACCAGCCACTCCACAGAAGGAAGGTTGGGCAATCTACTTCCGTAGTGATACCACCTCGGAAACCCAAGGAGGGGTCATTATGAGTCAGGTCCAACTCGATGGCACAAAACAACAACAACAACAGGCATGCTTGGGAGATTAGACACTTCAGAGAAAGTAGAAAAGCACATGCAAAACTCCTTAGGAGGCTAAAGCAGTATGACTTAAAGGACCACAGGCAAGTAAGATTTCCTGCAGAACAGATTTTGAACAGGGGCCCATTGGGCAGAGATTGATAAGAAATGAGAGCTAGATCATGAAAGACCTTGAATGTAGTACAAAGTCGTTCAGATTTTACCCTATAGTGGCTGGAGAGCCACTAGAAGATATTGAGCAAGGGGATGACATGGTCATGTGCATGTTACAGCAATTGTTTTGGTAGCATTGTAGAGTACGGATTACAAGGAGAGAAGACTACAGGCAGAGGTTGCAAGAGATTGTTACAAAGGCAGCATGACTTAATGGAAAAAGCAGTCTTTAGAGACAAATTTCAGTTGAATACCAACTCTGCCAGTTTCTAGTGTTAATCTCCACTTCTCCATCTGTAAACTGAAGAGCTATTGAAGAAATTAAATGGGATTGTTGTTGTTGTTGTTATGTGCCATGGAGTCGAACCCGGCTCAGAGTGACTCCTCCTTGGCTTTCCGAGGCAGTATCACTATGGAAGTAGCTTGCCCAACCTTCCTTCCGAGGAGTGGCTGGTGGGTTTAAACAGTCAAGTGCCTTAGGCACTATGCTACCAGAGCTCCTAAATGGGATTAGGGACATCAAATAATTATCATAGTGCCTACCAAGAAGTGAGCACCCAGTAAATAATAATTACTGTTTTTATTAAGAAGTAGACAAGGCATAGCTTAGTGACTGCATGATAAGGGAGGGGATGGTAAGGGTAAGAGAGAAAGAATACAGTCAGGAGAGCAGGTTAGGTATATAAGAGAGGATAAACTCACTGCCATCAAGTCATTTCCAATTCAGCGACCCCTCCTTGGGTTTCCGTGGTGATATCTCTACAGAAGTAGATTGCCCAATCTGCCTTCCGAGGAGTGGTTAGCAGTCATATGCCTTAGGCACTATGCCACCAGCATTCCCATGAGAGATGATAGGTGGGTAGATATTGGGGGAAAAGTCTAGAAGAAGGATTCGAAGTTTATAAATTGTTTGAGATGAAATTGATTCTTACATACCTACAGAAAATCCAGTTGGAGATATCTGGGAAGTTGAGTATCTGAAACTGGAACAAGAAAAGTTTATTATATGAAGATTTAACATAGACACCAAAGCTTTGAATTAGGCTTTAGCATCATCATCACTACTACCACCACCATCATAATCACTAATATTAATGGAGAAATAACTATGTATCAGGCAATTAACTGAGCCAATTACATACATTATTTAATTTAATCACCCAACAACCATATAAAGTAAATGATGGAGCTGAAGGAAATGAAATTTAGAGATATTAGGTAATAACTCAATCACATTATTATAAACAATACCTTTATATGGCAAATCTCATAAAGCAATTTGATTACAAATAAAATGTACATAAGTTATCAATTGAAGTCAATCTACAGGGGATGTGGATCTCATCCTTTGATCCAGGACTGCTCATTACATTTCTTTCTATAGACGGATCCCTAAGTGTTACTCTAAACACATGAATCGATTTGAAAACCCAGTAGAACCCAAAAACAAGCTCTATAAAGCAAATTAAAAATTAGAGACAGTTCTTTCCAAGTCATCTCTCTCTTGCTACTTACCAAATCATGCCATTTCTTATCCATTATACAGATGCTTCATGTTCAGAGGACTCTCTTATCTTTGGAAATTTGGATTTAAGAATTCCATTTTCATCTAAAAATGACAAAATGTTTTTATAGAACAAAAACACAAGAAAGGCTGGGTAATAATTGCACTGCTAACCTTGTAGTATTGGAAATAAGAGCAGAAACCTCTTAAATGAATCTATGTCTAGGAATAGAAGGAAGAGTAAGTGGCAAAAAAAAATAGAAAAGGTGAAAATAGAAAAATGAAGAGGGAGTAAGGGAGACTCAAAAGAGGAAGAAGGAGATAAGCAGGAGCATATGGAGGGGGAAAGGAAGAAAAATGGGGATGGATAAAGGGAAAAGAGGAGAAAGAAAGAGTTTCATTTATACCTACATATGTATGTATTACCAAAAAATAACAAAAAATCTCTAAATATGTTTAGGGACCTCTGGTGGCATATTTCCTAAGGCATTTGACTACTAACTAGAAGACTGGTGGTTCAAACCCACCAGCCACTCCTCAGAAGGAAGATTGGGCAATCTACTTCTGTAGTGATACCGCCTCAGAAACCCAAGGAGAGGTTGCTATTAGTTGGAATCAACTGGATGACAGTGAATTTGGTTTTGGTGTAAATATGTTTAATCCATTTTTGATCAAAATTATATTTGAAACCAGAGATCATAAGTTTCCACTAACAGAAAATAAGAAAAACTTATCGAGATATAATAAATATGTTGAGATATAAATAAATACATTGAGATATAATAATAAAAAAAAAGATACTAGTACCTCGAGAGGGCAAAGCTTTATATTAATCATATACTTGTTTAAAGATTTAAGAATTTAATTGAAGAATATTTATATGCCAATGACCATAAAGTTTAAATTAAATTTATACTTATTGGCTATTTTATACTTATTTGCTATTTTAAGTCTACCACTAAAACAGACTGTTTCACTGCTATTTATAAGGTTGTCAGTGGCCATTTTTTTTCAGAAGTTGGTGGCCCCTTCCCTCTTCCTAGTTTGTCTTAGTCTAGAAGTTCTGCTGAAACTCGTCCACCATGGGTAACCATGCTGCTATTTTAAATACCAGTGTCATGGCCTCCAGTCTCACAGCAACACGCAAGCCTCAACAGTACAATAAAGTGATAGATGAGTGGTAGCTCTGTTGTACATAGTGTCACTATGAGTCAGAGCCAACTCAGTGGCACCTAACAATAACAACAACTAAAAGAGACAAGATCTCCCCTAACATTGAATAACATGTTAGAAATATTTCTATAAAATGCTGATTTGTGATTCTGAGTTTTATCAAAGTTTGTTTCAGAAAACACATTTGTTAGATTTTTTTTTTTTTTAAATAACTGTTTTGGGGTCATTTTGTGAAGTACATTTTTCATAGATTTATTTTTCTCACCAAAGTGGTGATAATTAATCTGCTGATTCTTATTTCACGTATCTAGTTCTAATACATCAAATCAGTAAAGAACACAGGAAGATCTGCCCGTCACTGGAGGAATGAAGTATTTGCTAATGGGAAGATAATTTTGTTTATATCACTTGTCTAAGCTCTATTAATCATATTTCTTTTTAATAAGTCTACATAGTATGGTGGACAGAACTCAGTTTGTGGTCAACCAGATGTATTTCAATACCAGATTAACTATACAATGTGTAACTTTTAGTAAGTTATTTACTTTTTGAGCTTCAATTTCACCATTTGTAAAGAAGGATAATGTAAGTAAACTTAGAACGATTAGTACATAGTGATAATCAAAACACATTTATTAAATGGAAGGAATGAATGAATGGACGAATTGGTGAATGAGTAAAAAGACAAGCCTAGCTTTATGCTAAACACATAGAAGGGTTCGATAAATGCTTATGAATGTCTAAGTATCACCTTATTCCCATCTTAAGGTTAAAGTAGGTATTTCTTATTCACAACTTTTGAATTATTCAGCACACATAGGCAAGACAGAACAAATTATGTCAAATTCTGTTGCTGGTAAACATCCAGACTGCAACAGTGTGCTTCACCAACCTTCTTGACAAGTCAAACCAGTTTCAATGTGGAGACAGTGCTTCTTATAGCCATTCAGTACACGGTGTGTGTAAGACTATTATT
This sequence comes from Orycteropus afer afer, assembly GCF_000298275.1. Lineage (NCBI taxonomy): Eukaryota > Metazoa > Chordata > Mammalia > Tubulidentata > Orycteropodidae > Orycteropus > Orycteropus afer. The sequence goes on along the minus strand of NW_006921703.1, from coordinate 3,736,878 downwards.
GCATGTTAGTTTCATGAAGCCTCAACCGGCTTACAACTCAAACATGGATATTTCATTGTTTGAAGTTTATTCTGGCTGCTCATTACTGAAAGGTATGGGGTGAGGTGCTGATTATTCTGATGTTCCACCTCAAAAAGTAGACTACCACACAAGAGAAATACTGTTTCAAACCAATAAATAAGATTAATAAAAATGAATGTTCCTGAACTTTTTAATTTTGTTTGTCAACTTTGCTAGACTGTGCTGTTCAGTGTTTGGTCAAACACAGGTTATTGTGAAGAAGTTTTGTTGATGTGCTTAATATTTACAATAAGTTGACTCTAAGTAAAGGACATTACCCTTGATAGATAATGTGATGGGCCTCATCCAATTAGTTGAAAACCTCAAGGGTAAAAACTGAAGTTTCCAAGAAGAGAAGAAATTCTGCCTCAAAACTATAACATACATACCCTGTTGGAGTTTCCAACCTGCTATCTACCAGTGGGATCCAAGGCTTCTGAGTTTCCAGCCTGCCATTTGACACTAAGAATACTGGACTTGTCAGCCCCCAACATCCTGTACGCCAATTCCTTAAAATCTCTCTCTCTCTCTCTGTATATACATATATATATACATGTATATACATATATATACATGTATATATACATGTATATATATGACATCTGGTGGTATAGTGCCTAAGGAACTATGACTGCTAACCAGTGGCTGGTGGTTCAAACCCACCAGCCACTCCTAGGAAGTAAGACTGGACAATCTACTTCTGTAGAGATACTGCCTCGGAAACCCAAGGAGGGGTCGCTATGAGTTGAATTGACATGATGGCAGTGAGTTTGGTTATATATATAAATATATATCCTGTTGGTTCTGTTTCTTTGGAAAACTCTCACTAATACTGGTCCTGTGATTCTATTCTACAGTGTATTAGATAATGCTTTATATAGGTACAACTTACTTTAAAATATCCATCCTCGAAATTCCACTTCAAAATCAAGTTGAGTCCAGGCTTTCACCCTCCTTTGAGGCAAGACCAATTTCCTTGATCTAGCTGGTTTGTAGTCTGAGTGTTTTCTACAACTTTTTTCTGATTCTAAGTGTTATTATTTGTAACTTCTTTTCTCCTGAGTGTGTCTTTGTTTCCCTGTTTCTCTAGGTCCCAAACATTTCATGGTTTTGGGAAATTTACTAAAATTGTAGGGTCAATATTATAGTGGGAATTATAGAAGAAGGTAATGTCATAGAATATGTAACAATTTTATAAACTCATTGTTTCTCTCCTCCAGATGTACTCAGATTATCTTCTTCCCTCTTCTGAAAATTTCACTCCTAACACAGCCCCTCCTTTCCATAACCAGCTACTGGTAAATATAATCTGACATGCCCTCCCCATCCCTACCCCCCGTTGCTCCATCTAGCAGCCTTTGACACTTATTCTAATCTTTATTGTACTTTCAACACCTCTCCATATTCAGCTTGAGACAAAGATGCTAAAAGTCCAACATCTCAGTCTATCTTCCTCCTTGCTTTCCAGGATCATGAACAGTGAAGCCAAGAAGCAGCAAGCAAGGGAGACAAAAAAAAAAAAAAGTGACCTATTTACCCTCTGAACAAGCTACAGTTAAAATTGGTTTTGGAAGCAAAACTCGGCCCAGGTATCATATATAAGAGGATGTATTTTCATACCTACTGTGAAATGTCTTGAAAATAGATTTTGTACTCATTTGCTTAAAAAAAAATGAAATGAGCTTTTCCTTCACTCATTTTTCATAATGGTTAAAACCACATGCCTATTTCCCTGTAGAAATATGACTCAATCAAAACAAAATTGTTAACATTCATTTTCCCTAATTAGTGACTTCATTTGTAAAGACAACATTTTATTTTGATAATTAATAAAGTAAATAATTAGGACTGAATTGAATTTCGGGGCTGTTTCCAACTCCTGAAGTTTAGATCATTTAAATATCTATAATTTAACATTTGGCATTTAAATCATCAGGGCAATGTGAAGAGCACACTCTTTATTAGCCCTGTTTTTTTTTTTTTTTTTTTTTGAATAAAAAATATCCATGGGAACATATTGTAGTTGCAATAGAAGAAAAAAAAAATCTGTCATTGAAATATTAATATTTGTAATTTTTCCCCTGGATAGTCATCTTATTGATGAC
>NW_006921703.1:3724925-3734613 GCF_000298275.1 Orycteropus afer afer | reverse complement strand
AAAAAAAAAATCTGTCATTGAAATATTAATATTTGTAATTTTTCCCCTGGATAGTCATCTTATTGATGACACACTCCATGATTAATGTAGCCTTTCGTTCTAAGGAACCTCAAGGGTTTTTCACAGTATCTCCATTCAGGTTCTTCAGAAGGTGGTTTCAATAATTCATGTGGTCCCATTGACAGCTAAAATTAAGGAAAACTGAAGCTCTGGGTAGTAAGGAGGCCCAAGTGAGCAACTAGTAACTTCCATCCCAGGTCTCATGTGTATGAGCCTTTAACAAGTTAAGGGAGAGATGTTTCTCATTTGCATCAGTGTGTAGTGGGATGTAACAAGCATTCAATGAATCCTGTTTCTTGTTTTCCTAAAATGTCTTTTTTTTCCACTTTTAAATTATGCTTTGGAATTGTGTTACTCTCTGAAGAGAAGAAGAAATTTAATAGGTGCAAGCTGTGCAAGCATAAAGTAAATTATTAAATGAAAGAAAAAAAAGAGAGAGAGAGAGAGAGAAGATGCCTAATGAAGTATGGTGGAATAATTGACCAGTCTGGAAGTCTCTATTTTTACCCTGGCCCCTAGCAGAAAGTTGATCCAATCTGAAAATACTTCCATCTCTGAAGTAAAACATCAGGCAAGTACAATTTGGAAACACCTATGCCAAAGGGCTGGGATGTCTGGCCTTTCCTTCGACACTGGCTAAGAGCTGGTCCTGCTCTTCCACACCACCCCTTCTACTGTGGAGGCTTCAGACAATGCTCTTACTTTTTATCATCTCAAGAGTGTGTATTTATAAAAAGAAGAGAATTGGAGGAAGATAGAAGATAAAGAGATACACTAAACATTTTTTTTTAATGCTAACTAATTCTTTATAAGAATTGTCTTAGAATTCTATGAGATAATTACTGTTGTTATCTCCATGTTAAGGATGAGGAAACAAAGGCTCAAGGGACACAACTTTCTAGGGCTATTTAATTAATCAGTTGTTGAAATTGGTTTTAACTCAGTCTGTGTGGCCCCAAAGCACACATTCACTCAGTTCACCCTCTCTCTAGAGTTCAAGTGAGTAATTGTAGTGTAACTCTTATATTAGGATTCAAGGGTGCTAACAAAAAATATAAACCACATCTTCTACTAGTTTATGAGATTACACTTTATTCACAAGAAAAGAGACAGACAGATATCAGCTTCTATTGTGGGCACCAGTCTTCCATGGCTAGCAAGGGAGTCTTTCCCTACAGCAAGTGTAGCTCATTGCTCCATACACACGCTTCTGGTGTGACAAGATAGATCCTATTCCCTCCCTTCTGGGAACAGATATAGAGGTCAGGTGCCATAAGTTGCCCATGTATGTGGTAGAGATAGAGAAAATTACTCTGTACTCTGAACAAGGAGAAAGGCTTTTTTAATAAGGAGAAAGGTACTGAGAGAGGGACACAAAGCAACACAACACACTGCTGCCAAGTCAGATCTGACTCATAGCAACCTCTTCTTGGGTTTCCAAGGCAATATCTCTACGGAAGTAGATTGCCCAACCTTCCTTCCAAGGAGTGGCTGGTGGGTTTGAACCGTCAGCATTCGGGTTCAGAAAGAGCCAGTTACTGGCCTCCTTAGATAATATTCTGGGCCCAAGTCTTCTGCGTAGGCAGCCCAGATGGTAGGTACAGAAACAGACCACCCTGCCAACAGTAACATATATAAAGGGAAAGAGTCATGAAAGAGTGAGAATATTGGGGACTACAAATGAGTGATTGAAGGACATACAGTCTCAAATTATTAGTCCTCACATAGAAACTTTCTAAAGCCTTGCATAATGACCAAACAAGCCACTGTCTGTGACAGTGCTGCTAGCCTTTAGTCACAATGTCACATATTGTGTATGTGTGATTATACATCTAAATTACTCACTTTTTTTTTTTACTGTCAAGAAGAATAAGAAATTTAACCTAAATGATCCAAGCTTGGCTCTAAATACACATTTTTGTTTTTCAGCAAGTTTGATTTTCAAAGAAATTAATTTATATTTTATTTGAATAAACAAAACCCAATAAATCTTTAAAATATTGTTAGTGTGGAGAGCAAGTCACTCACCTCCAAGGAAAACAGTCTTATCTTAGTAATCGCCAGGGTCCATGTGTGGATCTCCATAGAGATAATGTTTTCATGAGAAGCAAGTTTAACAAACTCATCCTTTGAAGAAGCTGTCTTTTGGAATTAGGTGAAAGTATGATTACCAATAGAAAAACATTGAGATAAAAAACAGAAATTACTCTTTTGAAATAATCAGTGAATAGCAACTACTTGATAAATAGATGGGTTTATATTTACAAAGAGTACCTTTTATATTCTTTTCTGATTAGAAAAAAATGGTATTTGTTTATCATAAAAAATAGAAAAGTATTAAGAAGCATGTGGTGGTTATGTTTTTGTGTCAACTTGGCTAGGCCTGGTTGAGTGTCTGGGCAGCTGGATATTGCATTCCCCATGATGAGTCTGGTAATCAACTCCATGTTGGGATCTACTGTGAGCAGTAGATCCTTAGGGAATGTGTGGTCTGCTTCCCATATATAAAAAACAGCTTTGGGAATGGTCTCTAGCTTACAGCATGCTTGGATCCTGCATGTAGCCATGTCATTGTTCAGTAGTCTGCCATGCTCTGCTGACCTTGGGACTTACAATGGACTTGAGTTAATGGCCTGCCATGTGGTTTGGTAACGTCAGAACTGTGCCATTTTATTTGTCAACCTGGGGCTTGTTAGTCTCAGCAGCAAGTAGCTGCCTGAGTAGAGAGATGCCTCTGGCTTCAGTGGGCAGGGAGCAAGAGGCAGAGCTGAAGCCGAAGGTTAAGGGGCTTTCACCCAGCCCCTAGAGCCTGTCACTTTGAATTCCGACTTCTAGCCTCCAGAACTGTAAGAGAATAAATTCCTGTTTGCTAAGGCCATCCCATTTGTGGTATATTTCTGTCAGAACAGCACTAGGTAACAAGAACAAAGCAGAAAAAATTATTTATTAATCCTACTAACAAAAGGAAATTTTTACTACTAACATTTTGGCACATTTCCTTTTAATCTTTTCTTTCTTAAAGTATATATTTACCTAATTAAAATTCTTGTTGTTGTTACATGCTGTTGAGTCGGCCCCAACTCATAGTGACCTCTCCTTGGGTTTTTCGAGGTGGTATCATTACGAAAGTAGATTGCCCAACCTTCCTTTTGAGGAGTGGCTGGGGGGTTTAAACTGCCAGTCTTCTGATTAGCAGTCAAGTGCCTAGGCATTATGCTACCAGAGCTCCCTTAGAATTACAGCATATAAAAAATGTAGTCTACTTTAAAATTAATGTTATTTTATATATATAATTTTTCTCATGATAAGCTGCAACAACTATAACAAATAAGAGGAGAAAATTGAAAGTATTTTTACAATGTTGCAGGTTTACCTGTGACACTGGCTCTGACACAATGATAGTGCCTAGGCAGGTTTAGTAGCAGTCACCTTACAGTAGTGATTCTGGAGTGTTTTGGCCTCATGGAAGTATATTTGACTTTTGTCTCCACAGAAGAGTAAAGAAAATTAGGATTATACTTGGATGGTAGACAACTAACAATATGCTTCCACATCTAACAGAGGTAGAGATTTCAGAGGCTAATGGAGGCTTTTCTCAAACTCTAATTTCACCAGTGACACTTGACAATAGCAGAGCACTAGATTTTCTTTGAGATCTCTGTTCTTCAATAATGGCTGCAGCTCTAGTGGTTAAGTGCTCAGCACTGGGCTACTAATCAAAAGGTCAGCAGTTCAAACCCACTAGCTGGAAGAAAGGTGAAGTAATATGCTTCTGTAAATATTTACAGTCTTGAGAACCCTATGAGGCAATTCTACCTTATTCTATAGGGCTGCTATGAGTATTAAGAAGCATGTGGTGGTTATGTTTTTGTGTCAACATGGCTAGGCCTGGTTGAGTGTCATAGGGCTGCTATGAGTCAAAATCAACTCAACAGCAGTAGGTTTAGTTTTTGAATTAAATGATTGCAAGAAATTATAGTGATACCCAGGAGTCACTCCAGACAATTAAATCAAAATAACTGTTTTGGTGCCCAGGTAGCAGTACTTTTCAAATGCTCTCCAGGTGGTCCTATTGCATAGCCAGCATTCAGAAATGGTGCTCTAGATTTTGAAGCCTTCAAAGTTTCCAGTTTCAAACTCTCTAAAAGAATCTTCGAAAATTGTATTCCTTTACCCATTTGAAAGTTGACATCTAAAATATTTATGAAATATGATTTATAAAAGATGCAATTTCTGGCGTATTGTAAACAATCCACTGCTGTGGAGTAAATTCTGACTCATAGTGACCCTGTAGGACAGAGTAGAATTGCCCCATAAGTTTATGTGGTATAGCAAATTACATAGCATGGCTTTTCTAGCCATAGTTTTTGTAAACTCCATGGTGGAATTTGCCATGAGCAACTAACTGAGTAACTCCTGATTGTTAAAGTTATCTACCTGGGTATTTCTGTTGAGAGCGGCACAAAGCTATCTTCTGGGAAGTTTGCTCTCTCTCAGGGCTATAGAATTCTGATGTGAGGATTGGTTAGTTTGGCCACTGTGCCAGGCTCAAAAGGAGCCCTCCTAGAGGCAGAGGGTGTCTCTGACTTCCAGCTGAAAGACATGCTTGCTGAGAGAAATGCTTGCTGAGAGAAATATATGAGAGAGACACGCTGCTGAGAGAGAGAGAAATGAGAGACATGCTCTGTTGAGAGAGAGAGACGTGCTATAGAGAGAGACTGAGAGGGACTGTAGGCTGAGAGATAGGCAGCTGAGAGAGACTGAGTGTGTTCCTGAACTTGAATTGTAGCCTGTTAGTTCCCTAATAAACCCCATAATCTGTGAGTTCTGTGTGCCACTGCGGTGAATTATCAAACTCAGCAGAGAGGTGGTGGGTGCCACAGGAGGAACAGTTGGTGTCAATTTAGTGAAAGGGCTGGAGGCTAACAGCATGTCTGGCCTTGCAGGAATAGGCTTTGGGCTCCTGGTGGTGATTCTGTCTTCCTCTTGTGGGTTTAGAGGAGTTCAGAAGATGCTGCTTCCTTCCCGCTTTTGCAGTTTCCAAGGCTATAAACTTTATGGAAGCAGACATCTTTCTCCCACATCTTAGCTGGTGGGTTTGAACTGCGATCTTTCAATTAATAGCTGAGCACTTTAACCACTGTGCCACCAGGACTCCATATTGTAAATATAGTTGTCCCTCAGTATCTGAGGGAGATTGGTTCCAGGATATCACCCTGCCCTCGGATACCAAAATCCAAGATGCTCAAGTCACTTATATAAAGTAGTATTTGCATATAACCTATATACATCCTCTCATAGACTTTAAATTATCCCTAGATTATTTATAGTACCCAATATAAGGTAAATGCTATGTTAATACCTTTCAGATATTATTTTGTCCACTCAATTTTTTTCCTCCCTTACAATATTTTCAACCCATGGTTGGTTGAATTCTAGGATGCACAATTGTAGCTATGGTGGGTGGACTGTATTGACATTTTAAAAAAACTTTTTTTTCTATTTCCCTTTTAAATGGATCCAAAGAAATCAAAGGAACACAGCAATTTTATATGCACTGCCATTCTTTTAAATGATTCATAAGTAAGCATTATTTTAACAGTCCAAAATTTTATATAATTTCTTTTGATTCTTGATTTTACTTTTCCATTCCATTTACCCTACATAATTTATCACAAGATGATAGAGTTTTATGATTCAAATATTTAGTTATCACTTTCCCAACAAAATAGATATAAAAAATGAAATTTAATTTCCACATATGGCCTTACTCTAATCCTTAGGAATTAATAGACACATGTCTTCTAGATTGAGAAAACCTTAAGGAAGCATGTACTCAGTTTGGGGGAGGCATAGTTTAAATTTCGAAGGCCAAATGAGAACTTCTGGATGGTGCTTATTGAACCCCTAGTCTCTGGAATGTGGCCCCAAACTAATTGTTAGTCCAGACAAATAAAACTAAACTGTTGGCCACTTTGATAAATAAGCAGCACTTACCAAAGTAATTGTGCTTGTAAGCACTTAAGGATAAACTTGAAAGAATTCAGCAATTACTGTTAACAGTAAGAGACAAACATGGGATTCAAGGAAATAACACTGGGAAAAGTTAAGATATATATGCAAGGGGATCACTTTTGACACACAAAACATGACTACCTCCAGGACCAAAGGATTTCAAATGCAGGTGAATGAAAATTCTTCACAATATCATGCCTAATAGCAAATATAAATTGTCAACAATTAAAAAAAATAATAATTAATGAGTACTTTTAAAGATATTCCCAAAGAAGTCTCCAATGCATGTCCTACCTGCCAATGGCGTGAACCTGGCAAAACTATAAAGGTAAGACATGAAGAAGAAACAAACCCTGAAGCCTCTGTGAACATCCCCAAATAGATTTTATATAAATACGCTAAGCAATGTGCTATGACCATGTTCTGGTTGTTGATTACTTATTCTGAGTGATTTGAGGATATGTCTGATCAGAGAACTACAATCCTAACTGTGGCAGAATACTAATAATCATTAATTGCTTTAGGAGCCCTGATGGAACAGTTAAGTGCTTGGCTGCTTAACCAAAAGGTTGTCAGATCAAACCTACCAGCTGTTCTGCAGGAGAAAGACCTGGCTATCAGATACCATGAAGATTATAGCCTAGAATATCTTTTGGGGTAGTTCTTTCATACAGAGTCACTACAAGTCAGAATTGACTCAGAGACACCTAACAACAACAACGATAATTACATTATTTTGTTTTCCTTATCTAAGGTGGTTGGAGAGGAGGTTCACTTATCTCTCCAGTCATGGGGGCATACATGTCATTGGTATAGTTATGAGGTAACTTTGTAAACTGTCACCTTTTACTCAGAAACTCCACACACTCCCTTTGTCCACAAACATCAGGAGAAATAGAATCAATGGAATTCAAAACTCTTAGAAATCTTTAAAATTTCAAGACCTTAAGTATTACGATTTAGACTTGATAGCAACAAGAGCAACCCACTCTAGGACCTGAAAGTTATGTCCTCTTGGGTTAATAACAAGCTATCCCACATGTCTTGGAATTTTACTTCCAATCTTAAAAAATTTAACCTATTACAAAACATTCTGATTAAATATTATAAGATGCTCATGTAATTTCTCCATCTTGACTGCCAACAGATTCAGTCTGTATTTTCAGAGTCACTCAAGTAGTCCATGCATGATCTGAAGCCTGGAAAAGGATATTTGGAGAAAGATGTCAGAGATCTCTGTCCTTGAACATTAATAGGAAGAATCTTATAACATATTTTTAACAACTGACTTGTCTGTAATATTCTAGGATGTTGATCTTTAGATTCATGTTTCTGAATTAAAAAGATATATAATTTTCTTGTGAGCACTGTCTGAATGTAGTCCTTAAACTGAGGATTCTTGGGAATCATTTAGAAACAGGCAACTGCAGAGGATAAGCAGTTTTCTCCTAAGACTCTGTGATCAAGCTAATTACAGCAGATTGACTGTCTCTGTCCAACAGCACAGAAAAAGATTAATTTTCTGGTCTCCCAATACAATTTTTCTTTTTGTTTGCTACTAATCTTGCCTATTTATGATTCTTTGACATCCTCTGTTAACTGACGAAAGGTTTTTCGATATACTCCCCCTTATCTTCATCCTGTTACTTTCTACTTCCTAAGGTCTTATTTTATGAAAGAAAAATAAAACTCTCTGACTCATTTTTCTCAGACCTTAGCTACTGTTCATAATTTAACTCATTGTGGATCTGTCATTCTCCACCTGACTCTGCTGATAAAAATGTAATAATACTTCTCTAAACACTTCAGATGGTAGATTTCCTTTTATAGGCATCGCTGGTGCTTACATTTCTACCACCTAATGAATTCCAAACTTTATCCTTACAAAGAGCAGATTTTCACCCCATATCAAGAAAATGCTTTGCTCAAGTCATTACAACCCTATCAACAAAATAGCTTACCAAGAATGGAAACTATCTATGGAACTACCTATGTGAAGAAATTTGGAAGATAGCTACCTGGCCAGCAGAATGGAAGAGATCCATACAAGTGTCCATTCCAAAGAAAGGTCATCCAACAAAATGTAGAAAATATTGAACAATGTCAGTAATATCACACACAAGTAAAACTTTGCTCAAGATAATTAGAAATTGATTGCATCAGTACCTGAACAGGGAGCTTCCAGAAATTCAAACTGGATTCAGAAAAAGACATGGAAAGAGAGATGGCATTGCTGAAGTCAGATAGATCCTTTATGAAAGGAAAGAATGCACGATGTTTACCTGTATTTTATTGACTATGCAAAGACATTCAACAGTATGGATCATAAGAAATTACGGATAACATGGTGAAGAATGGAAATTCCAGAACACTTAATTGTGTTCATGTAGTACCTGTTGTTGTTGTTGTTGTTATGTGCCATCGATAGCGACCCCTCCTTGGGTTTCTGAGGCAGTATCATTATGGAAGTAGATTGCCCCATCTTCCTTCCGAGGAGTGGCTGGTGGGTTTGAACCACCAGCCTTCTGGTTAGCAGTCAAGTGCCTTAGGCACTATGCTACCAGAGCTCCTATGTAGTACCTGTACCTAGACAAAAAGTCAGTCCTTCGAACAGAACAAGGGTATATGATGAGCTTTAAAACCAAGAAAAGTGTGCATTAGGGATGTATCCTTTCAACATACTTATTCTGTCTGTATGCTGAGCAAATAATCTGATAAGCTGGACTATATAAAGAAGAATTCAGCATCAGAATTAGAGGAAGCCTCATTAATAAACTGCAATATGCAGATGACACAACCTTACTTGCTGAAAGTGAAGAGGGCTTGGCACACTTACTGATGTAGATTAAGGACTACAACCTTCAGTATGGATTAAAATCAACATAAAGGAAACAAAAACCCTCATACCTGATCCAATAAGCAACATCACTTTAAATGCAGAAAAGATTTTAGTTGTCAAAGATTTCATATTACTTGGATCCACAATCAATGCCCATGGAAGCAGCAGTCATGAAATCAAATGACATATTTCAATGGGAAAATCTGCTGCAAATGACCTGTTTTAAAGAACAAAGATGTTACTTTTTACCTGACCCAAACCATGGTATTTTCAGTTGCTTCATATGTATGTAAAAGCTGGGTAATGAATAAGGAAGACTGAAGAATTGTTGCATTTGAATTATGGTGTTGGTAAAGAGTATTGAACATATCATGGAATGCCAGAAAGATGAACAAATCTATCTTGGAAGAAGTACAGTATTTTGTTCTAGGGTCACTATGAGGGGATCCAATCTGACAGCACCTAACAAAAACAACAATCCTTGATTTAATCCTTGTTCTCTTCAAAGATACTCCACCCACCTTGATGGATCAACAATTGGCTCACTGCTATTGAAATAAATTATACAGATATTACTACCAGAGACTGTATCTCTTTAACATACTTCTTATGAGGACACCTTTTCTCTAGAAGCTCCACAAACTAATTTGAATCTATCATTCAGTGTTGTCACAGATAATATCGTCCTTTGATTTCTTTGGCAGTAGCACACTTTTAACATGAGGATTGTCTTTGCTTGCTGCCATGAGTAGGTCCCTGATTCATGGCAACCCA
>NW_006921703.1:3722756-3724523 GCF_000298275.1 Orycteropus afer afer | reverse complement strand
AAGCTCATTGTTGTGCCTATTGTGTCAGTCCATCTCATTGAGGGTTTCCCTTGTTTTTACTGACCTTCTACTTGTGTTAGGCTGGGTTCTCCAGAGAAGCAAAACCAGTAAAGCTTATATATACATATAGAGAAAGAGAAATTTATCTTAGGAAAATGGCTCACACACTTATAGAAGCTGGCAAGTCCCAAGTCTTTGGATCAAACGTCAAGATAGAGGCTTTTCCCAACTCATGTAGCAGCAGGTGCTGAAGAGCTCAAGGTTGGCAGGCAGTATACAGGCTGTTGACTCCAACGAGTGATGAATCCAAGATTTCCAGGCTGAATGGTGGATTGTTCGCTCATGGGCAGCTGTAGGCAGCACAATAGGATCCTGATCCACAAGAGTGTCTCTTTTCCCCAGATGTCCATAAATTGGAAGCAGGCCACACCCCTAGGAAAACTCCCTTTCAACGGATTGGCTGCTCAAACGTATACATCCGATCCCATCATGAGAATAACCCACATCACAACTGCTTAAACCACACAGAATTGTGGTCCAGCCAAGTTGACACACAGCTCCAACTATCACACCACTTTACCAAATATGATGTCTTTTTCTATCAAAAGATAAAATCACACCTACATAGATACTAGAGATCATGTAGAATAGTCTTTGAATAAGCTAAAACAAAAGGCCACCCAGCTCTCTAGACCACTGGATTTCCTGCTAAAATAGGCTGTTACTCACTCCAAAACCTTCCTTTCAGCCTTACTCTTACCCTCTTATTACTTTTCTTCTAAAACACTTTCAATAATGGAACCAAAAGGAATTCGACTGTGAGGAATTCAGTGGAAAAGTGAGAGAGCTAGAAAGCAACTTACTTAAAGATGGCTATAATTAACACACTTGGATGCAAATCAGAAGGCTGGAGGTTTGAGTCCACTCAGGCACCTGAAATAAGGGTTTTGAGAATCTCAAAATGAAGATATGGTAGATGTGGTTGCTCTGTCAAACCTCCCAGTTTTTGCCTGTGTTACTCCAAGTCTCAAACTTGCCATCTTTTCCAGAACATTGTATAGGGTTATGCCAGCCACCTCTGCCTTACAACCCTCAAAGCCAGTAACAGATGCATAGTGGGGTTACAGACATCTAAGATAAACTTGCCTTGAGACAAACTCTGTGGTGCAATTTACAGTTGAATCCTTCTCAGATAATTAAACCAAACCAAATTTCACCTGAATTTACACCCTTGCTGAGCTTACTCACCTTTCCTATCCTCTTTCCCTATCTCATGAGAGCACTTTCTTAACAAATTGAACATAATTACCCGTATCAGCCTCCACTTCTAAAAAAGCTAACCTATCCATTCCCTTACACACTGTGCCACGAGAGCTCCTTCTCAGGGATAACACATACTGCAAATTGGTTGTCATTTCTGCTTAAAATCACATTCCTATATCCAAGCTAGAATGTCAGCATAGGCAATACTCTTATAAGAGACTATTTCTTTGTGCATTTTATTAAAATATTGAAATATAATCTATGTACAGTGAAATACACAAAACTAAAGTGACATGGGTCAATGCGTTGTTTTTTTCGTTGCTCCCTCCTCTCTTCTCCCACCCCTGGAAACCAGCAAAGAAAGTTTCCCTCCATATATAAACCTTTCCTTGACCCTCCACAACAAACTAATACTATATTTGTCCTTCTGTGATTGACTTATTTCACTCAGCATAATGTCTTCCAAGTTCATCCATATTATGCAGTGGTTTGCAAACTCTACAT
>NW_006921703.1:3718225-3721361 GCF_000298275.1 Orycteropus afer afer | reverse complement strand
TTCTCTTCCTCTTCTGGAATTCCAATGACAAGTAGGTTATTCCTTTTGATGTTATCCCACATGAATCTTAGGCTTTCTTCATTTTGTTTTGATCTTTTTTTCTGATTGATCCCTTTCCAAAGAAGTATTCAGGTATTTGTCTTCAATCTCATTAATTCTGTCTTCCATTGCATCACTTGTACTCCTTTGCCCTTTCAATGTGTCTATTTCTGACAATTTAGTATTAATCTTCTGGATTTCTATCTGTAGATTTACAATCATTTCTAATTTTTCATTGATTTTGTCATATTTTTCTTATGTTTTCTTCCAAAATCCTTCTGGGGTTTTGTCTGTGTTTTTCTTGGTCCATCTCTCAATCCTTTGAAGATACCTAAATATAATTCTTTTGAATTCCTTATCAGAGAGTTCCAATGCTGCTTCTTCCTCAGGGATGTGTTCTGGGTCTGTATCCTGGTCCCTGTTTCTCCTGCTTTATTTTGCTTTTTTGTGTGTACTGTGATGCTCTGTTGTCTCCGAGGCATTGTGATGTTTTTGTGTTTATATCTAATTGGTGATTATACATTGGAGTGACTTGCCCACAATTTTTGTTTTCTTTGTTTTGTTTGTATGCTATCTATACAGGCAAGGTACTGTGCTGTGCTTCTCTATTTGCTAATTGACAGCACTTATACAGTTACCACCTGCCTCCATTCTTTTGTCAGCCTCTCATATGTCCTTGCTGACCCTGGCAAACAGAGCCTGTTCTTAGGTCCCTGGAATCCAAACAAGAATGCTATCACTTTAAAATCCAAAATGGTTGCCATTTGTAAACATTCAAAATGACTGCACCCTTGGTCACTTTAAATATCCAAAATGGCCACCACTTGTAAACATTCAAAATGGCTGTGCCCTCTGGACAGCAGAAAGTCCACAGCTCAGGTTGTTTCCCTCCTTGCCATTTCCTTTCCTAGGCATAGGCCACCAGCACAGTTGTCCCTGAAGCCCTTGGTGACCAGAACTGATCTTTAGGTCAATTCTCAGGGCCAACACCACTTGGAAATATTCAGGCTGTTGGTCTCATCACAGTAGCTGACAGTCTGCAGCTCCGACCATCTCTGTACTCACTGTTTTCATTCAGGTTGGTTTTTCTTTTCTTTGTTGGAGAGGGTGTGTCACTTGTCTGCCTATTCCTCCATCTTAGTAGAAGTCTCTTGTAAGAGATTATTCCTTCGTTCATTCATTGAACATATATTTGTTGCATATTTGCTCTGTGCCAGATTTTTTTCTGGCTTCTGAGGATGTAGTATGAACTAAGGCAGAGGCCCTTCCCACTGACTAAGAGCTTTCCATCTAGTAAGATTCCTCAGTGTGCAAAGCACTTATTCACTTTTCATTTTTACTTCTACCAACTCACTCACTTTTAATGCAATATCTCATTTCATATGCAGCAAAGGGCCAAAAATAAAATCCTGGAGGTCTTACAGAAAGGGCTTGAATCAACAACAAGGAAAACTTTATGCCACCTCAACTCCACACTTACCCTACCACGCAAACACATTTCTTCATATTCTACAAATCCGTGCCACATGTAAAAAATGTTATTCTGACTAATGGGTCTGAATATCTGTTTTCATTCCAATTCCATAATCAATATTACTTTCAGCCAATTTCCAGATTTTTTTTTGTTGTTTGCTTTGTTTTGAGAATGACTAGATTGTCCTCCAATATGTCCAAATTCCCAAATCTGTAAATGACTTCAATCCATATTTTGACTCCCCAAACAATCCAGTGTTTTGATTTAAAAATGAATTGCCCGCAAAAAAGAAAGAGATACCATCTTGCCCCAGCATTAGTAGCAAAATTCAACAAGAGAAATATAATAACAAATGCTGGCAAGGATGTAGAGACATTGGGATTCTCATACACTGCTGGTGGGACTGTCAAATGATAAAATCACTATGGAAAGTAGTACAGTGATTCCTTAAAAAGTTGGAATTAGAAATACCATTTGACTCAGCCATTCCATTATGAGGCATATATCCTAAAGAAGTGACAACCAGGTACGAACAGCTATATACATACCTATATTCACTGCACCACTATTTACAATAGCCAAAAGATGGAAACAATCTAAGTGCCCATCAACAGGAGAATGGATAACCAAACTATGGTACATATACACAATGGAATACTACAAAACTTAAAGAATAACATAGAATTTGCAAAATACGGCATAATGTGAATGAATTTGGAGGACATTATGTTGTGTGAAATAAGTGAGTCACAGAAGGACAAATAATAGTCTGTTATTGTAAAATTCAAGGAAAGGTTTACATATGGAAGGAAATTTTCTTTATTGGTTATAAGGGTTGAGGGGAAGGGGAGGGAACACTGTTAGATAGGTAGAGACAAGTATTGATTTAGGTGAAGGGAAAGCAATGTACCAAATGTGAGTGATCAACACAGTGGCATTGAGGAAAAGGAAGACATAGAAAGGTACATGGGAGGTGCAAACAACAAAAAATGAACCCTTTTGCACATACAGTACTTCATTGTCACTGAAGGCAAACATTGATATGTGGGTGGATAAATGGGTGGACAGGCTGAACATGTCTATACAGAGTGGAGTGTGCCCAAGACCATGTATAGGGTTGGCAGACATTGTTTCTACAAGTGTATTTGCATGTTCTGTAAGAATTCACAGGTATATAGTAGAGCTGACAAGGGACAATGTTGTATTCACATCTTCGTCACAGCCAGCTACCCAGAGGCAGCAAGTAGTTGGATCTGTAGGCTCAGGACCATAGTCACAGACCACATCAAGCTCAATTGGCATAACATACTACACAAAACATTGTTCCACATCCTACTTTAGTGGGTAGTGACTGGGATCTTAAAAGCTTGCAAGTGGCCATCTAGATGCAATGATGAGTCTCTCCTCATCCAGAGCAAAGAAGAATGAAGAAAACCAAAGACACATGGAAAAAATTAGTCCAAGTTACTGGTACACCATGATATCCTCAGCCTATACAAATGACCATGAGACCAGAACTAGATGGTGCCCACCTACCACTATCAACCACTCATGGGGGATCTATGTAGGAGATCCTGGATAGAATGGGAGAATAATGTGGGACAAAACTCAAAATCATTAAAA
>NW_006921703.1:3713492-3717580 GCF_000298275.1 Orycteropus afer afer | reverse complement strand
GCTTGTTGTTATTGTTGTTATGTGCCATCGAGTTGGCCCCGACTCATAGCGACCCCTCCTTGGGTTTCCGAGGCACTATCACTACAGAAGTAGGATTGCCCAACCTTCCTTCTAAGGAGTGGCTGGTGGGTTTGAACTGCCAGTCTTCTGGTTAGCAGTCAAGTGCCTTAGGCACTATGCTACCAGAGCTCCTCTGTTTATGTTTATGCTCTTGAAAAAGCATGAAAGGACCTTGGACTCTGGATTCGAAATACATATTTTTTGCATTCAAAGAACATCACTTGCTGTGGCTGTGGTCTTGGACAAGTTAATTAAATTCTCTACACTTCTCTTTTGCATAATGAGGATAATAATATTAACCACCTCATAGGGTGGTTGTAAGGATTAAATGACCTAAATCATAAATAAATTTAGAGGAGTGTCTTATACACAGTAAACCTCACTACATGCTCCTTTTGTTTTTATTACTATATTATGGTAATGAATTTCAATTATCCTTCCTCAAGAAGAAAATGTTGTGAATATTCTGAACTTTTTGATAAATGCCTGCCTGTTAGCTACATAAATAATTTAAAAGAAAAATTATGTGTGACCCAGAGAAATTTCAGATTAGGCATATTACTTTCATTGATAAAACTAATTAGGAAGAGTTCTATAAGATGGCCGGCTAGGCAGACAAACTACACAGACCCTCTTCAACAAAAAAGAAGAGACACCAGTTAACTCAAACACAGGAGATAATCCTGGAGCTCTGAGCTTTGAAATGAAGTATACAGAGTGTTCTAAACTCCAGCTAGCAGAAGAACCTGCATGAAAACAGTGAAAAAGGAGACATACAGAGCTGCTGATGTTCAGCAATCCTGATGGCATGGACAGTTTGGATATTTCCAAGTGATGTTAGGACCTAAGTATTAACCTAAATATCAGCCCTGCTGGCCAGAAAACTGCACTGGTGGCTGGTGAATAAAAGGGGAAAACAGAGAAGAAGGAGACAACCTGAACTCTTCCATTTTGAATGTTTAAAAGCACTTCAACCATTTTGGGTATTTAAAGCAACAGCATTCCCTAAGATTCCATGGGCCTCAGAATAGGCTCCACTTGCTGGGAACCATAAGAACATACCAGACACTGAGGACTAGAAAGGTGAGATATTCACTTTGTTACTCTTATCTTTCACATACTCTTAATGAATGGAGGTGCAGCCATAGTTCACACCCACCCACATCCTGGGCCAGCAGGAATTTCATCCAAGTCTGTGTGCTCTGACAGAGCCTGATTGCCCTGTCCCTCCTGTCCCAGATTGGTGTTTTTTTAGTTTGTTTAGTTTGTTTTTGTCTGTCTAAAAATTATTCTCTTTTTTTCTTCCTTTTTCAATATTATTCATTTGTCTTCTTGTCCCAGGTTCCAGTTTCAATTTTTTTTATCTCTTTCCTTTTTCTGGTTCTCATTTTTTTCTTTATTGTGGTTCTCCCCATTTCTTATTTTCTTTTTGCATTTTTCCCAATTTTTCTTTTCATTATTCTTCTACTCTACCTCTTTTCTCTTATTCTCAACTCCAGCAACATCATGAGTTATTTTTCCCCCTTTTTCTATTCATATTTCTTTTGTCTTTTTAAATTATTTCTTTAATACTTGAATACTTGCTGTTGAGTCAATTTGACTCATAGTGACCCCTCCTTGGGTTTCTGAGGTGGTATCTTTATGGAAGTCTATTTCCCAGTCTTCCTTCTGAGGACTTGCTGGTGAGTTTGAACTGCCAGCCTTTTGGTTAGCAGTCAAATGCCTTAGGCACTATGCCACCAGAGCTCTCTTTCTTTAACTATTCTCTCTAATTTATTGCCTTTCCTCTCCCCCCCCCCATCTTTTTTCTTTTTGGGGATTGTTCCTTTGTGTTTATTGTCCCATGTATTTTTTGTCCTCTTTTATGTTTTTGATAGCTTTGTGATTACTATTTTTGTTTACTTGAGTGGAAGACAGTAACTGTGCCCATACAATCCAACCACACCCTCACCTCCTGCAGCTCCACTTACTGAGTGGGAGACACCACTTCTTTCTACAACTGGCCAATGATATACAACCACCAATAAGAGCCTGACTCATGCTTAACTTCTCTTCACAAACAGTTAACAGACATCTGTGCAGTACTCTTATTCCCTATCACATCTACGAGTAGAGAGGTGATGAGCACATAAGTGCTGGCAACTAGCAAATAGAGGAGCACAGTACTCTGCTTACTCAGATACATCCAAAGAAAATGAAAATCTTGGGAGAATCACTGCAACAAACAATCACCAATTAAATATATATATAACAAAGGCATAATGTCACAGAGACAGCAGACCATCATAGTACATACAAAGAAGCAAGATAAAGCAGTAGAAACAAGGGAGCAGATTATTGACCCAGAACACATCAGTGGGGAAGAGGCAGCATTGGAACTCCCTGATAAGGAATTCAAAAGAATTATATTAAGTATCTTCAACAGATTGAGAAACAGATCATGGAAAACACTGACAAAATTAAGGAAAACACAGACAAAACTCTAGAACAATTTAGGGAAAAAATACAAGAAAAAAATGACAAATAAATGAAAAATTATAAATGATACAAAATCTACAGATAGAAATCCAGAACATTAATACTAAATTTTCAGAAATAGATAACACATTGAAAGGGCAAAGGAGTACAATTGGATCAGTGGAAGACAGAATTAATGAGATTGAAGACAAATATCTGAATAATTCTTTGGAAGAGGATCAATCAGAAAAAAGATCAAAACAAAATGAAGAAATCCTAAGATTCACGTGGGGTGCCACCAAAATTGGAATTCCATAACAGGAAGAGAAAAATAAAACTACTGAGAAAATTGCTCAAGATTTGTTGGAAGAGAACTTCTCTAATATGATGAAAGATGACAATAATCTATTCAGGAAGTCCAATGAACCCCAAATAGGATAAACCCCAAAAGAAAATCACCAAGACATATCATCAAACTCACAAAAACCAAAGACAAAGAAAGAATACTGAAAGCAGTACAAGAAAAATGAAAAGTTACCTACAAAGGGCAACTCATAAGACTAAGCTCTGACTTCTCAGCAGAAACCATGCAGGTGAGAAGGCAATGGGATAGTATATATAAAACCCTGAAAGAGAAAAATTTCCAACCAAGAATTATAGACCCAGCTAAATTGTTCCTCATATATGATGGTGAAATTAGGAGATTTCCAGACAAGCAGAAATTAAGGGGATTTGTTAAAACTAGACCAAACTTTCAAGAGACATTAAAAGGAGTCCTTTGAACAGAGAATCAATAATAGCAAACAACAACCGACAATTAATACACAAGATGACATAGTCCAGAAACCAACACAGCTACGAAATATCCAAAGTAAAATAAGCTTACAAGATTGTAAAGAGGGAACCAGAGAAATCTATTAACAAATGAGAATAATTACAAAAAAGAAAAATAAAGGAAAAAATAGTGTAAATGGCAGAACTTCTAAATTGTGAGGAAGTCAAGACAACTGCAAGATACTAAACTCAGGGAGAAAATTATAAATTACAGAATAACTTAAAAAATAATGATAAACCTTCACATCACAATAAAAAAGAGGACAAGCTTAAATATATAGTAAATACTAAAACAATAGCAACAAAGGAAATGATAACACAATTCAAAAACAAAATGAAGTCAGCACAGAAAATTACATGGAACAAAGAAACCAGGAACACCACGAAAAAAACACATAAAAAATGAACAGCAACAAATTCATACTTGTCAATAATTACACTGAATATCAACGGATTAAATGCACCACTCAAGAGATGGAGAGTTGCAGACTGGATGGATAAGAAAACATAACCCTGTCTACAAGAGACACACCTTAGAGACCAAGACAAAAATAATCTAAAAATCAAAGGTTGCAAAAAGATATGTTAAGCAAATGGCAACCAGAAAAGAGTAGGAGTGGTAATATTAACTTTTGATAAAATTGACTTAAGACAGAAACTACCATAAGAGACAAGGAATGACATTATATGATGATTAAAGGATCAATTGAACAAGAAGATATAACCATAATAAATAT
>NW_006921703.1:3704481-3712852 GCF_000298275.1 Orycteropus afer afer | reverse complement strand
TGATCAGAGGTCAATTTATAGCAATAAATGCACATAGCAAAAAAGAATAAAGAACCAAAATCAACACCTTACACCAACATCTCCAACAATTAGAAAAAGAAGAGGGGGAAAAACAAAAGCCCACAGTCACCAGAAGAAAAAATATAATAAGATTCAAGCAGAAAAAAATTAAACAGAAAATTGAAAGACAATAGAAAATTTCAACAGGACTAAAAGTTAGTTTTTTGAAAAGATTAATAAAATTGACAAAGCAATGGTGATTTTAACAAAGGAAAAGAAGGAGAGAATACAAATAACATGAATAAGAAAGAACTGGGTGATGTCACAATAGAACCAACAGAAATAAAAAGGCTAATATCAGGATACAATGAAGAACTGTACTCCAACAAATTTGAAAATCTAGAAGAAATGGACAGATTTCTAGAAACACATTACTTACCTAAACTAACACAGACTGAGTTGGAAGAGTTGAACAGATCCATAACAAAAGAAGATATTGACGAGGTCATAAGAAAAAGCTATCAACAAAAAAAGTCCTGGCCCAGACAGTTTTACTGGAGAATTCTACCGAACATTCAGAGAAGACCTGACACCAATCCTGCTCACACTAATCCTGAACATAGAAAAGGATGGAATCCTCCCAACTTCATTTTATGAAGCAAGCATAACCTTGATACCAAAACCAGGCAATCACTAAAAAGGAAAACTACAGACCATATCCCTCATGAATATAGATGCAAAAATCTTCAACAAAATCCTAGCCAATAGACTCCAACAACATATCAAAAAAAATAATACATTATGACCAAGTGGGGTTCATATCAGGTATGCAGGGATGGTTCCGCATTAGAAAAACAGACAATGTCATCCATCACATTAATAAAACAAAGTCATATCAATTAATGCAGAAAAGGCATTTGATAAAATCCAACACCCATTCCTAATCAAAACTCTCAGCAAAATAGGAATAGAAGGGACATTCTCCAACATAATAAAGGACATATATGCAAAACCAACAGCCAACATTATGGTCAATGGAGAGAGATTGAAACCATTCTCCTTGTGAACAGGAACCAGACAAGGATTCCCACTATCACCACTTCTATTCAACACTATATTAGAAGTCCTCAAAAAAAAAAAAAAAACTCACTGCTGCCTAGTTGGATCCGACTCATAGTGACACCTCCTTGGGTTTCTGAGGTGGTATAACTACAGAACTAGATTGCCCAATCTTCCTTCTAAGGAATGGTTGGTGGGTTGAACCACTAGCCTTCTGGTGAGCAGTCAAATGCCTTGGGCACTACGCCCCCAGAGCTCCTAATCAATAAACCAATTACATGTATAAAGCACATAGTTCAATACACACTAGTTTCTTCCCTCCCCAGTTTTCCTCTTCTCACTAGCTGGGGATTCTTCACAAAACCCAGACCCCATGACACTGAAGTACTCTCATCTGTGAAACACTGGGAATCTCAGAAGATCTAAATAAGAAAAAGCCTTTAAATATTTCCTCGTTTATACTCTTCCCAGTTCCTTGGGATCTTTTACTTCTCAATGTCTACTTTGATTTCCATGCACTCAAAAATAGGGAAACAAGGCAAACAAGAGAGCTGAATTGATTGAACATTTTTAATACTGTACGAGTATTACAAGTGTTAAATGGAGCATAGAAAAAAAAAATATATGTATATATTTGCCCTCTACAGTTACATTAAATTCAATCTTTAATTCCTATGGATTTTCTATTATGTGCACTTCTATGAACTCACAAATATAGAAACATTAACATGATTAACAGTTTTGAACTATTGCAACAAATGCCAAATTTATGTAAGAGAAATTGCCTGCTACTTGATAAGAATCAATAAATACATGACTGTAAACAGTTTAAAAAGACAAGTAATCTTAATAATCTACATAGTAACTGGAATTTATTAGAAATATATTCATTACAGTGCTTTGTCAAATGGATGATAAGAAAAAAACACAGCCGCTGCCATGGAGTTGGATCCTACTCATAGCGACCCCCCCCCTTGGGTTTCTGAGGCAATATCACTCCGGAAGTAGATTGCTCAACCCTCTTTCCCAGGAGTGGCTGGTGGATTTGAATCTCCAACCTTCTGCTAAGCAATCAAATGCCTTAGGCACTATACTACCAGAGCTCCTAAATAGATGATATTTCCAAAAAATACAACAATATTTAATCTAAATATGTGGAAAGCAGTTGAATGTGGTTGAAAAGATTTATTCTCATATGACCTATAAGGATTCTACTTGATGCCTTAGTATTTTGTTAGTAGATTGTTACCCTTCAATAAGGAGCTTTGGTGGTGTAGTGCCTAAGGCATTTGACTGCTAACCAGAAGGCTGGCAGTTCAAACCCACCAGCCACTCCTCAGAAGGAAGATTGGGCAATCTACTTCAGTAGTGATACCACCTCGGAAAGGAGCTCTGGTAGCATAGTGGCTAAGACACTTGCCTGCTAACCAGACGGCTGGTGGTTCAAACCCACCAGCCACTCCTTGGAAGGAAGATAGGGCAATCCTACTTCCATAGTGATACTGGGTTTGACTCGACAGCACATAACAACAACAACAACAACAACCTCGGAAATCCAAGGAGGATTTGCTATGAGTCTAATCTGACTTGATGGCAGTGAGTTGAGCATCCTTCAGTAACACAATACTAAGTTTAGGCTATCCCCTATCGAAATAATTCCAAATTATTAGTCTGTAGAATTGAATGCACAATCAAAAATTAGTACTTCAAAACACCAATAGCATCACATGCTGGGGAAGATGTAGAACAACTGGAATCCTTATTTTTGGTGGGAATGCAAAATGATACAGCCACTTTGGAAGATAGATTGTCAGTTTCTTACAGATCTAAACATAGGCTTATCATAAAGCCCTAGGTATTGACCCAAATGAGTTGAAAACTTATGTCCACGTAAATACCTGCACATGATTAGCAGCTATGTTGATAATAGCCAAACACTAGCAGCCACCAAAAGGTCCTCCAATAGATGAGTGGATAAATAAACTATTGCACATCCATACAAAGAAATACTATCCAGAGATAAATATAAGTGAGCTATCAAGCTATGAAAAGACATAGGGAATATTTAAATTGCGTATAGCAGTCTGATAAAACTACATAATGTATGATTCCAACTACATAACATTCTGGAGAAGGCACAGGTTTAGGGAGATTAAAAATGTAATTGGTTGTCAGAGGTTCTGGGGGAGAAGAGGAGGGATGAATAGGTGGAGCATTGGGGATTCTAGGGCAATTAAACTGTATCATACTGTACTGGTGAATACATGCATTTGAGTCCCATAGAACTGTACAATGAAAAGAGTGAACCCTAATGTAAACCATGGATTTAGAACAGAAAGTGAGACAGGCAGACCCACATGGGCTAGTGTAGGACCCACTGGCAAGATGTCTAGCAACAATAAACAAAGTACCCAGACACTGGGCTGGAGTTCCCAGCAAGAACTCTAGTCTTGGGGTGTGGCGGATCTGAGAAAGGCAAGGCAGGTTCCTGAAACAGGTTTCTAGCACACAAAGTAAGGACAAGATTAGCTCCAAGTGTGTTTAGTCCCTTATCATATAGTTAGCAGAACCAGCCCTTGACCCATGATGACCCCATCCACAAACTGAACGAAACGGTGCCCAGTCCTATGCCATCCCCATGATTAGTTGTGATTCATAGGATTTTCACTGATCAAGTTTTGAAGTAGATCACCAGGTCTTTCCTCCTAGTCTTTGTATGAAAATTTTTGTCAAAAATCAGAAATTTTTCTAGCAATTGTCTTCAAGTGGACTTTACTGTTAGGGGAAATACAGAGGGAGGGCACAAGAATTCAGTAAGGTTTTTTTTTTGTGTGTGTGCTTTCAGATTTATGTTAGATCCCTGAAAGAGCTATTAATCATTCTGACTCAATTTTTCCAACTCCCAAGATTAGATTATATTTTGTATACATTCCTTAAGGGAAAGTTGAGAGAATTTAATGTGATGATGGCTCTAGAGTGCTTTGCATTTATTTTCCAGATTGGAAAGTCTCGAGGCCAAAGTTTAATTTAGAGGATGCTTAACTGGAAGCAGTTTATGTACATTAATGTGCTACCATAAAATGTGCTATCCTAAGAAAGTGTCACACTAAGCTTTACTGAATAAAGGAAACTCTTATCATCATTAGAACCTTGAAATTGTATATTTATACACATATAAACACACAAAGACACACCCTTTATATGCACACTCCTGTTCCTTCTCTCTTTTTGCATGCTTAAATAGACTAGATGCACTTACATATACTACAAATTTATTCCTTATGCAGTATGGGAAACAGAAACAAGTTTCTAAAATTAAATAAACAGAAAGAGAAAAGTTTGCTTTGTCCGATACCCAATGCTGAGCATTTTACAGGAAAGGGGCCAGCATTTAACAGCAAGTTTTCTACATGGTTTATTAAGGCAGGAGATAAAAGGCTTCCTCCAATCAGAAAGAAAAACTGTGAGTGAGAAATAGAAACTCTGACAAGAGTGCCAGGGATCCTTAATGGAGCATAAGTGTTCCCTCCTCCGGGGGGAAAAGGTAATTTCCATAGCATGGCAAATGGAAACAGACTTATTTCATTGAAATTCTTCTTCCCCCTTTGACAGGCCTTGTAAGGCCTAAAAAGCCACTTCTGTTTCTCCCATTATACCTGCTCATTTTCATCATCCTCCATAGATATGTGATGGAACACTAGTTATTTGTTTCTCATATGCTCTATTATGCTTTGACGTTGTTATTCTCTCAGTTTAGTTGTATCTAAGTCATATTTGTCTGTTTCCTTTCTCCCATTTCTATCATTTTTAACCTATTTATATAATAGAATACCACTCTCTTGCTCTTTTTCCATCTACCTCTAGGGGAAATGCCTACACATATGGGGAATATGTCACAAGGATTTGTTGTGGTGGTTTTTAAGTAATATTTTATTGTGTTTTCAGTGAAGGTTTACACAGCAGTTTAGGTTCCCATTCAACAATTTCTACACAAATTGTTCAGTAACATTGATTATATTCTTCATAATGCATGGACATTATCATTACTTCTGTTCTGATAGTTCCATTTATGATGATTTGTTTTAACCTCAGATATTCAACGAAATTACCCTCTCTCTTAATAATTAGAAAAGATATTACATTATCCACACATTCTTCTCAGCCACCACTTCATCACAGAAGCAATGTGGTATATTTCCTCTCCTTTGGGCAGGCATTCACTTCTGTCAATATTTACAGCCTACTTTAACAGCTCCTTATTGACTTACGTTTTTCATGCTGATACATTTTTCTTACTGCAGCTCTTTGCATATTTCATTGTAATACTTTATCTTCTCAAGCTGCTTTTTGAAATCTTCTGTTCAGCAATTTCACTTCATCATTTCTAGTGCCTAAAGCACTTGACTGCTAACCAGAAGGCTGGCAGTTCAAACTCACCAACCACTCCTCAGAAGGAAGGTGGGGCAATCTACTTTCATAGTGATCCTGCTTCGGAAACCCAAGGAGGGGTCGCTAGGAGTTGGGCCCGACTCAATGGCACATAACTACATGTTCAAGGGCAAGTTTCATAGTCCATTCTGACATCCATTTTGTTTTTTTCTTTCTTTTCTGTCTCCTTAATGAACGTTTGCTTTATTTATGTATCATATCTCTGATGTCATCCCACAACTTATCTGGTCTTTGGTCATTAGTGTTCAGTACATCAAATTTATTCTTGAGATGGTCTCTAAATTCAGGTGGCACATACTCAAGACTGTACTTTGGCTCTCAAGCACTAGTTTTAATTTTCTTAAGCTTCAGTTTGAGCTTGCATATGAGTAATTGATGGTCCGTTCTCCACTTGGTCACTGGCCAAGTTCTGACTGATGATATTGACCTCCAGGGTCTCTTTCCACAGATACAGTTCATTTGATTCCTGTGTGTTCCATTCCGGCAAAGTCCATATGTATAGCCTCCATCTATGTCGTTGAAAAAAGGCAATTAATAAATCAATGGTTTTGCAAAATTCAATCATATGATCTCCAGTGTTGTTTCTATTACCAAAGATATGCTGATCCTTCTTTGTTTCCAACTTTCACATCCCAATCACCAGTAATTATCAATGCATCTTGACTGCATGCTTGATCAATTTCAGATTGCAGAATTTGGTTAAAATCTTCAATTTCTTTATTTTTGAAATTAGTTGTTGTTGCTTGGGCCAGACCCAAACTGTAACATTTTCAATCACTACATGTTGTTGTTAGACACTATCGAGTCAGCTCTAATTGATAGTGGCCCTATGTACAACAGAATGAAACACTACCTGGTCCAATGCCAGCCTCACAATCCTTGCTATAACTGAGCCCATCATTGCAGCCACTGTATCTATTTATCTCATTGAGGCCTTCTCTTTCTTCATTTTACCCTCCACTTTACCGAGTATGATATCCTTCTCCAGGGATGACAACATGACCAAAGTAGGTGAGACAAAGTCTGGCCATTCTCGCTTCCAAGGAGCATTCTGTCTGCACTTCCTTCAGGACAGATTTGTTAGTCCTTTTAGCAGTCAGTCCATGGCATTCTTAGCATTCTTCTCCAACACCACAACTCAAAAGCATCAACTCTTCGTCAGTCTTCCTTACTCGTCCAGTTCTCACATGCATAAAAGGGGATTGAAAATACCATGGCTTGGGTTAGGCACACCTTAGTCTTTGAGGAGACATCTTTGCTCTTCATTACTTGAAGGAGGTCTTTTGCAGCAGATTTGCCCAATGCAATAAGTCAGCTGATGTCTTGACTGATGCTTCCATTAGTGTATGTTGTACTTCCAAGTAATATGAAATCCTTGACAACTTCAATCTTTTCTCCATCCACTGTGAAGCTTTTTATTGGACAGTTGTGAGGATTTTTGTTTTCTTTATATTGAGATGTAATCCATACTGTAGACTGAATTCTTCAGTCTTCATCAGTAAATGCTTCAAGTCATCCTCACTTTCAGCAAGCAAAGTTGTGTCATCTGTGTAATGCAGGATGTTAATGAATCTTCTTCCAATCCTGATCCCTTCTTCTTCTTCATATAATCCGTCTTCTTGGCTTATATGCTCAGCATACAAGTTGAATAAATATGGTGAAAGGATGCAAACTTAACGCACTCCTTTCTTGATTTTGAGCCATTCAGTATCCCCTTGTTCTGTTCAAATGACAGCCTCCTCATCTATGTACAGGTTCCTCATGAATACAATCAAGTTTTCTGGAATCCCCATTCTTCTCAATGTTATCCATAATTTGTTATGATCCACACAATTGAATGCTTTTGCATAGTCAATAAAACATAAGTAAACATCTTTCTGGTATTCTTTGCTTTCAGCTAAGATCTATCTGACATCAGCAGTGATATCCCTTGTTCCACATCTTCTTCTGAATCCAGCTTCCATTTCTGGAAGTTCTCTGTCAATATACTACTGCAACTGTTTTTGAATTATCTTCAGTAAGATTTTACTTACATGTGATAGTAATGATAGTGCTTGATAATTTCCACATTTTGTGGGATCACCTTTCTTTGGAATGGGTACAAATATGGGTCTCTTTCAGTCAGGTGGCCAGGTGGCTGTCTTTTAAATCTCTTGGCATAACTGAGTGAGTGCCTACATTGGGCATCCATTTGTTGAAACATCTCAATGGGCATTCCGTCAATTCTTGGAGCCTTATTCTTTACCAATTCCTTTAGTGCAGCTTTGACTTCTTCCTTCAGTACCATTGGTTCTTGATCATATGCCACCTCCTGAATGCATGAAGATCTACCAGTTCTTTTTGGTACAGTGACTCTGTGTATTCCTTCCATTTTCTTTTGATGCTTCCTGCATCATTCAATATTTTGCCCATAGAATCTTTCAATATTGCAAGTCGAGTCTTAAAATTTTTCCTCAGTTCTTTCAGCTTGAGAAATGCTAAGCATATTCTTCCCTTTTGGTTTTCTAGCTCCAGGTCTTTGCACATTTCATTATAGTAATTGGCTTTGTATGCTAGAGGTGCTCTTTGAAATCTTTGGTTCAGCTCTTTTATCTTGTCATTTCTTCCATTTGCTTTAGCTACTCTCCACTCAAGGACAAGTTTCAGAGTCTCTTCTGACATCCATTTTTGGTCTTTTCTTTCTTGTCTTTTGTCTTGTCCATCTTGCCACAGATGTAGTCAATCTGATTCCTGTGTATTCCATGTGGTGAAGTCCATGTGTATAGTCATTACTTGATGTTGTTGTTGTTAAGTGCCGTCGAGTCGTTTCCGACTCATAGCGACCCCATGCACAGCAGAACGAAACACTGCCCAATCCTGCGCC
>NW_006921703.1:3700400-3701841 GCF_000298275.1 Orycteropus afer afer | reverse complement strand
AGAGGTCTCCAACAGCAAGACAAACTTGTCTGTCTGTTTGTCCTACTGTGGTGACATGTAGATGTGAGTTTTGAGGCTGAGCCTCTGGTGTTTAAAACCCAGTGTGATGCACCTGGTGCACAGGTAATAGCTGAGCTTATAGACTGAGACAGACTAGGAAGAAGGAAGAGGCCGTCCACTTCTCAAAGAATTGGCCAGGGAAAACCTTATGACAGTCATCACTTATGTTGTTGAAATAAGATATTTTCAATAAGTCATTGGTCTTGTACAATTCTGTTATGTGATTTACAGCATTATTTCTATCACCAAGTCATATTTTCCAACTACCAGCAACTTTTCTTTGATTCAAACTTTTGCATTCCAGTCACCAGTGATATTGTGTTTGATCAATTTCAGACTGCAGTAGTTGGTAGAAAACATCAATATCCTCTACTTTGGTTTTGGTGGTTGTTGGGTAAATTTGGATAATAGTAGTATTAATTGGTCTTCCTTGGGGGCGTGTGAATATTATCCTATCACTGACAGCATTGTCCCTCAGAACAGATCTTGAAACAGTCTTTTTACAATGAATGCCACACCATACCTCTTCAATCTGTGATTCCCGGCATAGTAGATCATGTGGTTGTCTGATTCAAAATGGCCAAAACCAGTCCATTTCAGCTCACTAATACCTAGGATGTTGATCTTTATGTGTTCCTTTTCATTTTTGACAACTTTTAATTTTCCTAGATTCATACTTCATACATTCCATGTTCCAATTACTAATGGATGTTTGTATCTGTTTCTGCTCATTTTGAGTTGTGCCACATGACCAAAGTAGGTGAGAGGAAGTCTGGTCATTTTCCTTTCCAAGGACCATTCTGACTGCACTTCTTCCAGGACAGATTTGTTCCTTTTTCTGGCAGTACTTTCAGTATTCTTTGCCAGCACCACAACTCAGAAGCATCAACTCTTTTTAGGTCTTCTTTATTCATTGTCCAGCTTTCACATGCATATGAGGTGATGAAAACACCATGGTCTGGGTTAGGGGCACCTTAAAAGAGACATCTTTCCTCCTCAGCACTTTAAAGAGGTTTTTTGTAGTGCATTTGCCCCATGCAATAAGTTGTCTGATTTCTTGATTGTTGCTTCCATTGTTGTCAATTGTGGAGCAAAGTAATATGAAATCTTTGGCAACTTCAATCTTTTCTCCATTTATCATGATGCTACTTGTTGGTCCTGTTGTGAGGATTTTCATCTTCTTTATGTTAAGGAGTAATCCATTCCACAGACTGTAGTCTTTAATCTTCATCAGTAAGTACTTCAAGCCTTCTTCACTTCCAGCAAGCAAGGTTGTGTCATATGCATATTTCAGGTTGTTAATGATTTTTCCTCCAATGCTGATGCCATGTTCTTCTTCATATAGTCCTGCTTCTCAAATTATTTGCTCAGCATCCAAATC
>NW_006921703.1:3692506-3700110 GCF_000298275.1 Orycteropus afer afer | reverse complement strand
TCCTGCTCAATATATTGCTGCAATCATTTTTTAATTATCCAGCAAAATTTTACTTGTGTGTGATATTAATGATATTGTTCAATAATTTCCATGTTGTGTTGGATCATCTTCCCTCGGTATAAGCACAAATATGTATCTCTTTCAGTCAGTTGGCCAGGTAGCTGTCTCCCAAATTTCTTGGCAAATAAGTGCATCCACCATGGCATCTGTTCATTGAAACATCTCAATGTGTATTCTATCAAGTCCTGGAGCTTTTTTCACACATTCCTTCATTGCACCTTCAACTTCTTCATTCAATATCATTGGTTCTTGACCACATGCCACCTCCTAAAATATGTGAACATTGACCAACGATTTTGTACATTGACCCTGTGTATTCATTCCATCTTCTTTCAATGCTTCCTGCATCATTCAATATTTTGCACATACAATCTTTCAAGATTGCAACTCAAGGCTTGAATTTTGTCATCAGTTCTTTCAGCTTAAGAAATGCTGAGCATGTTCTTCCCTTTTGATTTTCTTACTCCAGGTCTTTGCACATTTCATTATAGTAACTGGCTTCACCCACTCGAGCTGCTCTTTGAAATCTTCTGTTCAGTTCTTTTATGTTGTCATTTCTTCCATTTGCTTTAGATACCCTCTTACTCAAGGGCAAGTTTCACAGTCTCTTCTTACATCATTTTGGTCTTTTCTTTCTTTCCTGTCTTTTTAATTACCTTTGGCTTTCTTCATGGTTGTTGTTCTTGATGTCATACCACAATTCATCTAGTTTTCATTCATTGGTGTTCAATGCATCAAATCTATTCTTCAGATGGTCTCTAAATTCAGGTGAGATATTATCAAGGTCATATTTTGGCTCTTGTGGACTGTTTTTATTGGCTTCAGCTTCAGTTTGAACTTTCATATAGGCAATTGGTGGTCCATTCCACAGTCAGCTTCTGGCCTTGTTTTGGCTAAAGATATTGAGCTTCTCCATTGCCTGTTTTCACAGATGTAGTTGATGTGATATCTATGTATTCCATTTGGTGAGGTCGACGTGTATAGCCATCATTTATGTTTTTGAAAAATAGTTTTTGCAACACATAAGTCATTGGTCTTACAAAATTTTATTATGCAATCTCCAGCATCATTACTATCATGAAGGCCATATTTTACAACTATTGATGACTCTTCTTTCTTTCCAAATTTGCATTCCAATCACCAGTAATAATAAATACATCTTGATTCCATGTTTGGTCAATTTCAGACTGCAGAAGTTGGTAAAAATCTTAAATTTCCTTGCCTTTGTCTTTGGTGGTTGGTGTGTAAATTTGAATAATAATAGTATTAACTGGTTTTCTTTGTAGGCATATTGATATTATCCTATCACTGACAGCACTGTACTTCAGGATAGATTTGAAGCATTCATTGTGATGATGAATGTTACACCATTCCTCTTCAGTTTGTTATTCTCATATAGTAGATCATATGGTTGTCTGATTCAAAATGGCCCAAACCAGTCCATTTCAGCTCATTACAGTGTAGGATATTGTTCTTTATGCATTCCATTCCATTTTTTAAAACTTTCAGTTTACCTGGATTTATACTTTGTACATTTCATGTTCTAATTATAAATAGATGTTTGAAGCTGTTTCTTCCCATTTTGAGTCACATCACATCAGCAAATGGAGGTCCCAAAAGCTTTCCTCCACTTATGTCATTAAGATCAACTCTATTTTGAGGAGGTAGCTCTTGTACAGTTGTATTATGAGTGTTTTCCTACCTGAGGTACTCATCTTCTGGGACTATATCAGACAATATTTCAGGGCTATCCACATAAAGTTTTCCAATAATATATTAGACAGTGTTCACTGCTATTCATAAGGTTTTCACTGGCCAATTCTTTGAGAAGTGAATGACCCCTTCCTTCTTCCAAGTTTGTTTTTAGTCTGGAAGCTCTGCTGATACTTATCCACCATGGGTGACCCTGCTGGTATTTGAAATATCAATGGAGTAGTTTCCAGACTCAGAGCAACATAGAAGCCACCACAGTAAGACAAACTGAGGGATGAGTGGTGGAATAACCACATATGCATGGGAACATAGGACAATGAATGAAAAATACCAAACAAGAATTGATACATTTGAATTATGGTATTGGCAAAGAATATTGAATATATGATGGACTATCAGAAGAATGAACAAATCTTTCTTGGAAGA
The DNA here is from genome assembly GCF_000298275.1 of Orycteropus afer afer. Classification (NCBI taxonomy): domain Eukaryota; kingdom Metazoa; phylum Chordata; class Mammalia; order Tubulidentata; family Orycteropodidae; genus Orycteropus; species Orycteropus afer. The sequence continues at coordinate 3,697,911 of NW_006921703.1, read as the reverse complement.
AGTACAACCAGAAAGCTCTTTAGAAGCAAGGATAGTGAGACTTGTCTCACATACTTTGGTCATCTTATCAGAAGGGACCAATCCCTAGAGAAGGGTATCATGCTTGGTAAAGTAGAGGGGCAGTGAAAGGAGGAAGACTCTCAATGAGATGATTCGGCATCAATGCAATAACGTGGCTATAGTAGTGGGCTCAAACATAGCAACGATTGTTAGGGTGGTGCAGGACTAATCAATATTTATTCGTGCTGGATATGTTGTCGTTGTTGTTGTTATGTGCCATCGAGTCGGCCCCGACTCATAGCGACCCCTCCTTGGGTTTCCGAGGCATATCACTATGGAAGTAGATTGCCCCATCTTCCTTCTGAGGAGTGGCTGGTGGGTTTGAACCTCCAGCCTTCTGGTTAGCAGTCACTATGCTACCAGAACTCCTTGTGCTGGATATAGGGACATTAGAAGTCAGAACAAACTTAACAGCACCTAACAATAACAACAAACATTTCCTTAGCGTTAAGTTACATTAGTTAAGAAGCTTCTTCAGTGAATCTTGAGATTCTTTTAGTTGGTATTTTAGTTATTTAATGCTGCTATAACAGAACTACTACAAGTGCATGGCTTTAGCAAACTAAACTCACTGGCATTGAGTAGGTCCTGTCTCATAGCCACCCCTCTTTGGCTTTCAGAAGTGGTATCACTATGGAAGTAGATTGCCCCACCTTCCTTTCAAGGAGTGGCTGGTGGGATTGAACCACCAACCTTCTGGTTAGCAGTTAAATTAGGCACTATGTCACCAGAACTCCCTCATGTAATAAATAGAAAATGCTTAGTCTTGGTACTTTACAAAGTACATGAGGTATTAGATTATATGGAAAGATTTAATAATTTCCAAAATCAGTATCTTACATACTATATATTGTTACAAACTATTATTCAATAAAATTAGAAATGATAACAAAATGATAGATTTTAAAATGCAATATTTTCTTATTTTCCATTATTGATTTTACTTACTTTGGGAATCCATGTAAGTGTTATGAAATGAACTGGAAAATGGCTCTTTTTCTTTTTCCTTGAAAGACTTATTTAGTGAATAATTAACTATTTCTTAGAAACTGGTGAAATTCACTTCTAAAACTGTCTTAACCTAGAGTTTATGGGGAAGATAGTGTTTCGTTATTTGTTTCTCCCCACACACACCATTCTCAAAGAATCCCCAATCACCCACTCTTAGTCAATAGCACACAAACTATCCATTTGTTCATGTCCTAAACCTAGGAAGAATTCATTTCCCTTTATTCACATCCAATGAGAATGCAAGTCTTATCACTCAGTCTTCAAAAATACCCCCTGAATTCTTCTTTCATAATTTCCAATATCATTATTCTAATCTAACTCTACCACTGTTCATCTGAATTATTTCAGTAATTTCCTAACCCATTTCCCTTGCTTCTATCATTTCCCTACCCCCACGTAATTACCAGTATAGTGGCCAAAGTATGCATACGTATTTTAACTTAAATAAATAATGTCGTGATTTATAGTTTACATTTTCCATTGAGCATAATGTTTTTAAGATCCTCCTATACTGCTATGTGTACATCAGATCTGTTTCATCTAACTGCTACATAATAATGTATGGTATATGCCACTCCTTGGAAGGAAGACGGGGCAATCTACTTCCGTAGTGATACTGCCTTGGAAACCCAAGGAGGGGTCGCTATGAGTCGGGTCCGACTTGACGGCACATAACAACAACAACTTATGGGTGCTACTTACCCAGTGCTGCTATAATACAAATACCAAAAGTGAGAGGATTTAAGAAACAGAAATTTATTCTCTCACAGTTAGGAGGCTAGAAGTCTGAATCTCATGCAGGAACAATGAGGTTCTTACCACCTGTTGTGAGTAGAGCCAATTATCAAGGCAAATTGAAGTGGAAAAGCAAAAGATTTAGTGAGTATTGATACCCAAGGAGACAGAGAGAATAGCTTCTCTAAAAAGTCTGTCTCCCCAAGCAAAGGGGTAAACATGATTATACAGGGAGATGGGAAGGGGGTTGAATATCTCATGAACCTCCAGGAATGTCTTTGTTCCTCTTTATCTCAGTTGCTCCAGACTCATTTCTCCTCTCAGGGTCGTCTTGCCCCATAAACTGCAGTTCTAGGCTAAAGCTAGCAGTAGGATAAGATCACACTCAAAAGAATGTATAAACAAAAATATAGTCTAAAGAAATCAGTGTCCATAAATGGTTAGCTATTCTATTTATTTCAAAGTAAGGAGAAGGAAGGAAAAATAGCAAGTAAGTCATTATAATTAATCTCTGCATTATTGTGGTTGCTACTTTGTTAAACTTCTGCAATTTTTAGCACCATGCCTCCTCGGCCTTCCACAAATTCAGTGTAGTGACTTTAGGTGAAGCTTCTCTGTCAGCTATAAAAGAAGTTCCTTGTCTCTTTGAGCTTTAGCTCCTGGACAGTCTTCATGTGGCTTCATATCTCTCTTCCTCCATCTCTAGAAGGCTCTCAGAGCAGGAATCTTGGGTCCAAAGGATGCAGTCCACTTCCGGCTCTTCTTTCTTGGTAGCACTGAGGTCCCATCTCTGCTCAATTATTTAATTTTGTTTATATCTAAAAAGAGATTGACTCAAGATACAACATAATCCTGTGGATTCTCTCCTGCCCCATTAACATAACTGCCTCTAATCCTGTCTCATTTACATGGTGATGGTGTTGTTAGGTGCCATCATGTTGGTCCAAACTCATAGCAACACTGTATACAACAGAACCAGAAACTGCCCAGTCCTGTGCCATCTTCACATTTATCGCTATGTTTGAGCCCATTGTGGTAGCCACTGTGTCTATCCATCTCACTAAGAGTCTTTTTTTCTTTTTTTATGTTGATCCTTTAATTCACTAAGTATGATACCCTTCTTCAGGGGATGGTCCATTCCGATAACATGAACAAAGAAAAAGAGATGAAGTCTCATTATTCTCTCTTCTAAGGAGCACTCTAGCTTTATTTCCAAGACCAATTTGTTCATTCTCCTGGTAGTCCATGGTATATTCAACATTCTTCACCAACACCATGTTTCTTTTAATTGCCTTGTATGCATGTGAAAGCTGGACAATTAATAAGGAAGACTGAAGAAGAATTGATGCATTAACATCATAAAGGTGAGGATTTACAACACATTGGATAATTACATCAGATCAAAAAATGGAGGATAATTACATAATACTGAGAATCATGGTCCAGTGAAGTTGACACAAATTTTGGGGGAGCACAAATCAATCCATGAGAGTGTTCTTCCACCACATTTTACTTACGTACTCTTCTCTGCTTCCTTCCATCTCAAATGGCACTGCAATAAATTCCCTCTACATGTCCTCTGAAGGGCTGGTGTATTTCTCCAACATTTCTCATGAGCAGAAGTGTTATAGAGTTTATGTTTGCTTAAATTGACTAACTACTCTCAGAATGCTCCTACTATCCAAGCACCAAACCCAAAAATCAATCTCACTGCTATCGAGTCAATTCCAACTCATAGAGACCCCTGTACGATTTCTGAGGCTGTAATTCTTTATGGAAGTAGATTGCCCCTTCTTCTTTCCGCAGAGTGGCTAGTGGGTTTGAACTGTGGACCTTCTGGTTAGCAGCCAAATGCCTTACCCACTACACTGCCAGAACTCCTTATCCAAGCACAGTATTTGCTATATCTTTGTATACCACCAATACTTATCAAGCATTCTAAAATTTTACCAATTCTGCAGATTTAAAATGATGTTTTATTTATCTTTTCTAATTTGTTTGTTTCTTTATCACTTCCCTCTATCCCTATTAGAATGTAAACTCAGAGTAACACATCAGAAATTGCAATTCACAATGTCTATCACATTGCTAATTTTACAAGATTTTGTTTAACTAATGTAAATTTTTTTAACTTCAAAAATGATGATGGAAATTAAGTATTTTTATAATAAAATTGTCTTATGATAATTATTAGACAAATAGAAATGAAGTGTCTTGTTTTGACATGATCAATACGTAAACATTTAATAATCAAAAGACATTGTTGATCCAACAGTATCTAAAATAACCTGCATCTTTAAACAAAGGAAGTGCTTTTCAAATTCATGTACTAACACTAATTGCTGTATCTTAAAATTATTTTTAAAAGTCCCTATTGTTCTTAGCAGGAGCTCTGGATATGCAGTGTTTAAAGTATACAGCTGCTAAGCAAAAGGTTGGGAGTTCAAACCCACTAGCCACTCTGCAGGAGAAAGATGAGGCAGTCAGTTTCTGTAAAGTTTTACAGCCTTGGAAACCCTATGTTGTTATTGTTGTTGTTGGTGCCATTGAGTCGGACCTGACTCAGCGATCCCTCCTTGGGTTGCTGAGGCAGTATCACTATGGAAGTAGATTTCCCAACCTTCCTTCCTAGGAGTGGCTGGTGGGGTTGAACCCCCCAGCCTTCTGGTTAGCAGTCAACTGCCTTAGGCACTATGCTACCAGAGCTCCTTGGAAACCCTATAGGGCAGTTCTACTCTGTCTTAATAATAGGGTTCCTATGAGTCAGAATTGATTCAGTAGCAGTTTTTTTTTTTTTTTTTTTCTTTTGGTATTGTTCTTAGCACACTGACTGTATTTGGCATTTCCTATTTTAGTTCATCTGCTTTGTTCTTTTAAGCTATACCAAAATTACATTGCTAAGTTTTAAAATTAAGTCCTTTAATTAAAACACAAATTATTATTATTAAACTATTGTATGTATGTATAGTTGAGATTATTCTTTAATAATTTGGCTAACATAGTATAAACCAGAAAACCAAACCATTTGCCATGAAGTCAATTCTGGCCTTTTAGCACCACCACCAAGGACACCTAGTGTCATATCCTACTGCCATCAAGTGGATTCCATTGTGTTTCCAGGGCTGTAAATCTTTACAGAAGTTGATTGCCTCATCTTCCTCCCACATAGTAGATAGTGGGTTTGCATCACCCCCCTTCTGGTTAGTAGCCACGTGCCTTACCCACTGCACCACCAGGGCCCCTTTAATGTAATATAGTAATCTATTACATGTTGTTATGAATATTCCATATTTTAAAACATTAACTACTTTTAAATTAAGAAAACTTTTAGATGCTTGTTGTATTAAAATCTTAAAAATTTTAAGATAAAATATTAAGGTGCTATATAATGTCACCCAATATGTTGTTGTTGTTATTAGGTGCTGTTGAGTTGGCTCCAAGTCATAGTGACCCTATATACAACAGAAAGAAGCATTGCCCAATCACATGCCTTCCTTGGTCTTTGCTGTACTTGAGTCCATTGTTCAGCCACTGTTTCTATTCATCTTGTTAAGCGTTTACCCCTTTAGTGCTCAGAGCTGCTAGAATAGGAATTGCAA
>NW_006921703.1:3667394-3671122 GCF_000298275.1 Orycteropus afer afer | reverse complement strand
CAGACCGCAGCTCCGTCTGTCTCCTTTTTTGGTATTTTCACACAAATTCTTTTGCTAGTTGGGGTTTACTCCACTTCTATATCCTTCCCTTCAAGGTTCAGTGGTACAGGATTATCTTCTGTGTCTGTGTTCATTGGTTTCCCTTTTCTTTGTTGAAGAGGGTCTGTGCAATCTTTCTTTCTTGTCTTTTTAATGACCTTTTGCTAACTTAATGTATGATCCTGATGTCATCCCACAATTTGTCTGGTCTTCCATTCATTATTAGTGTTCAATGAGTCAAATCTATTCTTCAGATGTTCTCTAAACTTTGGTGGGATATACTCAAGGTGGGAGCTCTGGTGCATGCAAGATCATATTTTGAGTCTTGTGGACTTGTTTTAATTTTCTTTAGCTTCAACTTGAACTTGCACATGAGCAATTGATAGCCTGTTCCATAGTCAGCTTCTGGCCTTGTTCTAACTCATAATATTGAGCTTCTTCTTTCCATAGAGGTAGTCGATCTGATTTCTGTGCATTCCAGAATTTGGTGAGGTCCATGTGCATAGCTGCTGTTTGTGTTGTTGAACACAGGCATTTGCAATGAGTAAGTCCTTAGTCTTGGAAAATTCTATCATATGATCTCCAGCATCATTTTTGTCACTACGGCCATATTTCCCAACTACCAATGCTTCTTCTTTGTTTCCAACTTTTCATTCCAATCACCAGTAATTATCAATACATCTTGATTGCATGTTTGGTCAATTTCAGATTGTAGAAGCTTGTAAAAATCTTCAATTTCTTCATCTTTGGCTTTGGAATTTGGTATGTAAATTTGAATAATACTAGTATTAACTGGTCTTCCTTGTAGGCATATGCGTATTATCCTATCACTGATATAATTGTATTTCAGGTTAGATCTTGAAATTTTCTTTTTGATGATGAATGTGATGTTTTTCATCCTAATTTGTCATTCTTGACATAGTAAACCATATGGTTGTCAGATTCAAAATGGCCAGTATCAGTCCACTTGAAAATAGCAAATGCTAGTACATTTCAGCTCATTTATGCCTAGGGTATTGATCTTTTTGCATTCTATTTAATTTTTTACAATGGCCAATTTTCCTAGATTCGTGGTTTTTTTACATTTTACTGTCTTATTATCAGTGAATGCTTGCAGCTGTTGCTTCTCATTTTGAGTCATGTCACAACAGCAAATGAAGGTCCTGAAAGCTTACTCCATCAACGTCATTAAGGCCAACTGTACTTTAAGGAGGCAGCTCTCTTCCCCAGTCATATTTTAAGAGCCTTCTAAGCTGAGTGGCTCCTCTTCCAGCACTTTATCAGAAACCATTTCACTGGTATTCATAGAGTTTTCAGTGGAGAACTTTTTCAGAAGTGGACTGCCACATCTTTCTTCCGATTCTGTTTTAGTATAGAAGCCCTGCTGAAACCTGTCCACCATGGGAGCCCTTGCTGGTATTTGAAATACTAGTGGCATATCTTCCAACATCACAGAAATGAGCAAGTGATCACAGCAGAGCAAACTGACAAGCGAGTAGGTGGAGTACACCCTTGAAATTAGGCTGGGCCAACATGACCAAAGATTTGAAAAGTGCTTGATAACAAGACTATCACTCTTGCACTTTTGCCTTTACCATGAAAAGAATGCCCAGGTTAGCCCACTAGTCTCAAAGGAGAATGAGAGGTATATGGTTCAGAGCTACTCTACCCAATATGCTCAATCCAAGCCCATCTTAGGTCAGCCAACTACTGCTAACCTGCAGATATGTGAGTAAGCCACATGGATAGCAGTGGTATCTAGCTAAGCCTCGACTAAATCAACTAACCCCCAGCCCATCCAAAAGCACTTAAAGAAAATGAATGTTTATCTTCTTATGACAATGAGATTTTGGGTTGCTTTTTACATAGCAATATCTAGCCAACACATGGCAGAAGCCATAGTAAAATTTGTGCAGAATGCAAATACCAATAACAAATAATGTAACACATTATTTAGGCAATGAATTACAAAAATGAACAATTTAAATGAAAGCAAGTGTGATGAATTATTTTGTTTTAAAATGTAAGGCATTCTAAATATTACTCAGTTTTTTAGATAAATAGAAAAAAACAATTAGACAATAATTTGAGGAATTTTATCTAACAGTTAATAAAACTTGTAAAGCAATACATACACTTATGTAAATTACAGGTAGTCCCTAGTTTACCACATATTTGTATGGAACAAACAATATTTCAGCATTTAATTTGCTGATGTCATCATATCTGTAACTGTATATGTAATATTGTCAACCCCTAAAGACAAATAAAGATTTGATTTATAAAGATACTGACAATAAAAGACAGTAAAAATGAGAACTAAAAAAAAAGGAGTTATTCAACTTCTATCATTTGAAAAAAATTTAGTTTGTGAAAATCTGATTGATGCTAAAACAACATGATACTAAATATTTAGGCAATTTTTAAAACTTAGAATAAAAGGGAAGAAATTTAACTTTGACTGTATATCCCAAGATCAGCTGAATTAAATTTGAATGTCAATTTATTCCAAAAATAAATTTTTAAATCTATATTATATTTATTCTTATAAATTATAATATTTTTAAAGGTAAGGTTATCACTCTGAATAAAAATATTACGGCTTATCATTGTTCTAGATGACAAAAAAAAAAAAAAAAACTAAACTCACTGCCATTGATTCAGCAGTGTCTCTATAGAAGTAGATTCCCCAGTCTTCCACCTGAGTGGCTGGTGGGTGTGAACCACCAGCCTTCTGGTTAGCAGTCAAATGCCTTAGGCACTATGAATGAATGTGAACTAGTTTAATTATATAAAAATTCACAACTAAAATTGCTTAACAGTGTATGGCATATGATATTGATGTACATTAATGTACATAATGTATAAAAACTCAAACTCACTGCCGTTGAGTCACAGCTGATTCATAGCGACCCCTCCTTTTATTTCCAAGGCAGTATCACTACAGAAGTATATTGCCCAAGCTTTCTTCCAAGGAGCGGCTGGTGGGTTTGAACCTCCAGCCTTCTGTTTAGCAGTTAAATGCCTTAGGCACTACGCCACCAGAGCTCCCACATAATGTATAAGGAAACCCCAAAATACTTTTTAATATAATAATAAAATTCATATTGTGGTATTTTAGGATATTTACTATAATATTTTACTAGGCAAAACTTTGAATATTTCTTTAGCTCTCAGATGTAATTTACTTTGCAAAATTTGTCACCAGTAGAGAACGTAACTTCTCAAACTTATAAGTGAAAAAATACTAATGATCAATAATATCATGAGAAAGACAGTTAATTCTAGTACTCCTTTCTATAGAAAATGCAATAGTGGAACAAGAAAGCACTGACACTGTCATAAAGACTTCTGTTCATGAAAACAAGATGTATAGCTGTTTCACGACAATTGTTATATCCTAGAGATTTTACTCTTTCTAGAACCAATTTCTGTCTTCAGAAATTGTTTGCTTTTCATGGAACAGAATCTACTTGTTGTTGTTGTTAAGTGCCGTCGAGTCGTTTCTGACTCATAGCGACCCCATGCACAGCAGAACGAAACACTGCCCGATCCCACACCAGCTCCACAATCCCTGCTATACTCGAGCCCATCACCGCAGCCACTGTATCAATCCATCTCGTTGAAGGCCTCCCCCTCTTTCGTCGACCCTCCACCATACCAAGCATGACATCCTTCTCCAGGGAATG
>NW_006921703.1:3660133-3663824 GCF_000298275.1 Orycteropus afer afer | reverse complement strand
TACTCTGTGCTACGCCCGTGCTTACCTTGCTCCCGAAGACCTGGTCCCTCTCGGTAGGGTAACAAGGGAACGTGTTCAGTGCAGATCAGTGAGAATCTACTTAACCTATCTTAAATTAAAAAAGGACATTTTGTTTCATGAGAAAGATATATTTTATGGAATGAAAGAACAGGGAATGAGGTCAGTCTTCACAAATTTTGAACTAGGTCCTGTAGAACAATTAAAAAAAAAAAAAAATCAAGGTGCAAGAGAACGCTCTGGTTCTCTTTCTGAAACCACATGATCACTAATCTCTACTTCTCAGAAAACCTGATTAAATCTTCTTTCTCTTTCTCCCTCTCTCTCTTTCTCTCTCTAGACCAGCATTCTCTACTGACTTGTGTAAGGGCAAATAATCAGGTGTGAGCACTAATTAAATTCTCTTTGACCCATTTTCAAGTTACTGAAAGATAGGTTCTAATTGGACCTGCTTGTCTGCCAGCTCAGACAGAGGAGGTTGAGCAATGTGATGAGGACCTACTTAGCACAGTTGTGGAGTCTCATTCCATGGGCATAACATAACAGGCAAATGTCTCCTAAATGAGCCTAATTATATAATTATTTATCATGGGGTCATTTTTTCTGAGAGAATTTGCCCTGTCTTGCACAAGACCAAACTATTTTGATTTCTCATCTAGTTATTGATCTCTTTAGTGCATCAAAATTCTGTTATTTTTTTGTTTGTTTGTTTATTTCAAAAGGACAAATATGAGTGAGGACAGCAGAAATTGGACTCATTATATGTTCAGAATCCAAAATTATTGGAGATCCAGGAACACTGTAAATTAAAGGAAGATTTTTGTATGAAAGATTAGTACTGACTACACAGATCTCCTGATAGAGTCTCAAGGTACAACCAGGAGTACATGTACCACACACTGAGAACTGCATAATTCAATTCTCCTAAGGGATTATTTTAAACAACAAAGATATTTCCCATGGAACCAAAGAACTAGAACTGGAAATGAAGGGAGCGCAACTGCAAACGAGTCACTGGGGAGAAGAGGTTAGGGAGTTGAAGCACTGAATCAAGCTTACAAGGTTTTTGGTGCTGCTATGACTCATGGAATTATGCCTGAGTCATGTAAAAGAACTTGTAGGCAGAAGCCGAAGGAACTGTTTACATAGAGATTCTGTGAGACATTGGAGCTTTGTTGTCCTATGATAAGGTAGCATAGTTTCAGTGCATGGAGGACCTCCATTCACACAGGGCTATCTGAGCATCAAGGAGCCCTGGTGGCACAGTGTTTAAGCACTCAGATGCTAACCAAAAGGTAAGTGGTTCAGATCTACCAGCTGTTCAACAATAGGAAGATGTGACAAATTGCTTCTAGAAAGATTTATAACCTTGGAAATCCTATGGGGGACAGTTCTAATCTGTCATACAAAGTCAAATTTAGAATTGACTCTATGACATTGGGTTTTGGAATTTTACTGGAACATCAAGAAATATAACTTTTGATACAGATGTCAGGGTAGGTACTGCCAGTTGTAGTATTATGAGATGTCCTTATGGGGTATGGAGAGAAATGAGCATCTGTGAGCTGTCAGGGAGCTCTCTCTGGTAGCATAGTGCCACAGGACAAGGTACACAACATATTTGTGGTATCATGTGTGATATCCTCAGAGAGGCTCAGCTGTAATTTGTGAGATTTTAAATGTTTCTAAAGATACTAAATTACCAGGTGGGTCCAGAGGTTAGGCAAAAACTGAGGTTACCTCATTTATACTCATAGCGAGAGAGGATTATATAAGCAATCATCTTATATTTATATTTATACTTATACTTACACTTGACTGTATTTCTTCTTTTTACTTTCAAGAAAAAGAAAAACCTTGGTTGGCATATTACATTTTTAATCAAATAATTTCAAGTTTAGTTTAATACTTACATTGTCTAAGTCAATACCTCTTATCTTAAAATATGAAATAACTTTGGGGTTCTACTGTTCCATATGGCTTTTAAAGGGCTGAAACAGGTAGGGCAGGCCAGGAAGTAGTAGTGGAGAAGCTTCACACAGCTAAGGGAGACAAACTTGTCTGTCAGTTTGTCATCCTGTGATGGCTTGTGTGCTGCCGTGAGGCTGGAGGCTGTGCCAGCGGTTTTTCGGGTGCTGGCAGGGTTACCCATGATGGATAGGTTTCAGTGATGCTTCCAGACTAAGACAGACTCGGACAAAGGAAATGGCCATTGACTTCTCAAAGAATTGGCCAGTGAAAACCTTACAAATAGTGAAACACTGTTTGATATATTACTGAAAAACTTTATGAATAGCCTGAAACATTATCTGTATAGTGGCAGAAGATGAGCCCCTCAGGTCAGAAGGCATTCAAAATATGACTAGGAAAGAACTGCCTCCTCAGAATAGAGCCAACTTTAATGATGGGGATAGACTAAAACTTTCAGTACCTCGATTTGCTGATGTGGCATGACTCAAATTGAGAAGAAGCAACTGCAAACGTCCATTAATAATCAGAACATAGAATATATGAAGTATGAATCTAGGAAAATTGGAAGTTGTCAAAAATTAAAAGGAACCATACAGATTGATATCCTAGGCATTGTTGTTGTTGTTGTTATGTGACGTCGAGTTGGACCTGACTCATAGCGACCCCTCTTTGGGTTGCCAAGGTGGTATCACTACGGAAGTAGGTTGCCCAACCTTCCTTCCAAGGAGTGGCTGGTGGGTTTGAACCTCCAGCCTTCTGGTTAGCAGTCAAGTGCCTTAGGCACTATGCTAGACATTAGTGAGCTGAAATGGCCAGTTATGGTCATTTTGAATCAGACAACTATATGATCTACTATGCCAGGCATAACAAATTAAGAAGAATGGCATGGCATTCATCATCACAAAGATTGTTTCAAGATCTATCCTGAAGTACAACACTGTCAGTGATAGGATAATATTCATACACCTATGAAGAAGACCAGTTAATATTACTATTATTCAAATTTATGCACCAAAGACCACCTCATCTTTATGAAGAAATTGAAGATTTTTACCAACTTCTGCAGTCTGAAATTCACTGAACATGAAATCAAGATGTGTTAATAATCATTGGTGATTGGTATGCAAAAGTTGGAAATGAAAAATTACTTGTAGTTAGGAAATTTGGCCTTGGAGTAAGAAATAATGCTGGAGATCTCATGATAGAATTTTGCAAGACCAATGACTTATTCATTGCAAATACTTTTTTCAACATCACAACTGGTGGCTATACATGTGTACTTCACCAGATGGAATACACAGGAATCAGATTGACTCCATATGATGACAAGAGGCCATGGAGAAGCTCAATATCTTCGGTTAAAACAAGGCCAAAAGCTGATTGTGGAACAGACCATCAACTGCTCATATGCAAGTTCAAGTAGAAGTTGAAGACAATTAAAACAAGTCAAAGAGAGCAAAAATATGATCTTGATTATATCTTTCCTAAATTTAGAGACCATCTAAAGAATAGATTTGATGCATTGAAAACAAGTGGAATTGTGGGATGATGTAAAAAACATCATCTGTGAAGGAAGCAAGAGGTCATTAAAAAGACAGAAAAGGAAGAAAAGGCCAAAATGAATGTCAGAAGAGACTCTGAAATTTGGCCTTGAATAGAGCATGTTGTTGTTGTTGTTGTTGTTTGCCGTTGAGTCGGCCCC
>NW_006921703.1:3657319-3659593 GCF_000298275.1 Orycteropus afer afer | reverse complement strand
AAAGTCAATTATTATAATGAAATGTCCAAAGACCTGGAGTTAGAAAACCAAAAAGGAAGAACTTGCTCAGCATTTCTTAAGCTCAAGGAACTGAGGAAAAAATTAAGCCTCAAATTGTAATATTGAAAGATTCTATGAGCAATATATTGAATGATGCAGGAAACACCAAAAGAAGATGAATGGAATACATAGTCACTTTACCAAAACAAATTGGTAGATGATCTTCCATTTCAGGAGGTGGCGTATGATCAAGAACCAATGTTACTGAAGGAAGAAGTCAAAGCTGCACTGAAAGAATTGGCAAAAAAAACAAGGCTCTGGGAATTGACGGAATATCCATTGAGATGTTTCAACAAACGGATGTCCCACTGGAGACACTCACTTGACTATGCCAAGAGATTTGGGAGAGAGGTACCTGGCCAACTAACTGGAAGAGATCCATATTTTTTTTCCATTCCAAAGAAAGGTGATCCCACAGAATGTGGATATTATCAAGCAATATGATTATATCACAGGCAAGTAAAATCTTGCTGAAGATAATTCAAAAATGGTTGCAGCAGCTTATTGACAGAGAACTTCCAGAAAGGAAGAGAATGTGAAACAAGGGTTATCATTATTGATGTCAGATGGATCTTGACTCAAAGAAAAGAATACCAGAAAGATATTCACTTGTGTTTTATTGACTATGCAGAAGCATTTAATTGTGTGGATCATAACAAATTATTGATAACTTTGAGAAGAATGGGAATTCCAGAACACTTAATTGAGTGGTACATACACCAGGAGGCTGCTGTTTGAACAGCACAATGGAATACTGCATGTTTTCAAATCAGGATGGAAGTGTCAGGGGTGTATCCTTTTACCATACTTATTCAATCTGTATGCTGAGCAAATAATCCAAGAAGCTGGACTATATGAAGAAGAACATGGCATCAGGATTGGTGGAAGGATCATTAACAACCAGAGATGCGAACAGCATAATTTTGCTTGCTGTCAGTGAGATAACTTAAAGCACTTACTGCTGAAGATTAAAGACTACAAATAAGCAGCATCACAATAGATGGAGAAAAGATTGAAGTTGTCAAAGACTTAATATTACTTGGTTCTACAATCAACAGCAATGGAAGCAGCAGTCATGACATCAAAAGATGTATTGTACTGGCCAAATGTGTTCAGCTCTTTCAAGCACTGAAGAGCAAAGATGTCTCCTTGAAGACTAAGGTGCACCTACCCCAAGCCATGGTATTTTCAATTGCTTCATGTGCGTGTGAGAGGTGGACAATGAATAAGGAAGACCGAAGAAGAGTTGAGGCTTTTGAGTTGTGTTTGTGACAAATGCTGAAAGTACCACAGACTACTAAGAGAACTGACGAATCTGTCCTGGAACAAATGCTGCCAGAATGCTCTTTGTAAGCGAGGGTGTACAGACTTCATCTCACCTACTTCAGTCATGTTGTCAGAAGGGACAATTCTCTGAAGAAGGATGTCATACTTGGTAAAGTGGGGAGTCCATAAAAGAGGGGAAGACCCTCAATAAGGTGTATTGATATGGTGGCTGCAGTGGTGGGCTCAGGTATAGTAAGGATTGTGAGGCTGGCATAGGACCAGGCAGTGTTTCATTCTGTTGTACATAACATCACTATGAGTCAGAGATGACTCAATGGCACATAACAACAACAACGACAACTGCTCCATTTGCTAAAGAGTAACACAAGATTATGGTCCCTTCCATATAATAGGAAACAAATCAGAAAATGGACCATACTTCTTGATTCTATTTCCTAGAATTAGTTCTTATAACGAATCTTGAATTATCCTTTTCCTGGCAGAAGTCACTTACAAAGTATTACTAAGTATTACTAAGCCTAGCTTGTGAGACTCCAGCATGAGAGCCCCAATGAAACCCAGTGATGCATCAAATATGAGTGAAACACTCAACTGCTGGCTAATTTATAGAGGTAGGAAAGCTCTTTTTCTACTGGGGAGAAAAACAATGACCTTTTAGCCTGGGTTTTAGTAATTCTTCCTCACTAAAATAGTCCAGATTGTTTCTATTCCATACAATTTCCAAAAAGAAGAGGGAAAAAGTGTTGCCAAGGAGACTAGTGATGTGTAGAGAAAGGGAGGGGTATGAAACCTGACTATGTAGCTATGATTTCTCATGCCTCCATCTCTTGATCTGCAGGCACTCACAAGAGCTTCATCATCAGACTGAGAAACCATGAAGACATTGATAAATCCCTCATGGTCCTCAGATCATACTTCATGCCATTA
>NW_006921703.1:3655144-3656744 GCF_000298275.1 Orycteropus afer afer | reverse complement strand
TAGAATGCCAGACCTTTCTTCCTAGTCTGTCTTAGTCTAAAAGTTCTGCTGAAACCTACCCACCCTAGGTGACCACACTTTTATTTGAAAAACCAATGGCATAGCTTTCATTATCATAGAAATATGTAACCCACCACAGTACGACAAACTGATATACAGGGGATGGATTTCCATGATGACTCATTGCTTTCAAGTTGATTTTGACACATAGTGGCCCTATAGGACAGAGCAGATATACCACCACAGGGTAGCCAATGAAATAAATCTTTATGAAAGTAGACTGCCACATCTTTCTCCCACAGAGTGGCTGATGGGTTCAAACTGCTGACTTTCAGTTAGCAGTCGAGGGCTTTAAGTACTACATTACCAGAATTCGTTTTCCATGATTGGGAATCTTAAAAGTTCTAAGGCAATTAGAAACAGTGTGTGTCCATAGTAACAATATCAAATTATACTGCTAAGAGGAAGAATTCTTGCCCAGGCCCTAGTCAGGAGGTGAGAAATGTCAGAAAAATGTTAAGAAAGTATCTCTAAATGGTGGAAAAGTCCAAGTGGAATGTTCATCTGAAGCCGCCAAAAGTTGCAAATTCATAGGGAAACTAATATCACAACCTTAAAGGAAAGCCACAGATCATGGACCGATGAGTAGTTCCAAGTGTTCAGACCAATGACTAAAGCAAAGCTAAAAACAGATATGTTAATTGAGATGAAGTCTCCCTACCAAAAAAAAAAAAAAAGCAAAAAGCCTCACTGCCGTGGAGTTGATTTCAACTTATAGCGACCCCTCGTGGGTTTCCAAGGCTGTATCTCTACAGAAGTAGATTGCCCAATCTTCCTTTCAAGGAGTAGCTGGTGGATTTGAACTGTCTGCAAATGCCTTAGGCACTATGCCACCAGAGCTCCCAAGAAAGTCCAAGGCTTATAGATTTTGGACTAAAACTGTCAAGAAAAATTGGCTTTGGTGATGACTTCATGCTTTCCTTGCTATATTATTGAGCCGATGGGGCAAGATGGCTTGCCACTACCAGACAGAATCAATCAAAGATAAAGAGGGCATTACACTAATATTTAGCTTAAGTCACAAAGCAGTTTTTCTTTTTCCATTTTGATTCTATGACAGAAATGTTACTATCTTCTCCTACTCTATGATAGAAATGTTAACATGCAATTGGCTTCTGAATTGATCCAAGTATCACCAAACACTAAAGTCATTTAGAGTTTCAGGATTCTACAATGATACTATTTAGAATGGAAAATAAGTTATTTGGTAATTTGCATGCGTTGATGAGCCAAGTGAGGAACCTTTCTCTTTATGTTATTTTAGGAATAGCATTATCAGTGTTTGCCACAATAAACTCATTCAAAGAATTAATAGAGTCCCTGGGTGCTGCAAAGAGTTAACACACTTGGCTGCTAGGCTAAAGGTTTAAGTTCACCCAGAGGCACATGGGAACAAAAGGCCTGGTGATCTACTTCCAAAAAATCAAGCACTAAAGATTATGAGTCGGGGCCGACTCGACGGCACATAACAACAACAACAACAAAGATCTTAGAGGAGCTCTGGTAGCATAGTGCGTAAGGCACCTGACTGCTAACCAGA
>NW_006921703.1:3650879-3653584 GCF_000298275.1 Orycteropus afer afer | reverse complement strand
GAGTTGGACTCGACTCATAGCGACCCCTCCTTGGGTTTCCGAGACAGTATCACTACAGAAGTAGATTGCCCAACCTTCCTTCCGAGGAGTGGCTGGTAGATTTGAACCGCCAGCCTTCTGGTTAGCAGTCAAGTGCCTTAGGCACTATGCTACCAGAGCTCCTATAGCTTCTATAGGTGTTTTAAATCTAAATGTTATCTTGGTAGTGATAGTAATTAACATACAATCTCCACTCTGACTCACTTTTGAAAGAATAGCTTAATTGATAGCGGGGGCTAATGTGGATGTTTGTTTATACAAGTAGTTAATCATTCCAAATGTGAGAGTGCAGAGGTGAGCTGGAGGGTTCTGAGAAGCTCTCCCCTGGCAGCTGGGCTACTTAAACTAAAAATCAAACTCACTGCTATCAGTCGGATCCAACTTACAGTGACCCCCTCCTTGGGTTTCTGAGGCAGTATCACTATAGAAGTAGATCGCCCAACCTTCCTTCTGAGGAGTGGCTGGTCAGTTTGAACTGTCAGCCTTCTGGTTAGCAAATGCCTTAGGCATTATGCCACCAGAGCTCCTTAGTTGTAAGGAAAATCTGAAAACCAACTGCTTTTCAGTTGATTCCGACTCGCAGTGCCCATAGAAGACATAGGGGAACAGTCCCAGAAGGTTTCCAAGGTTGTCAATCTTTATGGAAGCTCAAACCAAACCCACTGCAGTGGAGTTGATTCTGACTCACAGTGCCCCTTGAAGACAGAGGGGAACTGCCCTACAGAGTTTCCAAGGCTGTCAATCTTTCACAGAAGCCGTTTATCTCATCTTTCTCCTGCAGAGCAGCTGTTGAGTTTGAACTTCTGACCTTTCGGTTAGCAGCTGAGCATTTAACCACTGCACCATCAGAGCTTCACTGACCCTCTAGGACAGAGTAAAACTGCCCCCATAGGTTTTCCAAGGCTATAAATCTTTATGGAAGCAGACTGCCTCATCTTTTTCCCATGGAGTGGCTGGTGGGTTCGAATCGCCAAACTTTTGGCTAGCAGCCGTGTGTTTAACCACTGTGCCACCAGAACTCCTTAACCCTAACCAAAAGGTGTCAGTAAATGTTTCTATCTTCTTTAAAGGTAAATCCCTATGCTTTTTTATTTCTTTCATAAAACTTGGCAAAGTGCTGAAAAAAAAAAAAAGAGCACCTGGCTAGAATCAATAGATAATTAATGAGTGAATATATAAATAAAGATTATGCATTCTCAACACTTTATAGATTGGCTGATTGTTTTACTGTACAGATAGTCATTAGAATTGTGTTTGACATATATTTAAAC
Organism: Orycteropus afer afer; assembly: GCF_000298275.1. Classification (NCBI taxonomy): domain Eukaryota; kingdom Metazoa; phylum Chordata; class Mammalia; order Tubulidentata; family Orycteropodidae; genus Orycteropus; species Orycteropus afer. Next base: position 3,652,274 of record NW_006921703.1, on the reverse strand, counting down.
CTCATGAAAATGTCTCCAAGAATGGAGATCACTATGTGAGTTTGTTTAACCTCAACTAGGGAAATCCTACAACCATGGGAAGCCTAATTTTCTCCACTTACGTGCATCTTCAAGATTTTGATACAAAATATATTTAATTGCAGATTGTTTGTCAAAGGTAGAAATTTTGCAAAATCCCAGTTGTCATACAAAGTATTCACACTTCATTTTATTCACTTATAGCCAACATAGAAGTGTGCTCCTCTCCCAAAGCCATGATTATATCCTCAGCAGAGCTGCTGACTTCACACAAGTTGTGATTTTTATCATTTGTTCCTAAAGAAACAGCATCCCTAGGAGAAATGCCCCTGTGTTTTGCCTTCATTATTATTACTTCATTCTTAGGCCATGAACATTGTGTCCCTCCTCTGCAACAGCTCCTCCCCAAGGCAGCTGTTTTGTTCAAACCATGAAGGCCAGAACTTGGCCAGGACTACTTCTTGTGAATCTTGCCACCATAATCCCAATCGGCAGTTTTGTGCTCACATGGACAAATGTAAAGAAGGGATTTCAATATTTATAGGGCTTTTTTTGAAAAAAAGAAATATTTAAAGTGAAACAAAATGTGTACTTAATCTGGTTGGCTCAATAGCAGTGGTTTGGGAATGGTCCTATCCTAAAGCAAGGTTTGAAGGCTTCTCTTTTAGACTTGAGATGCTAGGTCTCAAGTCTTTTATCATTTTTATCACACTTTTTGCCCTTTGAGTGATTATCAGTTTTATACTCTGTACTAAACTCTCTTTGCCTAGAAAACTGCAATTTGTCCTTTCAGATCCAAGTTAAATGTCATCTGTTGTTGTTATGTGCTGTGGAGTCGGACCCGACTCATAGTGACCCCTCCTTGGGTTTCCAAGGTGGTATCACTACAGAAGTAGATAGTACAACCTTCCTTCCAAGGAGTGGCTGCTGGATTTGAACCACCACCCTTCTGGTTAGCACTCAAGTGCCTTAGGCACTACCGTACTAGAGTTCCTATATGTCATCTATTCTTCTCTAAATATAGTTGATAATCTGCTATGTTTTCTCAGCCCTTAACATGTACCTCTGTGTTGTTATTGTTTTTAGCTATGGTCAAATGAGCCCCCAACTCATGGTGACCCAATGAAAAATGGAATAAAACACTGTATGGTTGCACATTTGATCACTGGGATCCATAGGATTTTAACTGGCTGATTTTCTGAAGTAGGTCACCATGCCTTTCTTCCTAGTCCATCTTGGTCTGCAAGCTCCACTGAAACCTGCTTGGCATCATAGCAACATATATCGTCCATGACAGACAGGTGGTGACTGAATATGAGGTGCATTCACTGGGAGTCCATCCCATGTCATCCATGTGGAAGGGGAGAATTCTACCAC
>NW_006921703.1:3643715-3650779 GCF_000298275.1 Orycteropus afer afer | reverse complement strand
AAAAAAAAAAAAAGAGCACCTGGCTAGAATCAATAGATAATTAATGAGTGAATATATAAATAAAGATTATGCATTCTCAACACTTTATAGATTGGCTGATTGTTTTACTGTACAGATAGTCATTAGAATTGTGTTTGACATATATTTAAACCTCATGAAAATGTCTCCAAGAATGGAGATCACTATGTGAGTTTGTTTAACCTCAACTAGGGAAATCCTACAACCATGGGAAGCCTAATTTTCTCCACTTACGTGCATCTTCAAGATTTTGATACAAAATATATTTAATTGCAGATTGTTTGTCAAAGGTAGAAATTTTGCAAAATCCCAGTTGTCATACAAAGTATTCACACTTCATTTTATTCACTTATAGCCAACATAGAAGTGTGCTCCTCTCCCAAAGCCATGATTATATCCTCAGCAGAGCTGCTGACTTCACACAAGTTGTGATTTTTATCATTTGTTCCTAAAGAAACAGCATCCCTAGGAGAAATGCCCCTGTGTTTTGCCTTCATTATTATTACTTCATTCTTAGGCCATGAACATTGTGTCCCTCCTCTGCAACAGCTCCTCCCCAAGGCAGCTGTTTTGTTCAAACCATGAAGGCCAGAACTTGGCCAGGACTACTTCTTGTGAATCTTGCCACCATAATCCCAATCGGCAGTTTTGTGCTCACATGGACAAATGTAAAGAAGGGATTTCAATATTTATAGGGCTTTTTTTGAAAAAAAGAAATATTTAAAGTGAAACAAAATGTGTACTTAATCTGGTTGGCTCAATAGCAGTGGTTTGGGAATGGTCCTATCCTAAAGCAAGGTTTGAAGGCTTCTCTTTTAGACTTGAGATGCTAGGTCTCAAGTCTTTTATCATTTTTATCACACTTTTTGCCCTTTGAGTGATTATCAGTTTTATACTCTGTACTAAACTCTCTTTGCCTAGAAAACTGCAATTTGTCCTTTCAGATCCAAGTTAAATGTCATCTGTTGTTGTTATGTGCTGTGGAGTCGGACCCGACTCATAGTGACCCCTCCTTGGGTTTCCAAGGTGGTATCACTACAGAAGTAGATAGTACAACCTTCCTTCCAAGGAGTGGCTGCTGGATTTGAACCACCACCCTTCTGGTTAGCACTCAAGTGCCTTAGGCACTACCGTACTAGAGTTCCTATATGTCATCTATTCTTCTCTAAATATAGTTGATAATCTGCTATGTTTTCTCAGCCCTTAACATGTACCTCTGTGTTGTTATTGTTTTTAGCTATGGTCAAATGAGCCCCCAACTCATGGTGACCCAATGAAAAATGGAATAAAACACTGTATGGTTGCACATTTGATCACTGGGATCCATAGGATTTTAACTGGCTGATTTTCTGAAGTAGGTCACCATGCCTTTCTTCCTAGTCCATCTTGGTCTGCAAGCTCCACTGAAACCTGCTTGGCATCATAGCAACATATATCGTCCATGACAGACAGGTGGTGACTGAATATGAGGTGCATTCACTGGGAGTCCATCCCATGTCATCCATGTGGAAGGGGAGAATTCTACCACAAAACAAGCAGTGCCTCTAGATCATGTGTTGATATGTACTTTTGCATCTAGATTGCCCCATATGATTTAATTCTTATTGATTGGCTGATTGTTTCATACTAACTGTACTTTATGCATTGAGGAAAAAAAAATCCTATTACATTAAGCCACCAAGATTTGAGGATTTGTCTGTTACAAAGCTTGTATAATTAATTAACATATGTGTCTTTCATTTTGTTTATTAGATATCGACCAAGTGTTAGACAATGAAGATGCTACTATAGACAACACATGAAAACAGCCTGCCTTCTTAAAGCTTACATCACAAGAGACAGATATTTAATATCTAAGTAAACAAGCAAATAACAGGTGATGATAAATTATACAAAGGAGGTATACAAGGGCTGACATAGCAATTATGTAAGAACCTCATTTAGATGGAGAGTCAGTAAATGATTCTCTGAGGAGGGGCCATTTGGACAGCTATCTGAAGGAAGAAAGAATGAGTCATTTGTTTCATGTGTTTGAACTACTCTGTGAAAGCACCTACTAGGACAGTGTCTGGTACATGATGGGTGCTCATAGTTGAATCAATGAAAACTTATAATATTGATCTCATGAAAAAATGTCTCTATGTAATTAATTAAAGGAGTGAATAAATGAGTTGTGAAATTTGGTAAAATGGTTCCTCTAACTTAAAATTATTACATGTAAATTGCTCTAAATTAAATTTAGTTTAACTTGCTATAATTCATTTTAGTTAATTTTGTATTTAATTATGTAATCAACATGTTCTCAGCATTGTGAAAAGCTTTTACAGATTGCCAATTACAGTTGATAAATGATCATTGTACTATGAATATTTAATATCTTGCTTCTAACAATGATAATTTTACATTTTCTAAAATAATTTATAGTCAAAAGTGCTTTCAATCATTTTTTTCCTTGTGGATTACTGCTATTTTGACACTGTATCTTTATAATCTCTTTTTAGTATTCTCCCACTTAAAATCTCCCACATAAAAGTACTAGTCATTTCTCAATTTTGAGCAGACTAATTCTGAAGGGACAGCCCTGCATTGGTAGATTCCATTTATTTTCAAATCTTAAAGAACAAAACATCCATTGCCATCTAGTTGATTCCAACTTACAGTGATTCTACAGGACATAGTAGAACTGCCCTATGGACTTTCCAAGGCTGCAAATCTTTACAGAAGTAGAATGCCACATCTTTCTTATGAGTAGAGTGCTTCTTGTTGTTGTGGTTATGTGCCGTCGAGTCGGACCCGACTCATAGTGACCCCCTCCTTGGGATTCTGAGGCAGTATCACTATGGAAGTAGATTGCCTAACCGTCCTTCTGAAGAGTTATCAGTCAAGTGCCTTAGGCACTACACTACCAGAGCTAGGTTCAAATTGTGTCATGAGGGTTCCTTGTTAAAGAATAAGGAAATTAAAAAACAGCGATACCTATATCCTTCTTACAGTTCAAACAGGATTTGTATATTGAATTCCTAACAACAACAACAACAACAAATGGTTATTAGCATTATATCTGTATACAGAATTCATTGATTAAAAAGTATAAAAATAGAAATCGTGTCTTTGACAAGCTTATCTAGTAGTTTTATGGATTAAATTGTGTCCCAAAATTATGTATTGGAATCCTGACCCCTAAGAAATCCTGGTGGTGCAGTGATTAAGTGCTTGGCTATCAAGCAAAAGCTTAGTGGTTCAACCTTCCAGCTGCTCCAAGAAGAAAGACATGGCAGTATGCTTCCATAAAGATTACAGCCTTGAAAATCCTACAGAGCAGCTCTACTCTGTCCTATAGGGTTGTTATAGGTCACTATGAATTGGTTGCAGCAGTATATTGACAAGGAACTTCCAGAAATGCAAGCTGGATTCAGTAGAGGATGAGGTCTTAGCTGAAAACAAACAATTCCAGAAAGATATTTACCTGTGTTTTACTGAGTATTCAAAGGCATTTGACTGTGTGGATCATAACAAATTATGGATAACATTGAGAAGAACGGGAATTCCAGAACACTTAATTGTGCTCATGATGAATTTTTACACAGACCAAGAAGCTGTTCTTCTAACAGAAAAAGGAGTTACTGCATGGTTTAAAATCTGGAAGGGAGTGTGTCAGAGTTGTATCTTTTCACCATACTTATTCAATCTGTATGCTGAACAAATAATCTGAGAAGCTGGACTATATGAAGAAGAACATGGCATCAGGACTGGAAGAAGAATGAGTAACAACCTGTGATATGCTAATTACATAACCTTGCTTGCTGAAAGTGACACTGACTTGCACTTACTGATGAAGATCAAAGACTACATTCTTCAGCATGGATTACATTTCAACATAAAGAAAACAAAATCTTCACAACTGGTCCAATAAGCAACATGATGCTGAATGGAGAAAAGATTGAAAATGTCAAGAATTTCATTTTACTTGGATCCATAGTCAACACCCATGAAAGCAGCAGTCAGGAAATCAGCCATCTTATTGCACTGGACAAAAGTGCTGCAAAAGACCCATTTAAAGTGTTAAGAAGTAGAGATGTCACTTTGAAGATGAAGGTGTGCCTGACCCAAGCCATGGTATTTTCAATCACCTCATATGCATGCAAAAACTGGACAATGAATAAGGAAGACAGAAGAAGAGTTGATACCTTTGAATTGTGGTGTCAGCAAAGAATACCGAAAATCCCATGGACAAATCTGAAGAACGAACAAATCTGTCCTACAAGAAGTGCAGCTGGAATGCTCCTTGGGAGTGAGAATGGCCAGACTTTGTCTCTCCTACTTTAGTCATGTCGTCAGAAGGGACCATTGTCTGGAGAAGGATATCATGCTTGGTAAAGTAGAGGGTCAGCAAAGAAGAGGAAGATCCTTGATGAGATGGATTGATAAAGTGGCTGCTATGATGAGCTCAAGCATAGCAAAGATTGTGAGGATGGCACAGGGGTGAGTAGTGTTTCCTTCTGTTGTATACAGGGTTTCTATCAGTTATAGTTGACTTGACTGCACCTAACAAGAACAATGAGTCAGAATCAACAGAATTTTTTTTTAAATTTTCTCCTTTATGTAGTACGGATGTAATCCTATTTGGGTGATGGTAATCCCATTCGGAAATAGAGTTTTCTCTGTTACATTAGTGAAGTTTTATCAGTATAGAGTGTATCCTAAACCTAATCATTTTTGAGTGTTTAGACCAAGTCTTTGAACTTGTTCATTCCAGTTGAATCCCCTGCTGAGAATTTGCATTTCTACCCCAGATACACAGAATCAGAATCTATATTTTAACTAGATGCCCAGGTGATTCTTATGTATACATATCTGGAGATCTGTAAGAATCACCCTAAAGATCTTTAAAATGTAGATTCTGATTCCATGTGTCTGGGGTGGAAATGCAAATTCTCAGCAGAAGATTGAATCTTAATGTTCAGATCTGATTCTCTGGATTAAACACAGGGACAAGAAGCACAAAGACGAGAGAGGTATGGATGTCGCATGAAGCACACTAAGAAACCCAGGAATGCCAATGCTACAGAAGTTGAAACAGACAAGGATTTTCCTTTCCCTGGAGTCAGCCCTGAGTTCAGACTTTCAGCCTCCTTAACTGTGAGAAAATAAATTTCTGTTCTTTAAAGCCACCCACTTGTATTTTTGTTAGAGCAGCACTGGCAACCTAAAACAAGCAGAAAACATAAACACAAAGAGCAAACACTCTCTATTGGCAGGTTCAGGTGAAAAATAAAATGGATCTGAGCTTTTCCCATTTCTTTGAAAGGTTAGCCTTTCCAAAGACATTGAATTTCTTTTCAAAATGGACCACATAGAGGTAATTGTTGTTGTTGTTGTTGTTATGTGCCATTGAGTCGGCCCCGACTCATAGTGACCCCTCCTGGGGTTTCCAAGTCAGTATCACTACAGAAGTAGGATTGCCCAACCTTACTTCTGAAGAGTGGCTGGTGGGTTCGAACAGCCAGCCTTCTGGTTAGCAGACAAGTGCCTTAGGCACTATGCTCCTCATAGAGGTAATAATCCTTGTTAAAAAGTTGTTTCTATAGTGAAATTTCAGGCCTCAGTCATTTTCTGGGGGTTTCAACTCTGGTCAAACAACAACATATGTAAATTTATACTGCTTCCACATAAACCACATAGTTGCTACCAGGAGTGGAGTCAAGGTCCAACTTTACCATTTGACTGTAGCATTTCTAACAATGCTCACTTAAGTGGATAAAATATGATGATAATGAATAAGAAAATGAAAGTATCTGGAAGTAAAGCAGTTCAGCCATTGTATAGCCAGTGTGTGGACAGACTAGGATAAAAAATAGAGAATGGACAAAATCCAATTTAGACATCATTATGGATTGAATTATTCTCCCTTAAAGTATATATCGTAAACCCCAAACCAAAGGTTATAATCCAGTTTGGGAATGGGTGGTCTTTGTTATGTTAACGGAACAGTCATCAGCACTGCTCATTTCCAAATATTTTTCATCACCCTAAACAGAAATTCAGTGCCTCTTAAGTAATGCCTCCTCATTTCCCTCAACCCCTCAGCCTCTGGTAACCAGCCTCTGGTAGTAAACTTTGGTTTCCGTATATTTGCCTATTCTATTTCATGTAAGTGGAATCATGCAGTAATTGACTTATTTCACTCAGCATAATGTTTTCAAAGTTCATCCATGTGGTAGCATGTATCAGAACCTAAAATATTTTGTATGTGGAAAAAGGAATATGAGGGAGCTTATTAGTTAAATCATTTAGTCATCACAACTTCCCAACAGGGCATTTCCCTTCACCTTCATTCAACAAGGAAAGAATGGCCTTTTCAGTCCTTTAATGTAGATACATTCTGGAGGTAGAGTATCTTACCACATGTAGTCTTCTTAGAGTTCACAGTAGCTGTGTGTACTTAAAAATAATTAAGGATACCACGCTGGACTGTTAACTATGTGTCATATTCTAGCTTGAAACACCATTTTTTAACATAATTTGCATACTGGAACCATAAACTCCCATTGAAAGTAACTCAATCACCTTGAGTTATAAATATCAACCCTGAGGTTGAGTAAAAAAATATATATTCTCATAAAAACTGAAATCCCAGTATTTTGTAATTACTGTTCTTAGTGCCATCAATTATGATAAGATTGTAATGAAGTGATATAAGAGAATATTTTCTCCATGTATTTTGTCTAATGAGGATATATAGAGCATGATTTTTTCTTAGATTTCTCTTAATAGAGAGAAAGTTTTAGATATTAAAAAAAGGTGTTGACTTTGAATTTTTGATGCTCTTAATAAGAATCTGAAATATTTTGAGCTTATTACAAAATTCTCCCCTAAGAATGCAATATGGCGTGTATGTTGTTGTTATTGTTGTTAGGTGCCATCAATCGTTTCCGACTCATAGTGACCCCATGCACAGCAGAACGAAACACTGCCCGATCCGATGCCAGCTCCATGATCCGTGCTATACTTGAGCCCATAATTGCAGCCACCTTGTCAATCCATCT